>NC_059430.1:96302235-96615419 GCF_021028975.2 Sphaerodactylus townsendi | reverse complement strand
AGAAATTCAAATTCTTCAAGATTTTCTATTCCTTGGCTCCATAATCAATCAAGAGGAAGGCTGCAACCAAGAAATCAAAAAAGAATTTGGATGGGCAGCCATAAAGGAGCTCAAAAAGATTTTTAAGTATAAAGGTGCATTGCTGGTGACCAAGATCACAATAATTTATTCTGTACTATTCCCCATCAATATGTATGGGGGTGGAAGTTGGACAATAAAGTAAGCTGACAGGAAAGGAAGAAAGTTGGTGGTGTTGGAGGAAAGTTTTATGGATACCACTGTCTGCCAAAAAGACAAATAAGAGTGTTCTAAATCAACTCAGCCCTGATATGGAGCGATTTCCCACTGGTGATTAATCCTGGGATAGTCACCCGAAGTATCCAGGCTTCCTTGCGATCTCCCCACTGCTGAAACACAGAACACAGATCAGTCCTGTTTCTGGTGCTCCCTCCCCCCTTATCACGGGATTTTCCTGGACCTGCTTGTATATGCACCTTTTTGAAAAAAACACTCCAATGGGAGCTAATAGGAGATGGAGGCTACACATTTGAGGGTCCATAACTTTGGCCTCCATGAACCAAACTTCAAAAAACCTGGGTGGTATCATCAGCAGTCTCCTACTGATACCACCCAGGTTTTGAAAGATTGGTCCGGTCAGGGGGGTCAGATATGGAGACTCCCAAAGGAATTGCCCCTGATCCCCCCATTGTGTTCCAAATGGGAGCTAATAGGAGATGGGGGCTACATTTGAGGGTCCATAACTTTTGCCCCCATGAACCAAACTTCACCAAGCCTGGTTGGTATCATCAGGAGAGTCTGCTACTAATACCAACCAGGTTTTGTGACGTTTGGTCTAGGGCAGTGGTGGTGAACCTTTGGCACTCCAGATGTTATGGACTACAATTCCCATTAGCCCCTGGCGGGGGCTAATGGGAATTGTAGTCCATAACATCTGGAGTGCCAAAGGTTCACCACCACGGGTCTAGGGGGTATCATCAGGAGGGTCTCCTAAATATACTGTGAAATTTTGGTGCTGCTAGCTTAACAACTGCACCCCTCAGAGTAGGCACCCACCACCACTACCACCTTCACTAGAAACATGCTGCAGTGAGGATGTTGGAACCTGGATGAAAAGGTGTCGATTCTTTTGAAACTTGGTTGTATCTAGATTAAATTTTCAGTGGGAATTCGGCCCATGGATAACCCCGAGGTAGCCTGATCTCATCAAATCTCAGAAGTAAAACACAGTCACCCCTGGTAAGAGTTTGGATGGAAGACGTGATGTGGAGACAGGCAATGACAAACCACCTCTGAATATCTCTTTGCCTTGAAAACCCTACAGGATCACCATTAGTCAGCTGTGACTTGACAGCACACACACAAACACGCACACAAATCAACTCAAGCTTGAGCTCTCCCAGAAGTTAAATTGACTAAACTGACACTGTCATAGGTTGACTCAATAAAGGAAACCACGCCCACAGTTTGCAAGACCTGAACAAGGCTGTTAACAATGGTATGTTTGGGAGGTCATTAATTCTTAGAGTTGCCATATGTCGGAAGTGACTTGATGGCACTTAACACAGACATACACAATCACAGACATACTGACTTTTTTGCTGGAGTGAATGTCCTGTTGTAGGAAGAGCTCCTTAAATTGGAAGAAAGCTACTTAGGGGGTGTTTGGATCCACCCCATTTTCACTGTGGTTGTGATGAGTGGGCGAGTCGGAGAATTTCTGGCTGTATCTGGAAATTATCAGTGATACTCACAAAACCTCAATTCTCAACTCAACTGCAAACTAAACTATGAATATTTAGACACCATGCATTTTTTTTCAAAAACAAAATATCTGTGACAAAAGAACTACTTTTGACCAAAACACACTATGAATAAGAAAAATACGCAAATTGGCTTTTCTCTTCAGACACTCCTCCCCATCCCCTTACTCCAAAAAAAAAATCCAAGGTTAGAATGGGAACTGTTTTTCAAGTGGTAGCAGCACTAACGTTTTCAAGAAAGGGAAAGTATGTGGCAGGAATAGAGAGGTGAGAATCATGAGGGAAGATGAAAATCATGGCCAATACTCAGTACAACAGCACAACCTAGTGGATATTCTGGAAGCTAGCAGTCATTTGTTTTTCAAACGTCTCAGAATCCAGCATAATTTTTTTTGATGCACAGGAGCCAATATTAAGGGAGGAAGAAATTAGATTGCAATTCCTCCCGGGGGACAGTTCAGTTAGTTCTGAGCAGGATTTGACATCCCCCAAGGCTGTTGAATGGCCTGATGGAGTGTGAACTGGTCCAAGCCAGCCCTTTGACTTTTATTGTTTATATAATATCATAATTGCCACAATGCTTTACTGTTTTAACCTAGATAAACATAATTAGACAAGAATTGTACTACATGACCTTGAGTCTACAGCTCCAAAGACTGATGATATCAGGCTGTGAGCGTCTTGAATAAAAACTGAAAATATAGCTTTTTATCACAATAGATATATTAGGCAAAACAATACAGGCTAAATACATTAACCACACAGTGAACATGCAACCCAAGCTAGCCCATCGGTCGGATTCAAGACAGAACCTCGATACTCTTCAAGGCTTGTGATACAAATGAGTCTTTTTTAAGCAGGCACAATTTCATCTGCTAAATAAACCAAAGCATTTCTGCCGGGACCCAATGCTAAAGCACATCCATTATACAAAGGCCAGCAGAGTGTATTACGTCTGCGGATTATCAGCACAGGGCATGAGACAGGGACACTTCCCGCCCCTGCCCCCTCCATTTTTGTAACCTTTTCAAGATCCTTGAAGAGGGACATCAATGGTATAGTTTTGTGCATCCCTCTTATGCCTCACTTTCCCCTCGGCAACAGAAGAATTTAGCATAAAGGAACTTTATGTTCATTAGATGCTTTCCCACCTTATGTAGTTCAACACATAATTCAGCATATGGTAAGGAGTGAGTGGAAGTGGAGAGATCCCACTTTACCTCCGTTTCTTCCAGAAGGGATAAAAACTATTTAAAAAATAACTTTCTTAATGTTTAGAGGCTTTCAGCTATAATATTTCTCATTTTAATCTGGTTTAAAATGAAATCTGAATTTAATGCAAACCTATTATCTACATAAAACAAAGTTTATTATACTGAGGAAAAAATGTGGGGAAAATATATTTCGAATCCATTCTATAACTCATTGGTTCATCTTTATGGCTTCTGTCCCACATGTGCAGGCCAGCCATAGAGAATAAACTTTGAAAGCTTTTAAAAAGGTCAATTTTGTATGAGTGCTCCCCACTATTCTCCATCTCACACTGGATTCAACAACCCTTCATACCCAAATGGACATGAGAAAGAGGGGTGGGGGAGCACTCTTCCCTCCATTCCCTTTCTGCCACAGCGGACAGAGGACATGGGTAGCTTCAGCACATAGCTTCAGATCTTCGATTTCTGATGTTCAAGTGTTTCACAAATTTCTCTGTCAGAGGTTTTTGTTGTTGTTGTCTGAGTAGAGGAATTATTCAAGAATTGCCAAAAATATGGGGCAAAAATGACATAGAATGATGAACATTCTCATTACCTCATGAGCCTGGGAGAAGGCCAGAATACATCGACTTGCAGTGCCTGTAGCCTGTAGCCTTTTCGCACTGAAGGCTGAGCAGGAAAGGGCATCAAGACTCAAATCTTCCCTATTTTTAAAAGAATTTTAAGAATTCTGGAGCAATCTGATGGAACAGCCCAGAAGGCCCCATTCCCTGCTGGCATCGTTAGTCCCACTTCCTTCATTGAAGTCAGTGTAGGGCCCCGCAACCTTGGACCAGAGGCCTGCATCAGAGCCACTCGCTATAAAGGCAGAAAATTTCAAAGCATTCTGCAGCACAAAGGACTAAAGACCCTGTCAAAGTACAAACTGGCAATCTGTTGACTCCATCACCTCATTGTCAACAGGCTAAACACTCTTTCTGAGGAGAACTTTGCTTCTTTTCACTGGTCTCGACTCTGTAGACCCAATGTTGGCAGTCACCCTCTCCTTGACAGTGAATACCTCTGTCTCTAATGAGGTCAACTCACCATTTGCAATTGCCAATCGATCTCTCCCTGATGATAGTTGGACCTATATAACATCAGGGAGCAGGGATCTGAATTGCTGTACCACAGTCCTGTGGCCAACTCCCTGGACATGGAAGTCTTGCTATTCAGGCATAGGACAAGGACACATTCTGCACTCTTGGATAAAGAGGGGTGGAAATTAGACATTTTGGGCAGGAAGTTTTATTCCTCAAGAGCATTGGGATTCTGTATTGCCAACTCTGCTGAGCACCTGAACTTCATTCTCTACCTGTCAAAATAAAGCAATAAGATCATGTAAGAAAGAGGCTGACAAATATCACTGATAAGGGGGGGAGGTGCATGCTCAGGTGTACTAGAGTTGCAAGCCATCTAAACATTCTGGTGTTTTTAGAAACCTTTTATTTTTCTGTCCATGTGGTCACCATTGGCATTCAGAACTAGTGGAAATGCTCCTTGTGCCTCAGTGGTGAGTACAAAATCCCCACACCATTTCTGTTTAACAGAGACTCCATTTCTGTGGTGAGACATGGTCTTTTGAAACAAGATCACATCCGGGCTACACCGTCCACTTTCCCTGCGCCAGCGTCCCCGGTTTGGTTTTCCTGTCTGCTCTCTTGGCCGGCCAGAAGTTGGCACGTTGTATCTGTTCCTTGCTCCCCCTCCCACCCTTTTCTTTTCACAAGACTGGGTGTTGGTTTTTTCCCTCTTTCACTTGCGTTCCCTCCTCTTGCGGGCTTGACAGCTTCCTTGTTCCGATGACCTGGAAAATAAATTCTTTTTAAACTATCAACTCCATAAGAACATATTGAAATAATTTTCCTTGGGAAGGCATTTTTCCGGATGCCAAAAGAAGAAATCTTGCTTAAACATACAAGCTTAAGTTCTGTTTCTGGCTATGGTATTCAAGTGGCAAAGCTACTTGGCAAGAGTTTCTTTCAACGTGATGCCCATGTGACCTTTTTTAGGGCAGTGGATGTGGGCCAGCCTTTGGCCCCTTCCACACAGCACAGGTAGAGTGGGTTGCAGTTGGGATAAAGTAGCCCGCTCTCTTGTTTTTGCATCCACATGCCTCTGTGCAGGCAGCGACCGGAACCTGCAGAAATAATGTGGGTTGCTGTTGAGCCTTCGCATGAAGGCGCATCTCTCTTTTTTTTAACTTACCTTCCTCCGCTGCATAGCTATGCAGGTAGACAGGCATGGACCTCCACAGCCATGCTGACGTCTTGTGATAGAACGAGATGTCCCTGTGACCCAGCATGACTACACAGCTGCAAGGTGGGGACTTTTTAAAAAAGGGAAGCAGGGCCGATTAAAGTGCCTCCTGGCTAGCCATTCACTCACAAGCTGCTGCAACCCGGGTTTTAACAAAAGAATCATGGATAGTGCGATTCTTTTAAAAACTGGTTTGGGGGACTCAACACGGGGCAGCCTTGCTTTAGGGGTGGGAATCACTATCCATGATTCTGTGCAAAGTTTTCCCACGAAACAGGTTTTTTACCATCTGTATCTCGGGTTTGTTGGCCCATGCAGAAGGGGCCTTTGATATGCAGACTGCCTCTGCATACAAAAGAATATCAGGAATATTCAGGATTGATTCTTCTGATATAAAAATAAGATAAGCTTGCTATCATACTGCTCTGGGCTGTTCATTCAGCAACATTTGTGTTCTTCAGTTTGCTGCAATCGTTTTATTGAGTAAAGGAAATTATTTACATTATAATGGGGGAGGGGGAGTTTTATCTCAAATTGATGGGCACAGACTTTCTTTTGAGTTTCTTCAAAGAGGTTATTAACGTAACCACTAGAGCAGGATAGTGCATACAGTAATCAGCGGATATGTCTGGAGAAGACACCAAAACAGAACATTCATTGCAAATGTTAAGGTCTCCACAAAGGTTCCAATAAAGGCACATAAAACTTTGAATCTTATGAGGATGGAGGGGACGGTTAGCTACTGCAGGCCAACACAGTTTCATGGATCTAGAAGCCAGGCTTATTTTACAGCCATCAGATCTCTGTATTTTAACAATGATGTTCTCTGATTGCTTCCACAAAATCTAATCCTAATTTCAGTCAAGAAAAGTGTGTAAAATAAACACTGGGGTTTGGATCCCCTGACCCAGTTGCAAATAAACACAGAAGTTTGGACACCTGACCCAGTCTTTGCTAAACTTAGGGACTTGTGTCACCTTCTATGTTGAAATTTGATGTCTCTTATCTTTAAAAACCACCATGCTGGCCCACAAGTTAAGGGGTTTGGGGGACTACTATTTGTGACAACTGCTGATCTGTCATTAGCTCCATTAGTGCTCCTCGCTCTTTACCAGATCCTGGAACAAAACTGAAGCCCAAGTTAGATGAGCCACAGAGAGATATGTAATAAGATTAATATATTGTGTTAAAGGAGCCATGGGGCACTACAAAAATTATTTGTGAGATGAGAGGGGGCAATTTACCTCACTGTTCCATTTTCCCAAAGCAAATCATCTCTCTCTAGCCTTACCTATTTATTTTTAAGGCTCATTTGTGGGCTGCACTGTTTAATCAAGTATCACCATGTAAAACTCTGTTAAGTGCCAGCCTTATTCCAGAGGGGGCCCCAAGTCTAAGGCCCAAAGTACTTTGAAACAGTACTTATTTTGGCATCAATACCACAGACTCTCAGCAGCAAAGGAACCTGGTTCACATGTTGGATATGTTGTGAAGGACCCAAGTTTTAAAGCCATCTGGACTACAGCAGGTTATTTGCTAAATGCTAGAAGAAGAACTCTTCTCTGTAATTCCTGTCACTGTGCCTCTTTTCTCTTTGCAGATATGCCGCCACCGCTGCTACCAATGGACCTCAAAGGGGAACCTGGACCTCCTGGGAAGCCGGGCCCAAGAGGTCCTCCTGGCCCACCTGGCTACCCTGGGAAACCAGGCACTGGAAAACCAGGGCTTCATGGCCAACCAGGCCCTGCTGGTCCACCTGGGTTTTCTGGCATAGGCAAGCCAGGTATCCCTGGCCTTCCCGGCAAGGCAGGAATAAAAGGAATGCCTGGTACGACAGGTGAGCCTGGCGTGAGAGGAGACCAAGGGCCAAGAGGCTTGCCGGGTCCACCAGGGTTGCCTGGACCTGCTGGGATTTCTGTTAATGGTAAACCAGGCTCCTCAGGTAGTCCAGGCCTACCAGGATTCCGAGGGGAGCCTGGAGCAAAAGGAGAGCCTGGCCCCCGTGGTGAGCGTGGCATGAAGGGTGAAAACGGAGTTGGAAAACCAGGGTTGTCTGGGCCACGGGGGAATGCAGGAGCCCCTGGCCCCGCAGGGCCTCCAGGAGCTATGGGCATTGGGAAACCTGGATTTGATGGATTGCCTGGTGCCCCAGGTGAAAAAGGTGACTTGGGTCTTCCAGGTGAGCCAGGTATCAATGGGCAGCCTGGGCCTATGGGTCCACGTGGCCCACCTGGAGTTGATGGAATTGGTGTACCAGGTGCTGCTGGCATACCAGGCATGCAAGGCCATCTGGGTCCTAAGGGGGAACCTGGCCTCCGTGGTCTTCCTGGTATGCCTGGGCCTACAGGATATGGGAAGCCAGGTCTGCCTGGCTTAAAAGGAGACCGTGGTCAACCAGGCATATCTGGAGCCCTTGGTGACAAAGGAGAGCCTGGAATAGATGGTGAGCCAGGAGAGATGGGCCCCCCTGGTGTTACTGGGTCACCAGGCCCTCCTGGTTCTATGGGCATGCCAGGCAAGCATGGAATTCCAGGCCCTAAAGGTGAGCCTGGACCAGCTGGGCCTGGAGGACAACCAGGCATGCGTGGGGACCAAGGGCCCAGTGGTTTTGTGGGGAAGCCGGGGATTCCTGGAGAGAGAGGGTTACCTGGAGCACAAGGGATGGCTGGCCCAATGGGTCCCAAAGGGGAAAGTGGTTTCATAGGGCTTCCTGGGGTGCCAGGACAAACAGGAATCATGGGCCCTAAGGGGGATGGAGGTATCCCAGGGCAACCAGGTCTTCGAGGTCCATCAGGCATACCAGGTTTACAGGGGCCTTCTGGTCCAATGGGCCCACAAGGTTTACCAGGCTTAAAGGGGGAGCCTGGCTTCCCAGGGCCGCCAGGAAATGGCAAAGTAGGTGAGCGAGGAATCGTGGGTCCCATGGGGCCACCAGGGGTTCCTGGAAATCCAGGATTAAATGGGCCACCAGGACTTCCAGGGCCACCGGGACCACCTGGTCCACCAGGGATGTTTGATGAGACAGGCATCGCTGGCCTTCATTTGCCAGATGGAGGTGTAGAGGGAGCAGTGCTGGGGAACGGCAAGCATGGAAAGCCACAGTATGGCAGAGGAGAACTATCTGCCCAGATGGTACCAGCTTTCACCGCCATCTTGACCTTACCATTCCCAGCTTCAGGTATGCCAGTAAAATTCGATAGGACTTTGTACAACGGGCATAATGGCTATAATCCAGTGACTGGGATCTTCACATGTCCCATCTCTGGCATCTACTACTTTGCCTATCATGTCCATGTTAAAGGAACTAATATCTGGGTAGCACTTTACAAGAACAATGTACCTGCCACCTATACTTACGATGAATATAAAAAGGGCTACTTGGACCAGGCTTCCGGTAGTGCTGTGCTTGAACTCAAAGAGAATGACCAAGTCTGGATCCAGATGCCATCGGATCAAGCCAATGGTTTGTACTCCACAGAATACATTCATTCTTCTTTTTCCGGATTCCTTCTCTGCCCTACATAACAGCTGTTGGAAAGATCTCCTTTTATCTACTTTAGCCATAAACTGTCTTTCAAAAGAATACAAAACATCACTGGGAAGATGGTACAAACTGGTGCTGAGAAACTATTTTGGCCAAGAAGATCAGTAGAAGAGAGACTGTATTGGCAGATGTTTTCAGTACCCGTCTTTGTATTCAGAATTTAGTTTTCCCTAGTGACTGTACATCAGACACAGATGCTAACTTGGGGATTAGTTGCCATTCAGTTCTCTTAGACGCACAGAAGGCATTTGATCGATGGCAGCATGTGGAGAACTGCAGCCTGCAATGTATAAAGGTGTAGAATTCCTTATTCGATTGAGGCATCTTCTTCCAAAGTTAGCATTTGTTCACGCTTTAGTTTTCTGTTGTAAAATGTGATCCAAGTCAGCCTTGGGGTAATAAAGACTCAATATGGCGAACTGTGTCAAAGTGCAGAACACTTTGCATCAACAGAATGCACAGTACATCTCTATTGTATCCTGTCCAGGGTATACAGAGAGCAGGATGGCAAGCAAAACATATTCCAAACCATTCAGAGACTGTTGTGATCTTATGCCCCCCAAGACTCTCAAAGTCACATTAATCTATTGGCAAGTAGAAAAACTCAACATCCACACCTTGTGAAAAGCAGTGGCTGCAAAACAACAACCCTGCGAAGAGGTGTCTGACACTTCCAATACAAAGGCACTACAAGGCACAGCTTTCAACACTTGCTTACTTAGCTGGGAAAGGACGTGTTACACTATCTTCAAAGTGCCAGTTAACAGACATTTTTTTCAGGATGTGTAAACAATTTTTGTTATTGTTGATGAAAGTGGCAGAAGCACCCGGCCTCCATGAATTTCTTGATTTACAAAAAGTAGAGTCCATTTCTAACTTTCCACTTGGTTGTGGGTTTTTTTACAACGGTGCTATTAGCTACTTAATGTTATTCACAAGTATAGTGCAATATCTATCACAAAAAGGTGCAAAATGTTATGTACAAAGATTTCTGTGATTAAGAAAAAAGGAATAATGTCATTGTCTTTTTTTAACCACTGTCTCACTAATGCTTGAAATGTCACCCATCTGACTCTGGGTTACAAGGCTACTTGGCTCTTGGGAGGAGGAGGTATGGATTGTTGGTCATGTGGATATCATCATTGACTAGGAGCATTCAAAACCTTCCGTTCTACAGAATGCCTTAAAAAATAGCAATGCCTTATATTGATTTTAAAAAGAGAGACCTCATCCTGGAGAAATGAGATGCTGTTTAAATGACACCACGTAAAACTATACTAAGAATCCCTTTCTGTGTAGAACTGGACTGAAGAAGAAAAAGAAGAATGAATCCAGTTTGTGTTTAAAGACTATTCTGTGCATGTGTCCAGGATGCCCACAATACGGCCAGTGATTTGGTATAACTCTCCAGGTTTATTGTAGATATAAATATTTAAACCATGTTAGAAAAACAACACAATCAATGCTGAGTTTGTCACAAGAGTTCGACAATAAAAGATGGGGTGGGGGAGACCCCAATCTGGATTACGGAAGGCAGGATTAACACAGAGAGAGCACTGAGAGACTTGGCTGGCTGGCTGGCTTGCATTCATGCTCCCGCCTTCCTCCAACAAATGGTGTGATTTGGACACCACACAATATAGGCCCAAGATTTCCTTCCATCTGATGTTTTCAAAAATTCCTAAAGACAGGGAGAATGCCAAAAGCACAGTGCACTTGCAATAAAGATTTTTGGTATCACACTGGGTCATAACAGACTCAATTTAAAGAATCCCCAGAGCACAGATTTCCTATGTGACTAATATTGGAAGAAGAGTGCTTGGAGTATTGCGCTTTCAATTTAGAAGTATTTTCCTGTGGAGAACTTCCATTTAAACACCATTAGATCAAAGAAAATGTGTTACTTTTTAACAGTCACACTGTCAGAGGTGGAAAGACTGGTAGATAATATTCGAACAGCAGTTTAAGAGCTCATTAAATCCAAGATCTGCTCCCAGGTGCCTTGAACACAATTTATTTATACTGTGTTCTAACACAGACAGAATACTTTTTTTTCCTTTACAGATTCCTTACTTGTGTTTGGCTGGCAAGAAAACACAAGTGGCAAACTGCACAAACTCAGCAACGTTAACTGATTCAGTTCTATTAAGTACCATTTTGCAGCCTCACTATTCCGATACAAAGCATTAAAAACTTCTGCATTCATGTAACTTAAAACTTTTAAACACAGCATATCAAAAGGTATCATTATTACACAAATGAACAGGCTGTTTGGCAAGTCATGGATTAGCTTATTTTTACTGAAGTGAAAATAAACCTGCTATTTGTCTGAGAACTGTTGGGTTTTCATGTACAAAACCAGGGGGGAAATTTGGTTTCAGTCAGTAGAAAGATCAGGTTTGAAGACTTATTTCAAGTATGCATTACAATATGCATTTTTATATATCAATTCTTACTTTTTAAAACAAAGTTTGCCTCTAGTATTTTCATTTCTAACCTAGTATATAGAGAGGTTTTTGGTTTTTTAGTTTTGTAAATACTTATGTTACATGCACTGTTTCATAGTAAATTTGGTTTAAAATGCACTCTTGTTTTGTGATCAAAAACTGGCCCTCACTTCTGAACTGAAACTACAGTACTTGATTGTATTGACCCAACATCAATAAATCTTATTTTACAAAAAAAAAATGTATTTCAGTCACGCCCTATAAGAAAATCAAGTCGATGTACAAGCATTTTCATTACTTCCTTCAATCATAATTTTCACCATGAAAGAAAATATGCAGAAGGGTCGTACGCTAGGACAGGGGTAGGGAACCTGCGGCTCTCCAGATGTTCAGGAACTGCAATTCCCATCAGCCTCTGTCAGCATGGCCAATTGGCCATGCTGGTAGGGGCTGATGGGAATTGTAGTTCCTGAACATCTGGAGAGCCGCAGGTTCCCTACCCCTGCGCTAGGAGAATACAAATGGCCCCACTTTCCTGCCATACCCTGCCATTGAAGGACTGATCCACTCAGTGATCACCTGATGCGTGTGGAGGCTCCCCCACTTCCATGGGTTAGGGCACCACTAGTATCAAAATAAACAAGGAAAACCCTTCTCGTGGGGAACTACCCTTTGTGCATTGAGCAACTGCAAAGCTTTCGGTTTGGGGCTTTATTTTTCAATAAGTACCAGCTCAATCTTTGTTACTTTGTTCCCGGGAAACAAAATGCATATAGTTTCCTTTGATTTATAGGTAACAGCTTTAAAAAAAAAAACCTTATAGCTCTTGATACGAAAGCTATGCAGAAAAATCATTCTTCCAGAGTCCTAATCACTCACAAGAAGAAATGTCCTGCAACAGAGGGGAAAGGCAACTTACATTTAGGATCCGGAAGGCTCAACTGATGAATTTCCACCAGAATGTGAGCTGCAGAGCCAGGCCTTCAGGCCCAGCCCTGAATTCCTACAACATACCTTCTCATTCTTCCCCCAGCACAGCCAAATCACTACACAAGGCAAGAAGCCTCTTTACCAATTCTTTGTGAAGCTCCCCTTGGTCCAAGAGCCCTCACAAGAATGTGGCACTGAGAATTAAGAATCTATTTGACACCAAGTGACATTTGAAGGTAAAACAACTCGGAATCAGGGGCAATTTTTTTTTTATTATATGCAGCAAAAAGCAAATGGAGCTTCCAAGCATTTGGATATAAGCAGTGGTGGGATTCAGCAGGTTCCAGGGATGTAGGTATAGATTTTTCATGGGGTGGGTTCAGGGGGGGCATGCTCTCCGAGGTCTGGGACAACAGACTCCTCTGCACCACCCGCACGGCCCCCCCTCCCACCCCCGGCTGGGCTCCCAGCTGGCAGTTCCTTCTGCCCTCCGCTGCGGACAGAGGCGTAGCTAGGGGAAATGGAGCCCGGTGCAAAATCTGAGTTTTGTGTGCGCCCCTTTCTTCCCCCAGCCCTCCCCCCCAGGCGGCCGCTGTGATGCTGGAATCCACCCACAAATAGCATCATTTTCAATGGTGTTTAAACTAGGGAGCCCAGATTCTCCTGTTAAATCCACCTTAAAGGGAGAATCTCGGGTCCCCAGTTAAAACAACATTGAAAGTGATGCTGTTTTGTGGTGAATTCTCCCCCACGCTGAAACAGCAGCACTTTCAATGTTTAAACTGGGGACCTCAGATTCTCCCTTTAAATCCATGCCGAAGGGCGTGGATTTAAAAGGAGAATCTGGGGAAATTTGGGGGGTGCCTGCTGTCAGGGGTGCAATTGTTAAGCTAGCAGCACCAAACTTTCAGTGTGTCTTTAGGAGATTGTCCTGATGATACCTGCCAGGTTTGGTGAAGTTTGGTTCAGGGGGTCCAAAGTTATGGACCCTCAAAGGTGTAGCCCCCATCTCCTATTAGCTCCCATTGGAAACAATGGGGGATGGGGCTCCCCTTTTGGGAGTCCATAACTTTGGACCCCCTGAACCAAACCTCACCAAATCTGGGTAGTATCATCAGGAGAGTCCCCTGAAAAATCCCTGAAATTTTGGTGCTGCTAGGGTAAAAGTTGCGCCCCCTGCAGGCCAAAAACTGAAAAAACACTTTAAAAATACAAAAAACCCACTAACGGGGGGCAGAGCTTCGGACATGTAATGGGGAGGTTTAAACCCAGAAACCCCCCCCCCCTTACCTACATCCTTGGCAGGTTCACACCACTTCAGCAGAACCGGTTGTTAAAATGCTGCTTGTAAACAACCAGTTGTTAAATTATTTGAATCCCACCACTGGAACCAGTTGTTAAACTATTTGAATCCCACCACCGGAACTGGTTGTTAAACTATTTGAATCCCACCACCGGAACCAGTTGTTAAACTATCTGAATCCCACCACCGGAACCAGTTGTTAAACTATTTGAATCCCACCCCCGGAACCGGTTGTTAAACTATTTGAATCCCACCCCCGGAACCAGTTGTTAAATTATTTGAATCCCACCACTGGTAAGGAATGCCAGGAATATTTCCCTTAATGGAAGGATCTCCTTTATTTCAGATGATGGCCACATCCTCTGAAGGAATAAAAGAGAACAGAGATCAAAGGGCACAACAGCGCATTATTTCGTACCAGAGTCCCTCTGCCGCTGACAGTAGAGTTCATACAAACTGTCAGCCATTTCCTTGGTCTCCTCAGAAGACTCACAGCTACGCGTCCAGCTTTGGGGCACTTGCTCTTCCCCATAATAAGCCCCTGCAATGGCTCCAGCCATGGTTGCAATGGTATCTGTGTCCCCACCCAGGGATATGCAATAGATGATGGTCCGCTGAAGGCAGTTGTAATCCTCAGGAATATCTGGATGAGATTTCATGCAGCGCAGGAAAGAATATATGGCAGTAGGGACTGAATGCAGCGCTGCAATACCGTTGCCTGGGGAAAAAAGAATCAACTCCTTTTAGCAAAGCACTTCAGATGCACGTCACTGTCCAATGCACAACCCTCATTAAGTTCCAAGATAATGCAAGGTGCTTTAATAATGCTGACTTAAGACAAGGTGTGAAGGATTTAAAGGCCTTCCTCGCCTATACTGTAGCACTGCAACACATTGACGTAGGAAGCCATTACCACAGCCATGTCAAAGCACAGATGATACTGGAACACATACAAATCTCAGATAAGTTTTGATACCTGATGGCTGGACTTCAAGTCCCTCCCACCCAGTCATCAACCCCAAGACACTCAATTATTTCCTCTAAGCCTTAGTTCTCCATATGCATAACAACTCTAATCCCAATGCATCACAGAGGGAGTGCACGGTTCTATGAGGTAATGATCGTGCAGTCATTTCTGTCATATAATCTTTTCTATCTGGTTCTTAATCATGTGATTATGCAACCACAAAGGTGGGCAGTAGCAGCAAATTCTACTGGTCTGGCTAAGCAAGGGAAGCAAGCGAGGGGCCAGCCCTGGGTTTCAGCCTCCCCATATTGTTCCCCCTCCACTCACCAGAAGCAACAACAGCAGGTGCTGCTGCTATTGGGGGTGGGGCATAAGACTTCTGCTGCGAAAGGGAAGGCAAAGCCCTCTCACAACAATGGCAAAAGGAAAGGATAACCCATAAAGCTAGGAACCATAAACAACTGCACACCTATCTCAGCTGGGAAGGGAGAAGAAAGACGAGTGCCATCCTAAAGCAGGACATCTCCATGGTGGTTCTGCCACTGCTGTTGCTCTTACAGGAAGCAGAGGCAACATGCTGCCAAGGCAAACAAGCTCCAACTCAAGTCATGTAATAGAAAGAGGAAGTCATCTTAGATGCTCTAGGGCAGTTGTTCTCAACCTTCCTAATGCTGCGACCCTTTAATACGGTTCCTCATGTTGTGGTGACCCCCAACCCTAACATTTATCCATTTTACAGATGGAGAACACTAATGCAGAGTCTTAGGCAACCCCTCTGAAAGGGTCGTTCGACCCCCAAAGGGGTCTCAACCCCCAGGTTGAGAACCACTGTTCTAGGAAACAATTTGTGCAGTCATTCTATGGCAGTGAGTGTCAATGTCCAAGTAGGCACTGTGTTAAAAAATGATGTGTTTGTGTTAAACACCTGCCTATTGGTTTCACAGGATGACTACCTGCAACCACCGCCATGACTGAGAGAGCAACCAGTGCTTCTGATCATAAAACCATGCATAATTATTTTATGGTTATATGGGTTGCAAAATAAACAGCTTTATGGGGAAAAGAAAAACTGGGACCACTTCTGGCACTGAAAAACATGCTTACCTAATTCAGCCAGCACATCTGAATTTGGCACAGTGCTCTGCTCCAGAAGTTCTTTGATCTTCTTTAGCCGTTTTGAAAAGGGTAATTCTTCGTAACCAAGCCTAGAGATGAGAGACAGGGTGAAACAAATGCTTCAATTTGCTGCCCTCTTGTATTACCTCTGGGTATATGCATTCCCTGCCTTCTCCTCCCCCAGTTCCCATAGTATCAGGCAAGTACGTTTAGCAATATTGTGACTAGTCAAATCCTGCATTTACTGAACTGATTTCTGTATTAATGCATGTTTTTTTTAGTTACACAGAACATTTTTAGCTAGTCTGGGTAAATGCTGACTAGCACATAATCCTTGGGGAGAAATATACATGCCAGGAGTTGTAAATGTTTTCTTTTTCTGTCATCCTATTACTCAGATCAACAGGCAAGCCGGTTTTAACTGGAAAAATGCAAATGACTAGCTGGTTCTTCAGCCATAATCAAACATTTATCACCTTCAAAAGTAATTAACTGGATATTCTTATTCTAGAAAAGGGAGCCTGTTATTTCGGATCAGAATTCCCTAAAATATGTAATTACTTTTCAGCATAATAGGCAGTGTTAGAGATTGTACAGTGTACAGAGAGAAGTGCAAAGGAAATAAGATTTGATAAAACCTGTAACAATAATTTTAAGATACCATAGTTACAACTTCAGCACAGCTCTACCTGATTATAGACATAAAGTCTCTTGAACATTACAGACTGTTCCACAACTAAAGGGAGGATGCTGAATAGGGAAGGGTTATAGCACTGGTCCCAATGAAAATGTATTTGGGAATCCATCAGTGAATGGGTGCTGCTCTAGGTCCAGAGCTGCTTCCACACCAAGGATTTCAAACATTTCAGCCACCCAACTGGTGTGTTTTTTGTCCCCGTGTTTCCACATGACATCACCCTCTCTTAGTGAAAAAAGATTAATAGCCTGCTCCTTCCACAGATAAATAAATAAATATCCATATTTTAAACCTATAAGAAAAACATGTTTTCTGGATGAGGCCCTATCAGTACTACCAGCAGTTTCTTAAGTTAAACAACAACAACAAACACAGCCTTGAAGTGCTTATCAGTTACTTTATTCATTTGTTGATGCAAGGAGCCAGTCCCCATCAGAAATTAACCTAACAGAAGAGAATCTCCTTCCTTTTAGACATTGTTGGAGGGCTTGAGGTGGGGGAGCTTTGTATTGTCCAGAATTATGCTTGTGCTTTAAAACAAATAAGAGAATCACCAGCAGGGAAGCGAGAGTGGGTGGTGCCTGCAAAAGTTTTTGTTTGTTTTTAAAGGGAACTGCATTATTTCTATGGAGTATTACCCATGTTCCTCAAAATATAAAAAAGATCAAAACAGGGCGGGGGGAGAAACCTGAGGTTTATATGAGAACACAGCTTCAATACACTTCAGGTGTGAAAGGAAAACTGTATTGACAGCGGAAAGAAAACATTGCCCTGAATTGTTTGGAATCGACATTGCAACACGATTTCACACAAAATCGCAGCAGCAACCAGACTAACCACAGACAATCACGCTAATGTGGAAGCAGCCAAGTCTATTTGACCTTTTCCCTTGGCCAAATTAAAGTTGGTTAAACAATCCCCAAGGCTCATTACAGAATGGAACTAATTTTTTCCACCTAAAACCACAGACAGACACCCTCTTATGCATACTGGCCAATCCCTTTCTAATAAAAATACCTGCCTTCACATCCCCCTCCCTAACCCCAGCCTCCTCTATAAATGGCGAGCAGTGGAAAAGTGAGCTAATAGGTCAAGCTGTAACACAAAATAAGTATGAAATATCCATAATAGAATGGTAGTTATGCACAAACACACTAGAAACAGCAAGCTGTTAGTCAGCCGCAAAAGAGATGACTCAGCACATTCTTCCATCCAGTGCAGCCATGACAGAGAACTTTCCAAATAATGCTAGCAGCCGGCACAATACCCCAGGGCAAAATCCTTAAAGTTAAGAGCTCAGTCCTATCAACCATACATGCGAAAGGAATCCTGACAGTAAGACCAACAGTGGAATGCACTACTTCAGCATGTGGTGTAGTCTCCTTCTTTGGAGTTTTTCAAAGAGAGGCTGGATGGCCACCTGTCAGGAGTGCATTGATTGTGTGTTCCTGCATGGCAGGAGATTGGACTTGGTGGCCCTTGGGGTCTCTTCCAATTCCATGGTTCTATTATTCTAACCCTAATATACATCCCTCCTAACACCAGAAAAAAATGTAAATCCACCTCTTGAGCAATTCACGTAAAATGGAAAGTTTTCCTTTGGTCACATCTCAAGGTGACAAAACATCTCTTGGGAAATCAACAGAGCAGCAGCAAGTCAGTTCCTCCTGGAAGACTTTACTTACATTCGTGCATCAGCTACAGACTTGTCATCCATTTCGACGTCTTCCATGTGGCCTATCAGGTGCTCCAGGAATCGGTCTCGATTCAGCTCCCCCTGGAGGGCGTAGTGAATTGCCAAGGCCTGCAGTATGGCTCCGTTATAGCCCAAGGAGTTGGCGTGGGTCAGCTCAGCACTCAGTTTAGCAAACTGCAGAGGACAGTGTTTGAAAAGCTAAGCCTGATGAAGTGAAAAGCAAACAAGCAGGTTTGTGTGTCCACATTAACAACTTGCTGACAATGCAGGAAGGAGTGCCAAGATCACAAACGAAGTTTCTTTGCTACCGAGTAACCTTGGCATGAATCAACAGCTTGGGGGTAATCAAGGCTTAATAAACTCCTAACATATTATCTTGCTAATCGTTTAATATCTGCTAATCACTTGTCATAGCTGATGATAAAGGTAGGATAAAAATATACCGGTATCTACAAAAATAAATCCAGATACATTTTCACTTCTAGAGTTCACTGCCTGTCACCTTAGACCACCATGTTGCAGCTAGAGGAAACTAGATAGAAGATATTAATCAAGGACTGATTTATTTAGAGTACTACTGTATTTCTGATAGCTTCAGCCAAAGCTAGAACCACAATACCATGGGCATGCGAGCACAAACCCATTGCAAGCCTGGTGGAAAGGCTATATCCTTCTGACTAGCTCTGTGAACTACAACCCTAGGAACTCTCCTCAATTAATATATCTCATTTCTTTTCTTGTTGCAACTAGTTAGCATTTCCTTGGCTTGCAGTGAACCAAATTTTGTCTTTGCGTTTGAAACAGCAGTGGTTTGCACCTGCCTGGCAAACCAGGACCAAAAAACAAGGAACAATCTATAGTTTGCAATCCTGGTTCGCACTGCAAGTGCAAACCAGAGTTGGCAAGTCTACCATAAGCCCATCTATTACTAATTAATTTGCAATACATCAGAGGAAAAAACAGGAGGTAGGGGCTGAAGGATTATGTAGTTAAACTTCAGACTCCTTCCAGTCTAATTCTTGAAGGGCCAAATCATTTAGGAAAAAGCATTACATAAATACAAAGTATCATTGTGGCAGGAAACTCAAAAGATAAATGATACCTTCTTCACTTCTTGAACATTAGAGTATGCCAGTGGGATGCCTGCTACTCTCATAGCACCACCATTACCGTAGGAGCCTTTCCCATTAAATTGTTGTCTTGCTGGTTCAAAAACATCTCTGCATTTGGGGCTGAGGAGTTTCTTGAACACAGTAATAACACCCCCTCCATAGCTCCGGTCTGGGTCTTTCTTGTATTCTTCAGCAAACCTGTCAAAGAGACACTACATTAACACTCACTGTGATTACACAAATTACAGGGAATACACCTGTGTACAACTTTTTTTTGCACGTGTGTGTTGTGCAATTCTCATGTTACGTTCAATACATGTACTGCTGAACATATGATTTAAATGCTATTTTATCCAGGCACTACAGGATGTTCACATATTCACTGTAACATGTAGAACAGGACTACTGTGGGCTTTGTAAATACAGCTGCTAATGTCAGGAAAGGCTGACTATGGTCATCCCCATAGACTTGTGGTCTGCCCTGCAGTGAGTGTACATTCCCTTTGGGTCAGATTCTTGGTTGCACACATGTTTTCCCCCCTCCTGAACTCACCCTGCCACTGATCAGAGAAGCCCTGCAGTTTTTGAAACCTGGCAAAATGTGAAACCCACCCACCCCCGCCCCCCGGCAGGGAAAGCTGCTATCTTCCAGTTTCTTCATTCCTCCCTGCTTTCATCATCCACACAACAGCAGTTCCTCCCTGTGCGGACAGAACAAAGAAGTGGAAGGTGGGCAAAAGTGTTCACGTCACTATACTCCTATTGATACAGCCCAAAAGGTGTTCACGTCACAGCAGGAGAAACCCACTGAAACACTAAACTGTAGGAAAAACCCACTGCAAAGCACACAGCCAGAAGGTAAACACTGCTTGCATAAATGGCTTATATTTGGATCAGAAATCAATCACTGTGGAAAAACTTGGAGGAACTGCATAAGAAACATACATGCCAGCCTGCCTAGCAGTAATAAATACTTTATCCAGGTGGGTGGATTGTGTTCATATTAATCAAGCCAGCGCTGACAATTCTACTATCCCTCAAAAAATTATAGCTCATGCTACAGGTTCTCTGCAAGGATACACACATCTTGGGGCTGCTCTTTGGATGCATTTAGAAAATGTACACAAACATGTGGTGAGACTGACCAGACGGTTACATCTCTGTAGGGATAACAGATCAGAATCTGAGATGTGTGTCCAGAAACGCAGGGTGGTGGGGAGAACCAGAAACTGCTTAAAATCTGAGAGGAGAAATGCTCACAGAAACTCATCTCTTTTGCAGTATCATTAACAGTGTTTATAGCCTTGTTTATAGCTTCGTCTTCCTCCTTACCTCTTTGCCATATCCACTTCATCAAAGTCTTGCTTGGCCAACAGAGACCTCACCATGGAGTGTGTCATGGCTGTGTCATCACTGTAGTAGAGGGTTTCTGAGGCACAAGAGAATATTATATTAAAATATTATAGGCAAATTCAGATGGTGCATCAGATTTTCCTGACCTGAGGGAATCATAGAAGCATAGAGTTAGAAGAGACCCCAGGGCCATCGAGTCCAACCCCCCTGCCATGCAGGAATACACAATCAAAGCACTCCTGACAGATGACCATCCAGCTTCTCTTTAAAAACCTCCAAAGGAGGAGACTCCACCACACTCCGAGGTAGTGCATTCCACTGTCGAACAGCCCTTACTGTCAGGAAGTTTTTCCTGATGTTTAGGTAGAATCTCTTTTCCTTCACCTTGAACCCATTACTCCTTGTCCTAGTCTCTGGAGCAGCAGAAAACAAGCTTGCTCCCTGACCAACATGACATCCCTTCAAAAATCTAAACATGGCTATCATGTCACCACTTAACCTTCTATTCACCAAACTAAACATCCCCAGCTCCCTAAGTCTTTCCTCGTAGGGCATGGATTCCAGACCTTTTACCATTTCGGTTGCCCTCCTCTGGACCCAATCCAGCTTGTCAATATCCTTCTTGAATTGTGGTGCCCAGAACTGTACACAATATTCCAGATGAGGTCTAACCAATGCAGAATAGGGAGATACTATTAAGTCCCTGGATCTGGACACTATACTCCTATTGATACAGCCCAAAATCGCATTGGCTTTCTTGACCACTGCATGACGCTGCTGACTCATGTTCAGTTTGTGGTCTACTAAGACTCTCAGATCACTTTCAAATGTACTGTTGTCAAGCCAGGTCTCAGCCATCTTATATCTGTGCAATTCATTTTTTCTGCCTAAGTGTAGTATTTTACATTTATCTCTGCTGAAATTCATTTTGTTTGTTTTGGCCCAGCTCTCTAATCTGTCCAGGACATTTTGAATTCTAACTCTGTCCACTGGGGTATTAGTTACCCCTCCTAATTTGGAGTCATCTTCAAATATTATCAGCATGCCCTCAATTCCATCATCCAAGACATTGATAAAAAAAATATTGAATAGCACTGGGCCCAGGACAGAACCCTGTGGCATCCCACCAGTCACTTCTCTCCAGGATGAAGATGAGCCATTGCTGAGCACCCTGGCTCCTGCAGCTGCAATGCAAATGGTTTCATGCATGTGCAGAAGGGGCCTCAGTTTATTTTTTCCTTCGTTTTCATTATATTTGGAATTGTAATTGGTATTTTTAAAGTTCAATTAGCTATTAATGTGGATCCATTTATTTTTATTATTATTTCTCCTCTTCTCTTTTTTATTTTTCTGTACTAAGTTCTAATTCAGTAAAGATAATAACATATATTTTTTTAAAAAAACGAATCCTACAGACTGAGACCCCACTGCTCAAGATAGAGGTAGAGACTGACAGAAAACAGGCGCTTCTCTTTCCACTCAAAGCAAGTTTCAAGCCATTCAAAAGAGAATTTCAGGCCACCTCTACTGGAATGGGAGAAAAGCAGTTACTCCAAAAGAGAACAAAAAGACTCCGGGCACAAACTCAAAGAAGGCCAACCCTTCTTAGTTAGAAGTTCACTCTTTCCTGGAAGGTTGAACAACCTCTGGCATTCAGGACCGGTTCCAGGAATAAAAATTAAACAGGGATGCAAGGGTGGGAAGAGATCCTCAGTTTCAAAGGAGTTACACCCAATCATCATCCTGTCTGCAGCACCACACATTTAAATTATAAATTGTGTCTCATAAGAAAACACCATCATAACATTATTACACACAGCGCACCATCATCACAATATTCCGCTTAGCAGACAGTAACTATTTTATTAAGTCTAATCACGTTACAAAAACATTCTTGCACATCTTAAAAGGATAACAGCTTTGCAGATTGCAACACAACACAAACTACTACCATTGAAACAAAAACAGTTGGAAGAAGTACATCATTTAAACATTGGATAAAACAATATAACATGACACTAAAGGGAGTAACAGACACGCAAGTCATTTTCTTCAGCAAAGAAATATATTAAAAAAAAAACCTGAACAGCTCACAATATCGTTCTCCCTTTTAATCTTTTAACTAGCAGTAAAGCCCATTGTACAAAGAAATACAACAGGCTCTAGAAAACTGTTGGTGGGTTAACAGCGCCCACTTAGGGGACCAACTCTTCCTGACTTTCCTCCCACTTGGCCCCACAATTTACCACAGATCAAAATCTAGCCTAATTATTCAATGAAAAAAGAGCTCACTTATAGATGCCCCCCATTCACACATGGCTCCCCTAACTTTGCAAATGGGCTCTTCTTTCTCAGGTTTCCGTCACACATATATACACAGACAGACAGGCTTCTCTAATTTTGCAAACAGGCTCTCATTTCTCATATTCCACCCACACACACAGGCTCCCTGTCTTTGCAAATGGGCTCTTCCAGTTCAGCTGCAGTTTGACAGAGTTTGTCCTGTGTTCCCAGGCAGGACGTTCTTCAACGTTCACCACATGAACTGAGTCATGTGTGAACATTGAAGAACGTCCTGTTTCCAATGCCAAGAAAAGAAAGGCTGCAGCTCACTGCTGGAGCATCTGTTTTGCATACAGAGGGTCAAAAACCCAACCATTTCCAGTTAAAAGGATTAATAGTAGGTTGTGTGAAAGGCTAGAGGACTGAACAGCCAATGCTAGTCACAGTAGATAATACTCACCTTAACACACAAATGTCTTAACCACTAGCCATGTTACAGTGAATGCATGCTCATCCTGCATATATGAGCATACATCTCTTTGTAAGGAAGAGCCGTACAAATGGATCCTGAAACTAGTACCTAGATAAATATGGGGTTTAAGTCACATGTTCAACTGTACATTCCTTGAATGAAACATGAGAATTAACACACATACAGAGAACAATCAAGTGCACACTACACATAGATTGCATGTGCATTCTCTGTAACTTGCGAACAAGGGAAGTATGAGGCAGCTGAATGTGTTCTGGGCAAAGATCACAGGCAAACCTTGACATACCAAGCGTCTAATTCAACAGAACACTGCCAGGAAGGGGCTGAGACTCAGTGATATGATGTGTGTTCTGTGCAAAGATCATCAGATTATACCTTGTGGGAGGCACCCTTCAGTCCAGGGAATGACATATCAAGAAAAATCCCCCAAACTAGGGGAGGAAAAACACATATGAACCCATGTGAGGTCAAGCAGAAACTGAGGCTGAAATAAAACACAACTGCTCTTTTAAGATGCCAAAAGTCTCTTCTTTCTTTTAACCTTGTGCATTATTACAACATTTAATATGGCAATCTCAGTGGGGGGTGCATTCCATCCATGGTGGAAAGAAAACTACAGGGGAAAAACATATCCATATTTAGCTATTTAATGATGCATTATTATTTTTAAATAGTATTATTTTTTAAAGTATTTATTGCCATTATTTACCTTGGTTTCTAAAAACTGGGGCATGTAAATACCCCCAGCAAATGAATACATAAATAAGAGCAAGTGTAATGCTTACAGCATCAAACTATGGTCTAGGACACTTGGATTCAAATCCTGACTTGCTATGAAGCTTTCAGGAAGACCTTGGGCTGATCACATTCCGAGTACCTAGCCTACCAAAAAGGGTTGTGGCTCAGTGGCAGAGGAGCTGCTTCTCATGCAGAAGGTCCCAGGTTCAATCCCCTGCATCTTCAATTTAAAGAATCAGGTAGCAGTGGGTGAGAAGGATCTCTGCCTAAGACTAGAGCCACTGCCTGTCTGAGTAGACAATAAAGTCTTTGAAAAATCAATAGTTTGATTCAATATGAGGCAATTTTGTATGTGAGGACTATATCAGGACTGGCACTGGGCCTGTAACTCTCAGCCCTTTACCTACCTTGCTGAGCTGTTGTGAGGACCGTAATGACACTAAGCTTGGGTCAGTCACAGCCTAACCTACCTCACAGAATAGTTGTGAGAACAACAGGAAAGGCTCACCATGACTTGGCTTGAAGAAAGATGGGATTAAAATGCATTTAAAATAAATAGAGATTAAGAATAAGCTGTCATATTAAGAAATCTGTACTCCTGCCATAGAAGCTTTGCTGAATGATCCTGGCCCAGTCACACACACTCAGCCCTGACCCTGGTTAGGATTTGGATAGGAGACCTCCAAGGAATACCAGGATCATGACCTGAAGGCAGGCAATGGCAACCATCTCTGAATGTATCTTTCCTTGAAAGCCCTATAGGGTCCTCATAAATCAGCTACGATTTGGCATGGCAAATAGGCACTGCTGTCCAAACATTTAGCGTTTGGGTAGCCTAAAATATCCCCCCCCCCCCCGCACCTTTCCCCTCCCAGGAAGATACTTCACACTACCTGAGGAAACTTGAACCAGATAGAGGGGGGGGGGCTCCAAAATCAGACTCAGCTCCAACCCCAGTTTACAACGTCTGAGGAAGGGACCTTTGCCTCTGGAAAACTCACATCCCGAAAAATCTTGTTGGTCTCTAGATACCTAGTCTATCCCAAACCCTAGTAATACAGTGAAGCCATTTCCTTATAAGCCCCTTCTGCACATGAAGAATAATACACTTCCAATACACTTTCAATGCACTTTGCAGCTGAATTTTACTGTACGGAATAGCAAAATCAACTTGTAAACAATTGTGAAAGTGCCTGGAAAGTGGGCCATAGTGACTCTATATAAAGGACTATAGAATCCATTTTCATTTGAACTAATTTTACTTTCAGGTTTGTGGGCTAGCACAGTGTATCCTGTATTTAGGACACACATTTTTAATAATGTCCCATTCAGTTGGAATCCTGCATCTGGCTTGCTGCACTGTACACACACACACACACACACACACACACACTTGGAAAAGATATTATTAATCTGTGGAGGAGGCAAGATAATTTTCTGCCGCAAACTAACAGAGCGACCCTCTGAAAATATAATTTAAGGATGCGAGAGGGGGTCTTCCTTGGCAAGGCTGCGCAGGTCATCCCTCCTTCCCCGCTCGATGCTATGAGTGGAGGGGGCGGCCATTCCTCCTCGGCTTAGGTAAAAAGTCACTCACTCCTGTCGCCCTCCTCGTCTTTATCCTGCAAGGAGCGCACGAAACGCAGCAACATTGCCCATTCCACGGACTCCGAGCCCTCAAAGCCTCCGCCCAGGCAATCGCCCATCAGGGCCCCGAGAAGGCAGCCCCGGAACCGGCTCCGGCTGAGTAGGGAGCCCGACGTTGCTGCGGCCGCCAAACCGCTCCCCGCCATCTTGGCTGCCCTTCACTGAGGGAAGGGAAGGGAGCGACGCCTTGTGGCCCCTGCCGCCATCGCCGCCGGGGGCGACGGGCGAGTCTCTTCGTTGCACCGCCTCAGTTTGACCCTTATTGCCAAAAGGCGACGTAATAGTGTGGGCAGCAGCTGAAAGCATCATGACCCCGGCATAGGGGTTCTTCTGTGGTAGCAAAATAAAGCAAATGTCTAGGAGTTTGGTCGTAATGTAGCATTCAGGTGGCTCCTTTGAAAGGGATGCGCTAAAAGGAATGACAGGATTGCCCATTGGAAACTATCAGGATTGGAGGCCCATTGGAGATAATGGGATCGAGGAATGCCAATTGACCTGCATGGGCTCCGTTGAAATAACATTATAGCAGGGGGGGGGGAAGTTGCAATGAAAATGCGGAACGAAGTTTCAATAAATGTCTCCGGCTAGAAGGCTCTGAGGCTGTAATTCCAGTCCCCTCACACTTCTGCTACTCCCAGGTGCTGTCATTCTGCTCTACAATCTGCCATTGAAGTACCAGAGCCCTGATTCGATTCCATTCTGCAGGATATGAGTCCAGCTCATGCTAGTCAATTGGCATCCCTGCCTCCCATTATCTGTAATAGGCCTTCAATCCTCTCCCATTGTTTCCAGTGGGCGATCTTGTCATCTCTTTGCGTACTGGCAAACAAGACAAAAACCTAGTGACAATTTAAAGATTTGAGAGCATTTCCTAAAATATGGGCTTTTGTGCATTACTGCTCACTTGGGCAGATGTCTTACGAAGTGGGCTGAAACCTTATGCTGAAATATATGGCCGTTTCCGCACGGGCAATTAATGGCAGCCTGGAGACGGTAAAAACGCCGTCTCCAGGCCACCATTCGCACAGGGGGCGCAGCTGCATCGCAGCTGCACCGCCCTCGCGCCACGAAGCCGGCGTTTCCCCAGAGCTCTTGGAAACGCTCTTGTTGGGGAAACGCCGCCGTGAAGCCGCTGCCGAGCGAACGGCAGCGGCTTCATGCCGCCTCTCCCACCCGGCACTTACCTTGTCCCCAGGCCTCCGGCGCGTCGCTGAGGCCTGGGGACACGCCCCCCTGCCCTGTGCCGCTGGAGCAGGCGCGCAGGGCCAGGGGGCGTGTCCCCAGGCCTCGGCGACGCGCCGGAGGCCCGGGGACATGCCGGGCGCCAGCGCTCCGCAGCGCCGGCTGCCCGGCTGTTTCCAGGACCATCCGTGCGGAAACGGCCTATGTTAGTCTTTAAAGGTGTCACTAGATTTTTGTTTTGTTTTGCAAGGGTATGAACAGGAACTGGGGGAGAGGGGTCTTTCAAATGTTGGTCTTTCAAAGGTACATCACAAGCAAGTTACAGGCAAGTTACACCAAGTTACTGGCAAAACAACACACCAAAAAGTTTTGAAATGTTTACAAGGTGCTAAGCAAGTGAATAAATGTATAATAATCTTAGATAACAGAAACAAAGTACAGAACAATCATTATAGAAATAGCATATGACATACAACTAGATGAAGACTAGTATACACAAAAGGCAGAAATATTACAACCTCTGCACAGCAGTACAGTTCTAAATTGGGACCATGCAAATGCAAATGGCCTCTACGTTGTTGTGCAGTCAGAGAACAGTATGTGAAAATGATCCGCTACACCTTTTGGGGAGTGTTTATACTTGGTCTTTCAAAGCTGCCACCTGTATGCTAAAACAAGACTGAAATCTAAGTAATATTATTTATTAGGAATAACCATAAAACTGAACACCACCACGACCACCAAAAAAACAAACAAACCATAGTGCAAGCTTTCAGGCTCACCAGAACCCTTTGTCAGGCTGAATGTTACCAAAACATTTTAAAATGATACAAAAGTGGGGAAAAGCAAAAATTTCAGGTCATGATGTTAAGGCCTTCAGCCAGGGACAACACAATAATGGCACAGATGAGCTGCCTCCTATGCAGCTTGCTTTGCTGCAGCCAGCTCCAGGACAGCAGAGCAAAAGGCCAATCCATGGACCTGGAAGTGCCAGCATGGGTAGGACAGATGCCATTCATCAGGGGGCAGAGGAATGAGAGAGGGGAGAGCTGATCAAGCTAACCCAGGGATGAGGTTGGCGACAGTCCAAAGGAGGAGGATATCCTAGACCAGGGGTAGGGAACCTGCGGCTCTCCAGATGTTCAGGAACTACAATTCCCATCAGCCTCTGTCAGCATGGCCATGCTGGTAGGGGCTGATGGGAATTGTAGTTCCTGAACATCTGGAGAGCCGCAGGTTCCCTACCCCTGTCCTAGACAGAGGCATCCAGATCCCCATGATAGGAAACCCCAGGGAGAGACCTGCCCCATTGCATGGTGATCAGCTGGCCCAGAATTGAGCTGCATTGACACCAGGGAAGCATAGAAAGAGTCTGTGATGTGTTAATAGGCAGGGCTCCCCTCACTCACACCTATGACAGGCTCCCTTCCCAAAATATGTGGGTGTGCACATGCCAGGGCAATGCAGTGTTCTGTCATTCACATGTGAAAGGGTTCCCCATTGAGGAAAAGGAACAGCAGTGTCAAACTCCTGTTTCCTGCGAAAGCACCCTGGGTCATTATTATATCTGAATAAGTCACCAGTTGTCAGCCCAATCTCATGGTCTGCTGTGGCTGCCTTGGGAGCTAGGACAGTGGAACTGGCACATGGCACCATAGGCCAAGCCCTCAAGTCGCAGGCTCTGGCTCATCCTGGCTTCTGGCCATCCTGCAGCTGTCCTCTTTCCATCTGCCATGACTTCTCCTTTCCTACTTGTTCATCAGGCAGGGCACCCTCCCCTGCAACAAGATGACACAGCGAAGACAGGGACAAGAGTTGGCCAGAGGGGTCACGGTCAGAATCCCCCCCTCTCAACACAGAGGTTGCCAGTTGTGTTCCAGGCCTCCGCCTCCCCACGCAACCCAGTCCCATCAGCCTCCCCCACGCAACTCAGTTAGCCTCATTGATGCTTGGGGAGGGCAACTACTCACCCCTCCTGCCATGCCCTTGCAACCAACTATCAGGCAATCTTGGGGTGGACCCAGGGGAGGCCAGAAAGGGAGCTTGTCCATGGGGGAAAGCTAACCTGTCTGTTAGCTTTCTAGCTGCTGGTTCCTACAACCTACAAAATAAATTTGGAAGGACTGTCTTGGCCACCCAAGGGGTAGGGACTTTGCTCTTCTGGGAGGGTTGTTGTGCACTAGATCGACAGCATAGTGCAAGGTGCCAGCCCACTGTGCTAAGAGCAAACTCAATGTGCAAAGTGTCAGAGTGACCATGCAAAGTCATTTCAAGAGCACACCCCTCCACCTCTGAGTGCATGCCCCACCCCCACTATGCTCATGCTAAATCCGCATGTCTGGTAACTGTAATACAGTATCCCAGACCATGCACCTTTCCTGTCAGGAGGCGTTTATGTTAAAAAAGGAGTTTATAAAGGAGAAGGGGGCCCACTATTGGCCGCTGCCCAGGGAACTGGTTTGACTTCTGCCACCTCTCCACTGACCAGCTGCTTGGTTGGTTTCCAGAGCCAACTGTACACATGGAGGAGGGGCTGCACCAATGGGGGGCTTTTCATAATCCAATAATACAGCTCAATGGGCTGCACCATGATTTTTGTTGGTCTAACTTTACTGCCAGGAAAAAAGGGGCATTCTGTAGTCTTGACCCACGAGGCCCCAAGAAAGAGACGAGATGTGGAGATTTCATCTGGTGGAGAGCGCCAGCAGCAGGAAGCGCGGGATCCCGTGATCCTGGCAAGCTCCCCAGCTGTGTGCTGCGCCTCAACCTTCCACCAACGCCCTTTTATTAGAGGGTTTCATTGGGGGCTGGTGAAAGGGGGGGGCAGAACTGGCGGGAGGTCGGAGAGCGGGAGAAAGCGGGGAGATCATCATGGTGATGCATGATCTCATTGGAGTGGCTACGCATGCGGGAGTGAAGAGCATCCGATTCTGGGTCTAATCCTCACCTGAGGGCAGGAGCCCTTTGTGTCCCTTTGTGTGGGACACCTGGTGACCGCGAGTCAGGCAGTTCATGACCCATGACTCATGGGGGAGCGGGGGTTGGGGAAGCGTGTGCGCCAGGGGCGTAACAAGGCAGCCCTGGGCAAACTGTAGCCCTGGGCAAAACCTGAGTTGGATGCCCCCCCCATGGGCGGCCACTCCACCATGACCAAATTTTTTTTTGCACCAGGACATTGGTGCCTGCAGGGGGTGCATTTTTAAACATATCAGCACCAGAATTTCAGCATATCATCAGGAGACTGTCCTTATGCTACTCCCCAAGCTTGGTGCAGTTTGGTTCTAGGAGTCCAAAGTTATGGACTCCCAAAGGGGGTGCCCCATCCCCCATTGTTTCCAATAAGAGCTAATGGGGGCTGCAGTTTTGAGGGTCCATAACTTTGGCCCCCCTGAACCAAACTGCACCAAGCTTGAGGGGTGCCATCATCTCCAGATGATACCCTGAAATTTTGGTGCCGATACATCCAAAAATGCACCCCCTGCAGGAACATCCTAGAAATTTGCCCAAGAATCTTTGTTCTGCATTGAGTTTTCTGCATTGCTGTCAATGGGGGTTGCAGGCTGTGGGGAGCGCACATTTCTTGAAGGCAGAGTCTCAAAACTTTCAGGGTCTCATCAGAAGACTGCCCTAATGATACCCCTCAAGTTTGGTGCAGTTTGGTTCAGGGGGGCCAAAGTTATGGACCCTCAAAACTGTAGCCCCATCTCCTATTAGCTCCCATTGGAAACAATGGGGGATAGGGGCACCCCCTTTGGGAGTCCATAACTTTGGACTCCCTGAACCAAACTGCACCAAGCTTGGGGAGTAGCATAAGGACAGTCTCCTGATGATACGCTGAAATTTTGGTGCCGCTAGCCTAAAAACTGCACCCCCTGCAGGCCAAAAATGGAAAACCACTAAATTACCCAAAAACGAACCCAGCATTTTGATGCCCCCCACAAGGTGATGCCCTGGGCAGCTGCCCACCTTGCCCAGTGGGCATTACGCCAGTGGTGTGCGCCCAGAAGGCCGTAGCCGGCACCGGCATGCCAGGCGCTCCTTCTACAGTTCTGCTGGGTTCGCGGGCTCACCCCTACACATTCCTTTGGCTCTTGTGCTGGAGGTGAGCAACTGCAATAGCTGCGTCAGTGCCCCTGTGTCATGCTCCCATGTGTACGGGCCCTGGAGTAAATGTCTCTTACATCAATTCAATTGGCATTTACGCCAGTGCTGGGGTCGCACTGCCTCTGCAGCACTTTCAACCCCTCTTTAGATTGCGCTGTTTGAAATTAAGGTGTTGCAGATGGTAAGAGTCAATTAAAGCCAAATTATCTGGTATTGCCTTGTTGATAGTTGTCTATTTTCTTGGCTGAAATTGGGTTTCTTGAAAGAAGAAAAAGTTTTGCAATCATAGACAAAATCTGTTTAATGCTTTTTATTAGGACTAACCAAGTTGTCATGAAATGTTGCATGAACTTTGATGTTCACAAGAACTTTTTACCTGTCTGGATGTTACACAATTCTGAGAAGCAAAGTTTTCAGGCCAAGCTGTTATGACCTGTTCTTGTACAAATGCACCTAGACAACTGACTTGTCTTTATTGCTGATGTTGTTACAACATATTATACGGGAAGCTGGTTGAATTTCCCACATCGTATCTTACAAAATTTAAAGGGAAACAACCATTAAAACTGGGAACAAATCTGAAATGCCAGAAACATTTTGCAGAGGACCAAAGGCACAACAAAACCAGACACTGAGGTCAAATTTGTTTATTGGTTACCACTTTAAACAGTAAAAAAAATTGGAAAGCACGCATACAACTCTGGGGTGGAAAGAAAAAGAAACGAACACTGAAACTTATCACAGGTGGCAGGTTGTCTTGGCATGCAGCCATTGGGGAGCAGTTCTCCCTTCAGCATTCTTCCAGGGATCACATCCTGAGCCCAGTATATTATGCCAGCTCCAGCTGCCGGCTCTTGAGGGGTGAGAGGGTACGATTAGTGGTCCGGTTGAACGTGTCCACCTCCGGGACAAACTTCTCAGCAGGGACTGTCAGCTTCCGTCTGGAGTCCATGCATTTGTTATCAAGCATCAGAGAGTTAGCTTTGTAGCTAATATCTGTCTGGATGCGGTGCAAGTGTTTGTAGAGAGCATCCAAAGCATCCCTATAGAAAGCCAAGATGAGGTGATTAGGGGTGACCTTTGAATCAAAGCTTCTGGCTCTTTGTTTTTATAATTAATATGCTGCTGGTCCAAACTGTTTTTGAAGAAGACTTAGTAAGAAAAAAAATAGGATTAGATTGTACAGATCCATTCCACCAGTGGAGACACTTGGCTTCTGTGGAAATACCTACTTACAATGTAAGATGCTCTTCTGAGAGCCTTGCACAAGGGGAAGGCCACTTCTGCAAAAGAAAGTGTCTCTGCTGGCAGAATGGATGTGTGAGAAAATCAACAAGATGACAGTAATTTTTTTTTTACAAAAAGATTTAAACTGCACCTGTCTCTCGAAGGAGAAAACCGAAAGAACCTATTCAGCATGCATCTAGATATGCACTCATCTGTTTGGCATGGGTGCTGAACCATGAGAGAAAAAAACTCTTCAATTTTCAATGGAGGGACATTTGTGAGACTGTATTTTCTATTTTGATAGCTGTAGGTCAATAAGGACTGATGACCTCGGAGGAACCAGGATTTTGCGTTCCGTGACAGGAAACTTTTACATGGCTAATTCCCTTCAAGGATTTACACTGTTGTAGAAGAGGAAATGCATTTGTTGTGTGTATACATCATGCATAATTTCTCCCCCGGCATTAAATAGAAAACTACTGCTACTTGCAGCCCCTGAAAATCAGATTGTAGGACACAGAGATGCTCCCTTCCTCAAAAACTACTATTAATGTGAAGAGCATTTTCAGAACCATTTTGTAGTTCTCATAGCAAAGTCATTCACATAGGGCTATCTTTTGAATTATAAAAGGCTATGCCTTTGGCAAGCTTAACTTGAGCTCAATCCAGTCAGACGCTCAGGTTCTGCATGGAGGAACCCCACAAGATCCAACTAAACCTTGTTTTAAACCTGCTAATGCAGGCAAACACACAAGGGCACAAGCATGAACAAGCACAGCAGGGAAGAGGACATCTGTGTGAACATCACCCATTCCCATCTGTACAATCTAATTGTACTGTTGAATCTTCATGCGGTTATAATAGTGTGGGAAGTCAATCAGGTTTAAAACAAGGCTCTGTCAACTCTGTGGGGCTCTTCTTTACATGTATGCTATACTTGTACTTGCGTGGGTAGAGGTTCTAATACATGATTCCATTTAGCTCCATTGTACATAGGACAGGTTTGTTGGCTGGATATCTACGAGCTCCTGAAGAATAATCCCATGAGTCTACTTGCAGCAACAGCTTTGTTGCTGAATCAAGATGACATCCTGCCGAGCTGCCAAAATCAAAGCGGTTGAGGTTTAAGGGATCCTCTTTTCTTTTTGTGTCCTTAAAAGATAACTGAGATACGTACTGTGACTGGGCCAGCTTCTGCTTCAAAGCTGCAATTGTTCCTTCCAGTTGATGAACTTCATCAGTCAATCCATGCTGAGCCTGAAAAACAGTTGAGGACCACCAGGGTTAATCAGCACTGAATGCCAACATTAGGTGATGCAGTTGTTCCAGCTGCCAGCTTAGCTCAGCTACCTCAACCATGGCTAGGCTGACACAATCTGAGGGAAAAGAATAACCTGAATCTGCAATCTCCAACTTGGTTCCACCAGTGAGTACCAGGTGCTCACCAAAATGTATCCTGCTTCCTACTTCCTTTCTCAAAGCAAAGAGTGAATCCTGGCTTTCCTCCATTTTACGGCAGCAGAATCTGCCCAGATTTTGAGACCCATGCATGGTATCTTTCTGTAGCCTTAGCTGAGTGAGGGTAGCTGGCCTGGGATCTATGGAACCTGGGTCTCCCAGTTCCCAGCCTACTACTTTTAACTACTACATCACACTGGTTATGTTCACCGTCACACTGGATTGGGAGATATACTTCAAGATTACAAAGATAAAAGTGATCTTGAGAAATCTATCTTGAACAAGGGAGAAAGTATTGCAGGGAAGGAAGGAAGTGAGGTTGGAGCACATAATGCACCCATGATTTTTGGATAATATTAGGTGCCAGAAATCTTTTCTTTAGAACTATAAACCTTCCCATTTCTGAAAACAAGCTTGCGTGTATATTTAAATGAAATACTCTTATCCTAAATTTAAAAGGCTTTATAGAGCAATTGTTAGAAGAGTTACTCCATTCTGGGCCCATTGATTTCAATGGGCTTAGACTGGTATAACTCTGCAATGGCTTTAATTAAAACCAAAAATTAAAATTTTGGTTTTAATTTAAAAAAAATTAAAACCAAAAGCTGCAGGAGGGCAAGCAAATGCTCTGAGAATGACAGTGCACCCACTCTGGATACAGCTCCAAGTTGAATCAAAGATTCTTGAAAGATGAAATGTGTAGTTTTGGCCCGCAATCAAGACCAGCAGATGTTTCAATGCCTTGTTTTATGCTGGGCCAATGACTAGAGGCCACTTTCAGTGCAGTGGGGCTGAAAAATGTCTTCTGATGGAACATTTTCCTACCTCACATATATAAATATAGTCTATCAATAGTTTCCTGGGCTGTTGTGCTTGCAAATCCATCATGTTAGGTGGGCTAAATGTGGGCTCTAAAGCAGGGACAAACCCCAGTGCGAGTCCATATTAAGTTTGCCTTCTTTTGCAAGCATTATTTAAATATTTAATTTGTTTACATCTGAATTGGAAAAATATTTCTGTTCCCCATTTTTGTTCCCTGGCCGTTTCACTCCAGATGTTTCTCTCTTTAAGGGAAAGCAGACCAATTGTTTTTGTTGATCATAGTACCTGGTCACGGCACAGCTCCATATTGGGCCGGTAAGTTCGAGTCTCCAAGCGGGTATGAGCTAGCTTTAGGTTCCAGACCTTCTTTTGGAGATCTTCCTGCAGACGCCTGATGTCTGCCTCCATCTCAGCAATTTCTTCGAGGGTCTGAGGAAATCAAGGTCATGATGGTAAGAGAGGCTGACCACAGGTCGTCATGGCACCAGGCAGGATGCTCAGCAAGCTCCAGAAGCGCCTGTTTACTTAGATATTTATACCCTCTTTTCTCTTCAGTGGGGATCTGTTCTTCTCTCCTCTTTTTTTCCCTCACAACCATCTCTGGGGCAGGGGCAGCTGCCAGACAGGGTTACTCAGCAAGCTTCCATGGCGGAGAAAGGATGGGAACCTGGACCTGCTCCCAGATCTCAGTCCAACACTAGACCATGCTGGCTTGCCCCTCATCAGTTCCCTCTTAATGAGGACCCAAACGACAGTCAAAATAGGCCACTCTCATCAAGTGGGGTCACAAGAGGAGGCTGTGAGCATTTCAGGATTGGCTGAATCCAGTCATAGCCAATTTACAGCAACCCCATAGGTTTTTCAAGACAAGGGACAAACAGAGATGGATAGTCACTGTTTGCCTCTGCAAAGTAACCCTGGATTTACTTGGTGGTCTCCCATCTAATTACTAACCAGGGTCAAGCCTGCTTAGCTTCCCAGTCTGACAAAGCCTGGCCATCTAGGGTAGGTCAAGAATTGTTAGAAGCAGGAGTATATCTGAGGGTTTTGGGTCAAAGCTGAGGTTACCAGCCCTAACAGCACAAGCAACTTCTTTAAAGATAAAAGACACAAATAATTGTTGGTAGCCAGGGAAGAAGCATCCCCCCTCCCAAAAAAATGATCAAGACAGCGTTGCTTAAAGCTTTATGATGTCTATGAGAATTGTCCTTAACTCTAGTGCTCACTTTAATGGACACACTGTGTGTTTCTTGGGCAGGAATGACCCAACAGCACAACAACTCAGGTAGTGGCATGCAGCAGAAAAAATTTAGAAGCATTTCAGCTGCGTGCACAGAGAGTTGTGCCTCCTCTGTGACACTACTAATGCCTGGGCTTGCTCTTCTCAGACCAGAAGAATGTGCAATGTCTCCAGAACTGGCACTGTTTTTCCAAAGGGTCAGGAGAAATGAGACAGATTCTTGGGTGTACAGCCAGGTATCAGATGCCTGGTCCCCAGAAGAGGATTGGAAGGAATAGTTTGCCCTTGTACCTTGTTTATTTACGGCTTCTACATCCTCCCAAAAGTACACTCCCAAAACGGCAGAGAAAGAGTTAGTGGGGTGGGGAGCAAGTTGGATGACTGGTGCTTATAAAGTACATAGAGTTAGGGCCCAACAAACAGTGGCATTGGCAGGGTGCCAAAATCTCTTTCCAGTGAGTCCCCCTTCTCAACAGTCTACATCCATACTGCCTCACATTCATACTGCCACATACAGGACCCTATACAGGAACTTGTATACACTCATCACTTAGTGGCACACTGGTTGAATTTAAGACCCAATTAAGAATTCAGGTATAGATATCTCCGGTGTATCAACTTGGAACATTAATTGCCAGAGAGAGTATAATTTTTGATCCTTCGGAACTGAGAGATTACCCAGAAATTGTGGGAGAATGAGCACCCTGAGATACAGCAGGCAACATGACTCAACACAAACTTGTGGGATCAGTGCAAGTTCCTAGATATAAATGTTCACCTCTCCCTTCCTCTAAGGACAGAAAGGCAGCTCATGCAATTCTCTCCCATCCCTCTACTTTGCAACAACTCTGAAAGGTAGTTTCGGTTGAGAGAGATTATGTGGTAAGCCTTGTGGCTGAGTGAGGATTTGAACCTGAGCTTCTCTGGCCCTGAAGTTTCATATTATACCTTGGTACATTTGCTGGTCTGATACTATCCAGAGACTCACATTTTTCTCCTGCCACCTCAGTTCATCAAGGGCTCTTTCCAGTTCGTGGATTCTCTTCCGGAAGGCAAATTCTGAGGCCACACGCTGAGCTTCCAGTTCATTGTCTGTCTAGGGAGAAGAATGCACATAACACATTGGGATGGAAAGATGCTGTTGCTCTACAACAGCAAGCTTCAGTTTATCCCTTGAAGATCAGAAGCCTGCCTTTCAATCAACCACCTAAAATCACAAAATACACAATGGAAATGGAGAAAAAGGGTTAAATCAACCCACTACCTCTGATGGCATCTGAACTTAATTGGAGTCATGAGAAACTAAGCATATGACGTCTGCAAAGTCCTGACCCTCTGCCTATGCATTCCCTCATGCATTCTGTTGCTAGATGTTATTTGTTGGGTGTGGCCAGAATGCAAGATGCTAGTTTTTAAAAATAAACATTAAGTGGTCATTTAAATTACAGCAATGGCTTGTTATCCATTGGAAATCGCAGTTGCTTACCTGGGCAATAGTGAGAGCTATTGCTTCTCTCAGCTCTGCGGCTGCTTTCATTTCTGCCTCAGCTCGGTCCTTGTTGTAGTGGCTATATTGGTCCCACTGCTCTGGAGTGATAGATCTACAACAGCCCAAAGGATTAGCTGGTTCAGTCATTTGGAAAGAGTTTGGGTTTTCAAGATTCTTCTCTGCAGATTGTTATCTCTCCAGAGATATTTGTTAGGGATTTTGATTTGCTGAACCTTTTGGGGGACACAGCACATACTACAGTTTTCATGGGTGACAGGAATTGCCCATGCAAGGTGCCCAACCCCACACCACATGGGAACTGTGCCCCAAACACAGAAAAACAACAACGCTTCTAGTGGACTATCTTCAGTGCTCCAGTCTTGCTCTCTCTCTTGCATAACTCTGTGCTTAATGCAGGTCTGTTTGCAGGGGGTAGCAGAATTATCCAGCCAATGCATAAGCAGGAAACTTAATATCTGCTGTGCAAGTTAACTATTTCTGTAAAAAGCAGGACAAGGGGGGATTCTCTGAATGGCTCTCACATGACGCCATAATTGGCAGACCCTTACCCAACTGGCACTCGAGTAGGGTTGACTTTGTATGAGATGTTGGGTGAGTTGACATTGAGTGACACACAAGTCCGGTCAATCTCCAGGGCTTCCATTTTTCCACGATGGTCAAAATTAAGCTGATGGCGGGCTTCCTGCAAGAGGCTGTGAAAGGAAAACAAGGAACAGCCTCAAACTAGGGGCCATGATTGAAAAGGAAGGGCAGAAGGTAGATACTATGAAAAGGAAGCCAAACATCATTGTCCTCCTTCTAAATTAAACTACATATTATATTCTAATAACAGAATTGAGCAGATCTGAGGATACTTAAATATTGTGTGTGGAGCTCTGAACAGGCAAGACAAAAAAGGAGGGGTGTCAAAAACCCAAAAAAAGATAAAAGGAGTTCCCATAGCTTTAAACAACAGATTCCCTCAGTGGCCATTGCTAGGCAACCACAGATTCCATGCATGGTTCAGTGGCACTACACAACTGGGTTACAGTTTTCCTAGTTAGAGGCTGTGACAGAGGACGTGTGAGAGGAAAATCTTTAGCAGAGGGGCAGATAAAGGTTGGCTGTTGGCTGTTGTGTGGGATGGAAATAGGGCTGCCAATTTTGGGTTAGGAAACTCCTAAAGACTTTATTTCATTTCATTTACACCCCGCTCTTCCTGGCCGCAGCCGGGCTCAGGACATCTGACATAAAAGTTAAAAATCAAAATTCAATATTATGAAAATTATTCCAAAAAATCTAAAACGCATAAAGATGGCAACCTAATAGGAGTCCTAGGACTCAAGCCTAATAGTCTATTTCATCCTGCATCCTGGCTTCATCTGATTCTTGGGGGTGGAGCCTGGGATTGGAGTTTGAGGACAGGTAGGGCATAAAATCATAGACTCCCAACTCCAAGATAGTCATTTCCTCCAGGGAAACTAATATTGCTAACTTCCAGGTGGGGATGGGAGGTCACCCTGCATTACAACTGCTGTCCAGATGACAGAGATCAGTTACCCTGGAGAAAATGACTGCTTTGGAGGGTGGGGTCTGTAGTATTAGAGCCTGATGAAGTAATTTCTCTCTCCAAACCTTCCCTCTCCCAAAGCTTTACTTCCAAAGCTCCAGGAATTTTCCAACCTGGAGCTGGCAACCCTAAAGGGAATTGATCTCTTTAGTTGGGAGATCAGTTGTGATTTCAGGAGATCTCCAGGCAGAGATTGACCACATTAAAAGGACAGAATTAAGCAGGAAAAGGGGGGGTGGCTTTCAGGGCTTTCAAGAAAGGGAAAGAGAAAAAAAGTGGATGGGAGAAACACCTCCCACAAATCCTTGTGTGCTGCTACTTGTCTGTATACTTATCAGTGATATGCGATACACCCTAAATAGGCAGATCAAACCTTACCAACCCTAACCAGACTTTTCGACAGATCAGAACCACACCAATGCTAAACAGACTTTTCTGCAAAACGGAGGGACTCCTCAGGTTTGCAGAACAATCTGAGATACTTAAATTCTCTCCCCCATTAAAACAAAAAAAATTAAAGATTTCAAAGATGTTTTCTGCGCATGTGCAGACAGTGCAAGTGCTGTGATGGAACCTAGCAGCAGCTGCAACAAATCCCTGGATGCCAGCAACAGCAGTGGGTGCCAAACTCCATGGTGACTCACTCTGGCTCAGCAGTGAGGGAGGGCGGGATAGTATCCCCCCAACGAGTTTTGTGGTGGCCCCTTGTTAATAAACAAACACTCTCAGTGAAGGGACTAATTAGCGTTGTGCAATTGTAAAGATTGAAAAGGTTGTGCAATTTTAAACCTTCTGGATAAAACACACACTTCTTCCCTTTTACTTTCTAGTGTGCAGTTTTGAACCCAGCAATCAGCCCTGCACTGAGCAATGTAAGGCCTTCTGCTTGACCCACCAAGTCCCTTGGCTCACCAGAGCTGCTCAAAGGCCTCGCTCACTTTCTGTTGGAGGTCCCTCTTGGCTGCATCAATCACCTCCACCTCCTTGTGCAGCTCATCCTCAACGGGGTCCTGCACGACTTCATGGCCTCGACGGCTCTCCCGAAGGGTGAGGCATTCAATGGCCACATCCAATGGCAAGTTCTTTGCCTGCAGGGCATGCTCTGCCGCCTCCTTCATCTGAAGAGGAGAAACTAAAATGGAGTAAGGGTTTGACATTGCCTGTTTCTTTTCACCTCTCTAGAAATATGACGGGAGATCCAGAACTATAGACAGAATACTGAGTGAGTCTTGCAGACTAACCAAGTTTCCTCTGGAAATATTTCAGAGGTGGGCCCAAGTAGATTCTATTAGAGTTTGGCAGGTGGAGAAACATGCCAAGGTCTTCCCCTGATAGTGACTCCTAGGAGAAATTTGCTGCCTTTATATTCCCTTTACTCACAGTGGCTAGTAGCCATTGATGGACCTCCCTTCCATGAATCTGTCTAACCCCCTTTTGAATCCATCCATGCTCACTAGATGGCCTGTATGACTCCTCCCAACTCTATGATTCTACTTCCATTGGCAATGATTACCACAGTTTAACTACATGTTGAGTAAAAAAGTATTTCCTTTGGTCTGTCCTGGACATATTTCCTAACAATTTCATTGGCTGCCCCGAAGTTCTAGCACTATGGGAGAGAGAGGGAAAAGCTTCCTTTATCCACTTTCTGTATCCTGAGCATAATTGTATAAACATTTTTCATGTTCCCCTCAGTCAACTTTTTTCTCATTGGAAAGCTGACTCTTTAGCTTTTCCTCATAGACAAATTCTCCAACCAGTTAATCGTTTTGGGTCTGCCAAACATAGGGAGAGGGAAGAGAACTCCCATCCAGTGAAAAACCTTTTGGAGATTCCCTTTTGGTAGCTGAACATTCAACAGGCGTCATCCCTCTCTTCGCAGTCTTAAGGGCTAGATAGAATCTTGGGATTCAGGAGGGGGATTAAGATTCTCAGGAGGGTGCATTTTGTATCCCAGTTCAATGGCTTTTTTGCAGAATGCCCAGCACTGCACAAGAAGGTGTTTAAACATGAGACTATTCCACCTGCTCAGAGTAAGCCAACCTACTTGGGTCAAGGTATTGATTTCAACATCAGTGTCTGTAAGGCATTTGTCCAGGGCCTCCTTCCACTGATTGACAGTATCAATCCGTTCATTAAGACGTGTGCGGTTGTCACGTTCGTCCCACTTTGTCTGCAGAGGAAAGAGGGAAGGCAAAGGGTTCAAATTACTCTTTCATATAGTCTGTGATTGTTCAGGTCTTACAGAGAGGAGGAGGGACAACCTGACTTCAAGACTGTCCTTCTTGGTCCTGGCAGAGAAAAGCGAAGCAGCAAAGAACTAAAATAATCCCTCACCCTTGATAACTCAAACAATGAACACTAAACCAAGAGGAGAGACAAAAGCTCATAGGAGTATCCAAAAAGTAAAAATCTATTCTGATGCATGATATGTCCAAACATGTTTCAAAGGCCCTTTCCCCACTTACCTTAAGCCCCGCGCTACTCTCCACAAGTAACGCGGGGTCCCACTGCACTCCCCACGTCAGGGTGTAAGGCTGTAACACGCGAGTCGAGCCAGCAACCCGACACACTGCCGCTTCTTGCGCCCATCTTTAGCGCCGCTCGGCATCCCTGGCGCTGTCAAAAACGGCGCCTTTGGATGACCCCGCACAGAGCGCGGGGTCGTGGGGACGCCCGGACACGCCAGGGATGCAGTGCGCTCAGAGCAGCACGCAGCGACGGCGGCAGCAGGAGAAGTGGGGAAAGGCCCAAGGCCTATTTTTAAAGGGGAAAAGGGTTGGAAGTACTGTCTCAACCTCAGACTTTGAAGAGGGACTTGACTAGAACGTCACAGAGATAAAGTGGTCAAGGGACTGGACTTCCTTTCTCTACTACTCTGGCACTACTTCTTTGATGTGCAGATTGCTGTTCTCAGGAAACTTCCTTTCTTTCTCATTTTCACTTCTCCACTCGCAGACATTTTTCTCCATCTTGCAACAATGAGGGAAGGATGCAGGGCCTGCACCTCCCTGCATCCTAATTAGTTAGACTAGATTAGGAAACTACATTTACTCAGTCCTATCCCGAAATGGAGTTCCTATAATAAATCAAGCAGATTAGTTTGAATAGAAAAAAGATAAGATGCAATGGGCCTGTGTGAGGGGAAACTATTACTATACTAGCGTGGCCCGGCCACGCATTGCTGTGGCTTATTGTGGTGAAATGGGAAAGGAACAGTAGGAGCATCAATTGCAGAGGCCAGCAGTACGTGCTCATGCAAACACGCAGCCTGATACTGTGCGATGACAGTGATGTGTGTGCCCGCATTCCTTGGGGTGGGGAATGGAAAGGCACCCCTCCCACACATCTAGGCTGGCTGGTCATGACCCTTTACCTGGGAGTAAGTTTGGTTGGTGGCAACTGGTGTCGCTTCTGAGGAAACCCTCTGAGGGGCGCGACGCAGCCATTCAAAGTATGTCACGGTTGCTGTACCAAGCTTACTCCTGAGTAATGTGTGCCTGGTTTTCTTAACTGTAACCGCAGTATTCAGGGAATCTAGGATGCCTGGCCCCTCCCTCCCATCCCTTGCATGTTGCCCCTCACTCTATTCCCTCCCTCCCTCACTTCTCTTCCCTTGCATGCCACCCCTCCCCCTCCCTCCCTTCTGTTTCCCTCTGCTAGGGTGGGTGGGTCATATCATGATGTTGGGCCCCCTGCCTCCCCTCCCTTGCCATGTCGCCCCTCACTCTCTTCCCTCCCTCACTTCTCTTCCCTTGCATGCCACCCCTCCCCCTCCTTCCCTTCCCTTTTCCTCCGCTAGGGTGGGTGGGTCATATCAAGATGCTGGGCCCCCTGTCTCCCCTCCCTTGCATGCCCCTCACTGTCTCCCCTCTCTCACTTCTCTTCCCTTGCATGCCTCCCCCTCCATCCCTTTCCTCTCCCTCCCTCTCTTCCCTTGCATGCCACCCAGTGGTGGGATCCAAAAATTTTAGTAACAGGTTCCCATGGTGGTGGGATTCAAACTGTGGCGTAGCACCAATGGGGCTGGGCAGGGCATGACGGGGGCGTGGCCGGGCATTCCAGGGACGGGGCATTCCTGGGCGGGGCTGTGGCAAGGACGCAGCCACTGCGCCGGTCCTTGGGTGAGAAATGAATGCACGCAGGCGCAGGCTGCCACGCACGCCGGAGCACCTCCTGCTAGACAGCTTCAAGTTCTGCGCGCTACTGCTGAGAGGAGTGGCGTAACTAAGGCAAAAATCACGTGGCAGAATCACCAATTAGTAACCCCCTCTCGGCACACACAAATAATTAGTAACCTACTCTCGGGAACCTGTGAGAACCTGCTGGATCCCACCTCTGATGTGCAGCTTAGGTATGTGAATTTGGAGAGAAGGGATGGCAGAGTTGGGGTAGAGTTGAAATCCTCATAGCACAAATGTCAGTGAGCAGGTAGAATCACCAAATTGGTCTGTTGGGAAAAATAAGCGGGGTTTGTCTTGCAATTTGGGCAGTTGGTGTAGAGAAGGCTGGCCAACAGTGTTTGAGAGCCACGAAGAGGACTATGAACATGTGAGGTAGACGCAGTGGGAGAGAGCAGGTGGTGGAGTAGTTGCAGAGTTAGTTGTTTGCAGTGGGAGAGAAGAGATGGTTGAGTTGGTGGAGAGTTGTGTGTGAGGGACAGGGCGTTTGTTGTTGTAGTTATAAGTGAGTAAGTGAAGGCAGACAGCTGTGGAGAATATGGGTGAGGAATTGTGTATGTGATGGTTGACTGTGAGAGGGGGCAGTGTGAAGTGGGTGAGGAGGAGATGGGTGAGACAGCAATTGAAGGTTAAGTGCAGGAAATGATTTAGTAAAGTCAGAGAGATATGGAGAATATGTGTGAGGAAGTAATGGTTGAATATGAGGGAGGGCAGACTGAAGTGTGAGAGGAAGAGGTGGATGTGTGTGGGACAGGGCAGAGTGAAATGTGTGAGGATTGGGGGGAATGTGTGTGAGAGTATTTGTTGTGTGTGGGAGTAATAGATGAGATTGAGATTGAAGGTAACGTGCAAGAAAGAAGTGAAGACAGACAGCTGTGCTGTGGGAGCTGAAGGCGTGCAAGGTGGCTGAGAGAGGGAAAGTTGGTTGCTGGGGGCAGGAGACTGAGGTACCCTGTCATCAACAAATACACGGATAGCTTTATATATATATAGAAGATGGGTGGAAAAATCCAAACTTTCTCACCTACACATAGCAGCCACCGGGGCTTTCCCCAAAGCTTGAAAGTGAAAACAACTTTGAGAAACATCAGAGAAAAGCCAGGAAAATGCTACAAGGTGCATACATGCACCACAATGTTTTGGGAAAGCACCACCGGGGGGGGGGGGGGGCAGACACCATTTCCAAGCAGTATTGAACCTGGGGCAGATAACCTGCATGAAAATATCCTGAATGAACTTTCTGAAGCTTTAGTGTAGAACGTACCCTAACAGGTTCTTATATGAGGAGTCGTTTAATAGTGAAATCTTCTATCTTTTTCCCATCTGATAGACAAGCAACAGAGGATTTGTGTAAACCACACACAAAAAGCTAAAATGCCTGCTCACCTGGTTGTTGGTTTCATTGCGAAGAATACGAGCCTCCTGTCTGATCTGGTGGGACGCGGAGCGCTGCCGCTCGGCATTAGTTGAGATGAGGTCAAAGTTGGTGTACCAGTCTGGGAGTGTGAACCTCTGGCCTGGCTTCATGCTCAGAGTGGCCATGGCAGCTTCTTACTATAGGGGATGGGGGGGGTGGGAGTCTTGGTTAGTTGCATCTATAAAGCATTGGGAAATTGTTAACAACGAGACTGTAAAGCATTTATACACTGCATTATGCATTTAGGTTAGTTGTTGAGTTCATTCCAGGTGTTGTAGTGGAATTCTCTCTTTTTTACATGGGAGGGGCCGGGGCAAATGGAGTTTTTGTGATGAGGTGTGACCCAACCCAGGGTTTTTTTAGCTCCACAAACTTTGATGTTTGTTATTTTAACAGGAGAGGTTTATAAGATACTACCTCTCTAAAAAAAAGTTTAGAGGTTTATAAGTTCTTACTTCTGCAAAAAGGTTTGCTGTTGATTTTGTAAATGAATGGCTGAATAATACACAAGGACTGTTATCTGACAAAATATTTATTAATTAAGAATAATACATTATAACTGAGTTTTGCGCCGTTGGTGCAGTTATTATTACATATCTCTACAGGTGCACGTACCCACACTATATACCACGACTGATCTGTTAGAAGGGACATTGGCTTCTATTAAAATGCTGGCTTTTTCTGAAACCAACAGGGACAGGATTTTGGGAAGTGTGGGCTAGAGAAGCCCATTAGTGCAAGTTTGCTGTTGATTTTGCAAATGAATGGTTAAATGACACGCAGAGACTGTTATCTTGCAACATACTTATCAATTAGTATTAATTAATTATTGTTTATTTATTCATTCTTATTATTAATTTTTCAATTAAGAATAATACATGATAATTGAGTTTTGAGCCATTGGTGCAGTTATTATTACAAACCTCCAGGTATTCAACTTCTAGAGGATAAGTTCTCAGTAGATTTTGGAAACTGAAAGACAGTGTTCCTAATTTTCTGGAAGAGAAGAATAAGCTGCATGAGGAAAAAGCTCTGTTATGTGATGAGAAATGGCTATTTGATTTAGCATTTTTAGTTGAGTTACCAGCCACCTCAATGATCTACATTTGAAACTGCAGGGCAAGAACTAATTGTTTCCTAGCATAGTAAATTCAAAATGAAATTCAATCAAAATGAAATTAAAACTGTTCATCTCCCAGTTAGAAAATGGGATGTAAGTCAATTTCCATATTTAAAGAACATAGTGAATCTGTTGAAGATAATGGCAACTTTGCAGAATATACTGAGAAACTCAGATTATTACAAGAAGCCTTTAACAGTCATTTTAGTGATTTTGCTGCATAAATACATTTATAAATCCCTTTTCACTTACTGAACAAAAAATCTTGATGATGCCTAGGAACATACAAATGGAACTTATTGATCTCAAAACCAGTTTTTTTTTAATTGAAAATGAAATTTAATGAACTTCCATCACTCCAGATGCTTCTAATATAATTAATTTCTGGTGATCGTTGCCCTGTGAACATTTTCCAGAACTGAGAAAATTTGCTCAGGGTTACCGGTATATCTGTCATTTTGGAACAACATACAGATGCGAACAAGCATTTTCATCCATGAAAATGATTAAGAACAAATTGAGGTCACGACTGACTGATTCAAATTTGAAAACCTGTTTGATGCTTTCTGTAACTGATTTAATTCCAAACATTACAAACTTAGCAAAAGCAAAGCAATTTCAAAGTCTCATTAAAGTAATTAATGTTTATCTTGTCTTTATATGATACCTTTTATTTAAAATTGCCTAAAGTGTCTATATTACCATATATATAATAAATAACTTTATGCATAACTGTTAAATATATCCATATTACCACATACCTTGTATTATAATTTTTTACACACGTTTTAGTAAGCCATATTAATTATAGCCTGTGGTATTCTTTGGGTTTTGTGCTTCAATCTAAAACCCCGTACATTGGCTGCAGCTGCCAAAGCTACTGTATTTGGCAAGTGTCAATCTGCGAGTGTCCTACCTAGCGAGCTTGTTTTCTGCTGCTTCAGAGACTAGGACTAGGAGTAATGGGTTCAAGGTGAAGATTTCACCTAAACTTCAGGAAAAAAACTTCCTGATAGTAAGGGCTGTTCGACAGTGGAATGCACTACCTTGGAGTGTGGTGGAGTCTCCTTCTGTGGAGGTTTTTTAAGAGAGGCTGGATGACCATCTGTCAGGAGTGCTTTGATTGTGTGTTCCTGCATTGCAGGGGGTTGGACTTGATGGCCCTTGGGGTCTCTTCCAACTCTATGATTCTATACTTTGTGATGTTGATTCCTTGATTAACACCCAGTAGAGCTAGAGACTTGATTCCTCATTCTCTTGACTGAAGGGTTAGCTAGAGAAACTGTTATCTTGGACAGGGAGGATTCACGTAGGGCTGTGCATCTGGATAAGGCTGAACTGGAAATAAAGCTGAAAAATGCTGTTTTAGCTTTTTTCAGCCAAAAATATTCCAGCTATCCAGATGAAGCTAAAAAGCCGAAAAACATTTTGGCTTTTTTCAACTTTTCAGCACAGTTTCCACAACCCGTTTTAGCAGTGGCGTAACTAGGCAAACTGGAGCCCTGGGCAAAACCTGAGTTTGATGCCCCCCCCCCCCAGACGCGTGCCCAATGCAACACGCACCCCCCCTTGTACCTACGCCCAGTGGCGTATCTAGGCAAACTGGAGTTTGGCGCCCCCATGGGCAGCCACCCTCCCCCACTGTGACCAAGCAATGATTTTTTACACCAGGTTGTTTCAAAGTCACGATCACATTATAGAACATGCCCCAACTCACAAATCTGAGCACAGCAATAAGCCATGCCACACAGCAGAAATATTTTTTGAAAACATTTTAAAAATGCTTTCAAAATGTTTTATTACTGCTATGAAAACATTTTATGGTGTTGTATCCAGTACCCCCAATTGGGGGAAACAGCATCACTTTCAATGTTTCAATCTGGGCTCCCTAGTTTAAACAAGTGATGCTGTAATCCACCCCCAAACAGCACTATTTTCAATGGTGTTTAAATTAGGGAGCCCAGATTCTCCTTTTAAATCTACCTTAAAGGGAGAATCTGGGGTTCCCAGTTTAAACAACATTGGAAGTGATGCTATTTTGGGGTTGATTCTCCCCCACCCTAATACAGCATCACTTGCAATGTTTAAACTGGGAACCTCAGATTCTCCCTTTCAATCCATGTCAAAGGGGGGGGGGTATTTAAAAGGAAAATCTGGGGAAATTTGGGAGGTGCCTGCTGGCAGGAGTGCAATTGTTAAGCTAGCAGCACCAAACTTTCAGTGTATCTTTAGGAGACTCTCCTAATGATGCTACCCAGGTTTAGTGAAGTTTGGTTCAAAGGGTTCAAAGTTATGGACCCTCAAAGGTGTTGCCCCCATCTTCTGTTAGCTCCCATTGGAAACAATGGATGATGAGGCACCCTCTTTGGGAGTCCATAGCTTTGGACCCCCTGGACCAAACTTCACAAAACCTGGGTGGTATCAGTAAAAGATTCTCCTGATGATACCTGCCAGGTTTGGTGAAGTTTGGTTCAGGGGGTCCAAAGTTATCGACCCTCAAAGGTGGAGCCTCATCTCCTATTAGCTCCCATTGGAAACAATGGGGGATGGGGCACCCCCTTTGGGAGTCCATATCTTTGGACTCCCTGAACCAAACCTCACCAAACCTGGGTGATAGCATCAGGAGAGTCTCGCAAAACATCCCTGAAATTGTGGTGCTGCTAGCCTAAAGACTGCACCCTCTGCCGGCCAACAATGGAAAAACACTGAAAATACAAAAAATCCCACAAACAAACCTGCCCCCAGGGCAACTGCCCACTTTGCCCAATGGGAGGAACGCCTCTGCGTTTTAGGATTTTTAAAAAATACCAGGAAAAAACCATTTGAAATCCAGTCGCAGAGCTGGCAACTGGGCTTCAAATTTTAATTCCCCCCAACCACCTTGCTTCTAGGCAGGTTCTGCTGAGCTCCCCTTTGCTGGATTACTCTCCCATGTTGCCCGTTTCACCTGGTCCAAAAGCCCTTTAAGGACTTTACTCAGTTGCTCTTGTCTGACTCAGCTACATGGGTTCTGGTCATTCCCATGATCCAATTGGCTCATGAGAACTTGGCCATGATTCTAGAGCCAGCTGGAGAACGTGCAGACTTGCTTCCAACAGTTTGCACACTGGTCCAAAGGCTGCAAGATGGTGTGGAATCCTGCCTTGATCCTCAGGAGATCTACATGTTGGCAATTGTGTGTGACTTGTACATCAAGGGCAGGATCATTGTGAACTGGAGACATGAGCTCTCCCATCATGCCAGCAAATACAAAGGGGCCTGTTGCTGCAAGAGGAGGAGGTGGGAGTGGAAGCAGCTCTGCTGCTGTTTCTTCACCCACCTCTCCCACTAAATGGAGGTCCCCCAGGGCAACCACTAGGATGACCCTGGAGATGGAGGACTTTGAGCAGGCACTTGGACAAAGCACTTGAGAGCAGATATGGCAGCTGCAATGGGGAGGGAGTACACCTTGCAGAACCCTTCGAGTTGCGATCCATGAATCTACTGAATTACTGGATGATGAAGGAGTTGATCTGACCAGACCTCTCCCACGTGGCCCAGAGGTTCTCTTCTTCTCTCTGCTGAGTGAGCATGTCTTTCCCCATCTGGGTGACATTCTCACAGAGGCATGGCAAGGGGGGGAAGCGCCCGGTGCAGTGGTGTGTCCTCCGCCCCTGCCCCGAAACACCCCCACCCCGCCCTGGAACGCCCCTGGAACGCCCCCGCCACACCCCCAGAGGGGCATGTGCCCAGTGCGTCGTGCACCACCACCACCCATCCCCTTGGAGCTACGCCTCTGCATTCTCAGCCCACATCGATCATCCCTGCTTCGCTTGAATGCTGAACAGTTGGTCTTCATCAAGGTCAACATGGTTCTATTCAACTACCCTGCTCTGGGACTTGGGGTTGACTGAAGTGAGCCCGTGCTTGTAACTGTATCCTCTCAGAGTCTGTCTTGGGCAGCTGACGTAAAGAACTCTTCCCCAAATAAACAAATCAGTAGGAACAAGTGGCAGGGCAGTTTCCCAAACAGATTGGTGGTCCCCTCCCTAATCCCTGGTGCCATTCTGAATCCACCCACACCCAAAAGCCTCCACTGAACTCTAGTAGCTGTGTGGCATAGTGGGATAGTGGAGGTGATGCTCAGCTCACGTAGTCCTTGACCAGCCACCCCAAACCGAAATTGCATGCTGAGAATAATGCAGCCACATCACAACAGTTCGTCATCTTGTCAGAAACGAAAAGGGCACAGTAGAAACCAGAAGAACCCGCAGGAGTGTCACAAACTTCTCAAAATGTGTTTCTGCTTATCATTCCTCTTTGCAGGGGTGGGAGGTGGGAAAAGGAGAACCAGAGATGAAGGCAGTCACAGCACCAAAGGTTCAGCCACTGAGGCTGCGATGTTGTGTGAGACTGCAGAGAGAGGAGGATCAGGGTGCTCCCAGAACCCCCTCCCTTTCACTTTCCGAGACCTTCTTTCCTTGGGAAAATGAAGATACCTTTGTTGCCAGTGTGCCTGGTTTTTGCTGGGCGCCTGTGCATTAGACGGGGCTGTGGCTTCATCTGGGTTGGGAGAAGTGCCACATTTTGATTTTCTTGCATTGTGTTTCTTTGTTGTGTTGACATTGGTTCTGTTAGGCTTTGACTTGTGGTTTCACTGGGTTGGGTTCTGATATGGTTCTGATGGGCTTATGCTGGTTCCTGGGGTGGAGAGCATTGTCCTGTGGTTGCTCACAGACATGCTTCTTGTCTTTTCCCCAGGAGGAAAAAAAGGCTATTCTTTCCTCCATTGTAAACAATGGGAGGATAGGGTGCCTGGTCCAATTACATACAATTGGAGATCTTTGTAAGGCTCAGGGGGTGGGGGAGCTGTTTTTCAAGATAGATGCATCCCATTTACAGCACTGCAGCTGGTGGCTCTCCTTCAAAGAACCCCCAAGCTTGGTGAAATTTGGGTGGGGGGGTGGGTTCCAATTCTGTGTACCCAAATGGAGGAAAACTGCTGCCCATAGCTGCCAGCTACCTCTTCTGAAACTGCCAAAGGGCCCAGTTGGAGATGCCTGGTTTAGGCAGAAGAAGAAAAGAAGCTGTTTGCTGAGGGAAGTCTAAGCAACCTGGGTCAGGCATAGCAAAACAGGACCCCCACCTCGCACTCCACAGTGCCGTCCACTTACCCTCTCTCTTCCCCTCCAGCCACTGTCTTCTTCTCGGTCCCTGCTTCCTACCGCTATTTTGTTATCAGTTTGGTTTCTAAGCACGCTTCCGGCTGTTGCTAAGCACCCACAGTCCCCAGACACCAATCGGAATCCGTCTACAATTGTTTACAAGGGAGGGAGGAAATATCTATGGCAACCTGGAGAGAAAAGGCTTCACAGCTGGGAATCGCTTGGCTTGGAGAAGTATATAAAAAGGAGACTGGGCACTTCCAGCTGGGATTTGTGCAGCCTGCTAAGCAGCTTTGACTGCACCTGCTGCCTTGCTGGTTGTCTGTTGAGATGGCTTTAATTGATTGTGGGTAGACTACTGGACTAGGATCCGGAGACCTAAGTTTGAATGCTAACTCGGCCATGGAAGCTTGTTAGGTCAGTCACATACAATCAGAAGATCTGAAACAACATGTGTGACTTTCTCTCTTTTGGGCTGGTTCAAGATAGTTGGTCACGCCAAGCAAGGGCCAACCATCCTCAACTGGACTGAAGCCAAGCCTAACTTGACTTGTACCAGGAGGGACAACCAGTTGTCTCCAGGGCTGCTGAGTCGGTTATCATTCTCCTAATTGGGCCACCTCAAGATGTGGCTCGGGTATCTTGGCTAAGCCCATGTATAGTGCTATCTTGCTTCCCGTTGTTCAGGGAAGTTCAAAATATGTATTGCTAGAAAGATACAGAAAGCGTTCCTTGCATTCACAACAGTAGCTATGCGAAACCAATTTCCATACTAGCAGCCATACTTGGCAGTTGCTTATGAAGATATTTCAGATGTAGCCTTCTATATTTGAGATGTAGCCTTCCTGAATTTGATAGGTTTGTAGCTTTCAATTAAGCTTTTTTAAAAAGTCCATTTTGACCAAATGGTCTGTGTTGTGTGTTGTTAGGCATCTACTTAACACACTAAAAAGATTTAAAAATTAAGAAATAAAGCTGTTGTAACTATTCAAACTGGTTACCTTTTACCAGCATAATTCAGCTAATAAATATCCAGAGGTCCAGAAGTCAAATCCCTTCAAAATTCTTAACTGGAAGGGTTTTTTGGTGCTGTTGAGTCACAGCTGACTTATGGCAACCTCATAGGATTTTCAAGGAAAGAGATGTTCAGAGGTGGTTTGCCATTTCCTGCCTCTGCATCACGCCCCTGGTATTTCTTGGATGTCTCCCATCCAAATACCTGTGTTTCCCCGAAAATAAGACAGTGTCTTATATTAATTTTTGCTCCCAAAGATGCGCTATGTCTTATTTTCAGGGGATGTCTTATTTTTCTGCTCCCCAAATGCATGCTCTGGTGTTCTGTTCAACGGGCATTCTTCCAAACAAAAACTTTGCTACATCTTACTTTCGGGGGATGGTTTATATTTAGCACTTCAGCAAAACCTCTACTACGTCTTATTCTCAGGGGATGTCTTATTTTCGGGGAAACAGGGTACTAGCCAGGGTTGAAGCTGAAAGTGTGTGACTGGCCCAAGGTGACCCAGCAAATTTCCATGGCAAAGTAGGGATTTGAACCTCGATTTCTCAGATCCTTAACCACGACATCATGCTGGCTCCTTGACTGGAATTACAGAAGCCAGCAATCCTTACCTGGGGCTAAAGCTGTCAGCTGTTTCTGCACACAAATAATGGCATAGTTTGCAAAACAAAAACAACATTTCTTGGAATCCAAAGCATGTATCATTACCCACACAGTTCCACTGTATAAATTTAATGGAGCCCTGTGTAATATCTGGTACATGCTACATTTTTCTTCCTGCTGTTCCTCCAAGGAACTCTAGATGGTGTACGTGGATTATCCATTCCCCATTTTGCCCTAACAATTCTATAAGATAGGTAAGGCTGTGTGAATGAACCAAGGTCACCCAGCAAAACTTCATTTAATGTGCCATGTTCTAATGCTTATGCATTGTTTCAGATCTCTGCTTGTTTTCAGATTCATTATTTATTGATGTTCCATGTTGTTGATTGTATTAGACTTGCACTACCTAATCTACCTTGAGTCTCAGTGAGAAAGGTGGACCATAAAGAAATTTCAGGATGACTGCATCATAACGTGGCAGGCACAATTTCATTTGGCAGAGGGAGATACTCCCACAGGTAATGGATGTCCTACTGGTTAGATACCAGTAGAAATGTCTCCATGCAAACTGTTCCCTGATATAACCACGAGATTTCAGTTGAATGAATGTTTATTTTGGGTCATTGACCAGTAAAATACGAAAAGTTTAAAATTACCTTAAACTTGATTACTTTAAGCATGATGCTGGCAGGGGATGATGGGAACTGTAGTCCATAACATCTGGAGGACTGCGAGTTTGACACCTATGATCTAAAAGTAAAAGGAAATTAGCTGCCACACCCGATAGAGTTCAGTCCTCCTTCCTGATTTTACTAGAAAGCCCAGCAAACTTAGCAACAGAGATGTTTATTTGTGTGTGATTAATGCTCTGCTTTGGTGATATGAAAGTTAGGCACATTCTTGTCTGCCAGCTCTGAGTGCTTTGACACGTGAACATCTTTCTTGGCTACCATCTCTCCCTCCTTAAAAAGGAGCTTCTAAATGGCAGGGACGTAGGTAAGGGGGGGGGGGTTCTCGGGTTTGGGGGAAAAAAACAACCCCTTGTATGTTCGGCGGCGGCGGGGCCCCAGGGGCGGCCAGCCGCTCCTGCTCACCCACCACACAGGGGCACAGCCAGCAGGGACGTAGCAGGTAAGGGGAGGGTACTCAGGTTTGAAAAAAGAAAACCCATTGTATGTTTGGCGGCAGCGGGGCCCGGGGGAGGTCGGCTGCTCCTGCGCACCCACCACACACGGGCACAGCCAGCCTGCATCGCCAGCTTGCAAGCGGCAAGAACAGTAGCCAGCCAGGGACAGCCAGCCTCGCCTCTTGCCGCTTGCAAGTGGGCGATGCAGGCTGGCTGTCCCCGTGTCTGGTGGGTGCGCAGGAGCGGTTGGCTGCCCCCGGGCCCCGCCGCCGCCGCTGAGCATGCAGGGACGTGGGTGGTGTGTGTGTATTTTTTCTCAGGTTTGAGAAAAACCCCATTGCATGTCCAGCGGCGGCGGCGGGGCCCCGGGGGCGGCCAGTCGCTCCTGCGCACCCCCATCGCTCGCTTGCAAGCGGCAAGAGCCGTAGCCAGCCAGGGACGCCTTGGCTCTCGCAAAGCTGATTGTGAGCTCTGGAGCTCTCGCGAGAGGCGAGACTCACTTTCCCAGGTTGGTTGTGGCTTGCAGCTCGCCTTGGCTCTCACCTCTGCTCTCCCAAAGCGGCTTTTGAGCTCTGGAGGCTCCTGTGACTCGAGAGACAACCTATCCCTGGGATCCAGCAATTTTCTCCACCTTCAGGTTTCTGCCTTTTTCAGTTTGTCTACCTCTGCTGAGAAATCATGGAAAGAGGGAGGGGAGGGGACACACATGCAACTCTGACCCAATGCAATTTGGGAAATGTAGTTCGCTGCTCCAGCTACCGTCTCTGCAGAATGCCTGTGCAGACGACGCTGCCACAGATGCATTGTGGAAAGTCCTGTTTCAAGTGTGGGGCAGTTTAGCTGGCTGGACAGAAAAAGTGGCGGTGTGTTGTTTTCAGTGACTTTGCCGTCCCCGTTTGTCTGCACCTCTGACACAGAGGTGGGATCCAACCAGTTCTCACCACTTCTCTAGAAGTGGTTACTAATTTTTTCTGAGTGTCGAGAAGGGGTTACTAAAGCAACCTCCCTGCCCAATAGGGACTGGAGGTGCGTGTGTGTGACTGCACCACTGTTTGAATCCCACCACCATCGGAACCTGTTATTAAAATTTTTGGATCCCACCACTGCTCTGACACTTGTGGATTTGATGGGAGGGGGTGGGGAATGCCTGTATTATTTGTTGCAAAGCCAGCTGGAGCCCAGGAAAGAAAGTCTTGCCTCTCATGAAGCAGTCTTGATAGAGGCGAGACTTTCTTTCCTGGGCTCCGGCTGGCTTGCAGGCTGGAGGCGAGGCTTGGGGAGGCAGGGCCACGCCCCAGGGGTGGGTGGGGCAGGGCCCCCTCCCCCTTGGCCCCACCCCCAACAAAAATTCTATACCTACGTTCCTTATGTGGCTACTGATTGGTTCCCCACCCTGGGACATGGACAATATATACCCCAAACATTTCCTTCTCTCTGGACACACTGTGTAACAGACTTCCCTCTGTGATATACCTCTGAAGATGCCAGCCATAGATGCAGGCAAAACGTTAGGAACAAGATCCACCAGACCACGGCCACACAGCCCGGAAAACCCACCAGAACCACTTGAATCCGGCCGTGAAAGCCTTCGACTGTTTCACATGTTTTTTCATTGTAGATTCTATGTACAAGCAAGCTTCGATTTAATGGAACCTTTTTTGATTGGTAAACTAATCTCTCAGAAGATTCTCAAAATCTTATAAGTGGAAGCTGACTAAAAAACTACTATATCTGTAGCTAAATTTCTGTTCTATGCAGTGAAAATACAGGCAGAGATTATGTCCTGTTGCACATTCTACTGAGATTCTAACCTTCAAACTGCAAGACACCCTAGAATTGAATAATGTATGATGAGATTTTTCTAGGTAATTCACTCAATATAGTGTTTTTTTCTGCCTCTTAATGATCTGTGGGCCGTAATAAAGAGTGCTGACACAAGCTTAAGTTCTGGAGCAAAGCTTATTTATTGCAGTTTAGTGAAAGTTACACTTCAAACTGAAGCAAAGCAACACTAGAACCAATAAAATTTGTTTTATGTTTTTAAAAAAACACAACATAGAGTTCTTCCAGTATAGAGAAAATGAACAAAAAAAGGAGTGGAATCTGTTACAGGAAAAAAACAACAACTTTGGGGACAGATTTGGCTCAGGAGTTTCCATGACTGAATTTGGTAAAGTTACATACTTGTGACAGAAAATTAGACAAGAAGCGAAGGGTAACTTTGATCAATGGACATACTTTTTAACACACAATGGGTTTATTTCCCCCCCCTCCCGCCCCCCAAGATGTTAACTACTGACAAATCTGAAGTTGCCCACTTGCCCTGATGCTTTACCTGCATCTTCAGGTATCTGAAACTGATTTTGTAACCTAACGGTGTGACATGGCAACAGAATGTCAGAGGCACTGCATGTTAGGTTATACCGTGAAACGTCGTGTTATTCCATAAAACCAGTGGTGGACTAACTCTTTGGCGAGTGTGCCATAAGTCAAAGCAGGACTGTGCCACTCTCGTGAGCACTACAGTACGGATGCAGGCCCCCCCCCCCCCCCCCAGTGTGGCATTGCCTCTACCCTTTTAAGATGAGGAAAGTGGCCAACAGCCCAGCCAGAAACGCAGTCTGGGCAGTGCCTTAGCCAAGCCCAGTGGCTTCCTGCTTCTGCCTGGGTGTGCCATGCCACAAGCTGGCCTCCTACGCCATAGGGAAAGTCCATTTTTTAATGGCAAACATTTTTGTGATTCATAGTGCAAGCCCATATAAAGTTCAATTTGTTTTTCTAAATAAGGTATAACATTTCCCCTTACTATACCAGTATTCTCTTTTCAGGGATTTTTTTTTAAAAAAGTTTTCCGACAAATGTTTGGCAGGCTGGATTGGTAATTTCCTCAATATCTAGCCTTCTGGCATTAGACATAAGTAGAACCAATTAGACAGACCCTATACACACATACTGACCAACCTCCACTTTGAGGGAAGGGGTTTTTATTTGGGGGGGGGACACATAAAAAGTATTATGCCACGAAAAAGTCAAGAATACCTGAATCCTCAGACAGTTAGGCTGACAACTCAGAATGAAGTGTGCTGTGAGAGCTAGATGCCCACAGATGCGCCCAAAGTTGAAACAGAGAAGATGGCAGGCAGACATTTGACCAAATTGGAAGAAAACTCAGACATAGCTAAAACATTTTGGCAAGGGCAGTTTAACTGGCAGGGGAAGAGGTCTGGGGGGGAAGAAACATTGTTTGTGGGTCAAGGACTATTAAAAACATACTGAAATACAGATCTGTAATATATATTTATATATTTTATATATAAACCAACCCTCCCACCCTTGTCCCCAAATAGTTGCAGCTCACATTTGCAATACAAAGAGGCACACACGGTCAAGGTGATTGAAAAAAAGAAAAGTAAAAATCTGTAAAGGCTTTTAACCAATGCACTTGCCCTCTGTCTACCCTGCCGGAAAGGCCCTCCACATGCAAGAAGCTGGGTAGATTTGAGAATACTTTTGTTTAAAGTGGGGGGTAGTAAAAACACCCAGAGATCTTAAATGCATTCCATGCTTTCCAGGAAGCAAATGGCGGCATCTTCAACATACAAGAAGTAGTCATGGAGAGTTTTGCCACCAAGGCTGTTAGTCTAAGCATAGCACTGAAGGCTTCACAGGAGAACAGGAAATACACCCAAGTCTACAGCTAGATGACAAAGAGAGATGTCCTCACAAGAGTACACAGAATGACCCTGGGATCACAGATGCAATGCTCCCAGGAAGTGACTATGGAACACCTCCGAGGCGCTATTCTGCATCTTTCAGTGGCCCAACTTTTCCATGCAGGCCTAAGCACCTGAGGGAAACACAGTGGATGGAATGTCTCAGACAGTGGTTAGATTTATCCCATATGCAAGTTGGAGCTTCTTGCTGTGCCACATAGTAAAGAACTGTCTAATAAAGGAAACCGAATCCCACCTTTGTCTCTGGGGGGGACCCAAGGCAGCTGTTAAAGGCTACAGCGCACATCCAAAATGGTTGTCCTATGCGGTAGTGTTATCATTCAAGAAAACATGTGCACACCGTGTGACAAAACATGGATGGGGCCAGGTTGGGATGTACATGGACCTTGAAGGAAGTGGTGATTGGTTCTTATGATGCGTGGCTGTAGCCCAAACACACAAAACATTTTTCACACTTTTAATCCATGAAATTCTCCTGCACAGGAGTCAGAGCTCCAGCGCATGGTCACCAGCGGGTCAACTGCATCCTGAACTTGACAGTACATATATCATTTAGTTACCTTCTTCTACTGCTCTCAATGAACAATCCATGCCCACGTGCAGAAAACAGCAGGTGTTTCTATGCTATTTTGGAAAACCTGGTTGCTGGCAATACAGAAAGAGCAGTGAAGACAATTGAACACTCCTGGGAACTTGCCCAACAGCTGTAAGTGCTATGAAACAAGACTTCAGAATCCACCTCTACCCCCAGTGAAGAAAAACCAGGTAAGCTTAAATGGTGACCTATACATTTTGAGCCTGATGAAATAACCGACATCCCCCTAGAGCAATTTCTGTTAAAAGATTTTCCTACCAACATGAAGCTGGCCTCCACGGAGTTGAAAATCTGTACCCACAGCACCCCTTATACTAGGAAGCTTCTGGAGTGGATGTTACCACCACAAAAGACCTCTCAAACCTTGAAGGCTACATTCCACATAGGCCTTTGAGTGGGGGAGGAAACCTAACAGGCTTGTGGACAAGCAAAGAACCCAGGATTCTGAACACACCACGTAATCCCTGCCTAACCAGATGTGATGAGTAGCTTAGTGGCACTTTTAATAAGTGTATTTTGCTGTGGCTTGAAGCCTCCATGCATACTTCCGCATACCCAGTAATGGAGACATCTTAGCCAGGACTGGTTCAGACTAACACCCAACCATTGCTTGATGTGGTGCAAACGACACAAACCTTGAGTTTGTATGCTCCTACACCCTTGCAACACAGCGACTCACGGTGTAGCAAAAACAACAGGGTGAAAAATCATGGTTTGCTATCTTGATTTTGGGTGGCACACACAACCTGAAGTGACTGAAAATCAGATGAGAAGGCAAACCAGAATTTATGCTCAGTCAGAAGTCACAGCACACGAGGCAACTTCATTCACATACTGCCAAACCATAGTATAGTTTGGCTGAACCAGCAGACCGAAATCCTGCTTCCCAGAGGTATCTGGCTTGTCTCTATTGGAAACTGAATGCTAGTTTGATGGACTTTTAGTACCAGCCAATACGACAAGTCCCCCGTACAATTTGAATGATTCTATAATTTCTGCAAATTCTTCCTCAAGCCCATCATTGAGCCTTTCTGCTAATTCCCAGAGTACTACTGGCACAAGCGGTGTACGCAAACCATGCTCTCTTCTCCATCCGATTCCTCGACAAAAGCATTCCTTTATTACAATACTACTTCCACTGAACAACATTCTTAAAATCCACCCCAACCAACCCAAAATTACAGATGTACCACTGCAACAAAGAAACCAGTAAAGCAGGTGACATGAAAGAAGAGAATCAACAAGTACTTAACAGGATTCAATTACCATGTTATAATTTAAGAGGCAACTACACCTAAAAGTTTCGGGAGGGGCCTGTGGGTCAGTGGTAGAGCATTTGCTCAGCAAGTGGATGATTCCCAGTTTCAATCCAGCATCTCCAGTTAAATGGATCAGGTAATAAGTGATCTAGAAGACCCTGGAGCCAGGGCAACTTCATGCGTCCGCTAAAAGAGTGCTATAAAATATGAATACATATGCAGCTGGAAACATCAAAAAGGGTAAGTCTGAGCATGATGGTGTTTTCAGAAATTGGGCAATTAAGACTGCAATATTGATTTATAGATTGCTTTCCCCCAAACTGCCACCATTCCCCAAACTTCCACCATGCCACTATGCTGTTGAGGATATTCCACAAGGGAACAGGCAGAAATGGGGGTGGTCTGCAATGCAGAATGACGACTCTAATCTTTCAGAAAGATTTTGAAAAGGTTTTGTACAACTGAATGACCGGGAGAAAAATACCTTTAATATTTCTTAGTGAGTTTAATCAGTTTTGAGAAATGCTTGGTTCAGCAAGAATACCAGATTGCTGCTTTTCATTAAAAAAAAAAAGATTTCGATACAGGTTAAGTTGGAGAAAATTATTTAACGTTTTGCACCAGTTTTGCACAGATAACTGCAGTTAGTCTACTACAGCAAAAGAAAACAGAAGTCCAACTGCACCTGAAAGTCTCACAACATTTATTCCAATATGAGTTTTTGCAAGAGCTCATATCTTCACAAGCAAGCTCCAACTCACAAAAGTTCATCCAGGAATATGTGTTGTCAGTCTTCAAGGTGTCTCTAGGCTTGTTTTACCTTGCTACAGTAGACTAACATTGATACTAAACTGTCTGGGATTAAGCCCTTGCAAAAATGGGAAGAACTATTTAAGGTGTCACTAAAAATGACGAGACCACCTCTGAGCAGAATACCTTCCCTTCCACACAACCTGCTGCCACACATCGAGTCACGAGTCAGGACCTCTAGGTCAGTGGCTCAACCTTCTCCATCAGATTTGTGCACAAGTGGCTGTCGAGAGAAGCTAATGTTGCTCCTGTTAGAAGTGACCAGCCTGGTAGGAGTGGGCAGCACAAGTGAGATAGTGGCTACACCCAGGCCTGCTGTGCTTCTGACCGATTCATCAGACCTCTTGCTCTTCCCTTGAGATTGCATTTCCTCATCAGCATTCCTGGATAGAAGGAGCAACAGGCAGGAGGCACAAGCAACAGGAGAGCCCTTGGATCTGACTGGACTATGCAACCTCCACCCCAATGTTCCCTATCGGTCTACAGTGCTGCCAAAGGAGAGGCTGCAGCCTGTGCTTTTCCACTCCACATTCCAGTGTAAACAGAATAGGGAGACACACTCAAATGGCTGCTGGCTATGAGACAGCCAGCACAACTGGAAAGTGAAACAAACCATTATTTCAAAATATAAAAAGCAAACTCATGCATTTGTATACACTCTGGTTTCTCAACCTTTAGATCCTCTGATTTTTCTTCTCAGTCATGAGAAATATCATGAGAAGTTATATTGGTTCATGTTGTGTGGTTTCCGGGCTGTATGGCTGTATTCTACTAGCATTCTCTCCTGATGTTTCACCTGCATCTGTGGCTCTCTGAAGATGCCAGCCACAGGATCCTCTGAAGATGCCAGCCACAGATGCAGGCGAAATGTCAAGAGAAAATGCTACTAGAACATGGCCATACAGCCCGGAAACTATACAACATCCCAGTGATTCCGGCCATGAAAACCTTTGACAGTACGTTATATTGGTTCGTTTAACTTTTTAGGTTGGTCTCTTCTATTTCTTGCAGGAGACCCCTGAACCTACAGAATTGTGATATGGAAAGCAAACTGCAACACAGAGGCTAAGTTCATCCCTAGAGAAAGGGTTTGGTACTAAATCAATTCCTCTAAATTTAAGAATGTGTTGGGGGGATATCTACCTCAACTGCCAGGTGGTGCCTCTTTGAGCTGTGGGGCACAATGCCCTTCACGCTCAGCAATTTTTCCCAAGTCGTCAATGGCTTTTTCCTCTGGAAAGAGGTGGTAACACCAGTCTCATCTTCTGATGCTTTGGACCAAATACTTTTATTTAGAACTTTACATCTATTATGCATTCTTGCAATTGCATTGTAAGATACAAGCCCTATAAATGTACTCACAGTGTACCAGCTCAGTAGATGCAGGTTAGTTCAGACCTATTTTAGTCCATGGTACTGGCAGCTCTGTTAGATTCCACAACATGCACATGGAGAGGTGATCTCAATGAGCCTCAATCATAGTTTACAGATGCTAATCACAGTTATGGAACACGGGAAGTTAAAACGGCCCTGGAGCAAGCCAGGTTGAATGACTTGTGCAGTGCTAAGTAAAGCTATAGACTCTGCCTATCCCTGGCTGCCAGCACCGCTGCAAGGCAGACAGCCCCCATTAACTTGCCCTGTAAGTTAAATAGCCAGTCCACCCCGGGCTAAACAGCGAGTTACTTTTCAATGCTTTGGTAAATTGAGATCCAGGGTGTGTGTGAAGGATGCACCCCAATGTGCACAATGTGGACTGACAGCAATGGATTGAAAAAGACGTTCCTCAAAAAGGGTAAAGCAGTTTCATCCCACTGAATATCAGTGCATTACAGAGGCACAAGATTGAGACAACCCAAAACCTTAAGGATCCCAAGGTCAGTTTTCAAAGGATCGAGAGAGAAAAGTGTAATAAAAAATATACATGTTCATACACTTCTATATGAGAAGCGGATTTAAACTTTCCCCAAAATCATAATTATAGTGTCTAGCGGAACAGCATGCAAGAGTTCAATATGTAACACTAATTTACTTTGAAATGTAAACTAAGCCTCAGCAGACAGAAGAGACTGCAAAGATATGCAATGCTTGACCTGCCAAAAAAACTTCAAGAAAGTCTGCAAGTAGGAGACCATGTTGACCTCTCAGCTGCAAAAAAACAAAGCTGTCCAGGACAGCGGCAGAAGCCTAGTTGAGCCTCTGGTGCATAGGTGTTAAACTTGCGGCCCTCCAGATGTTATGGACTACTGTTCCCATCATCCCCTGCCAGCATCATGCTGGCAGGGGATGGTGGGAACTGTAGTCCATAACATCTGGAGGGCCGCAAGTTTGACACCTATGCTTTGGTGGGTTTGTCCCAGCTTCAGGCTTTCTCTGGAGAGCCGTCCAGAGGCCTAGCTGGGCCAAACTGCGCCCAGTGCACAGAGTGTTTTTTCCACCCCCCTGCCCCTGCCGCGGCGCCCCCCCCCCCCATCGGCACACACACACACACACCCCTTCCCACACTTACCTACGTTCCTTTTCTTTTTGTAGTACTGTTTGAGGCTGAAAAATGCAGCCTATTTACAGTTCAAGGAGAAAGCTGCCTGACGAACTATACTTCCCAGGAGACCTTGTGAGCCCCAAGGTCTCCTGGGAACTGTAGTTCCTCAGGCAGTTTTCCCCCTGAACTATAACTAGGCCGCTTTTTTCAGCCTCAAAAGCTACAAAAGAAAAGAAATCAAACGTGAGGTAAGTGAAGTTGCGTGTGAGGTGTAAGTGCCCGAGGGCTGTGTGAGGAAGGGGGAGGGGCCAGGGGGCGATTTTGCACCCCCCCCAGGCGTGCTCCCGGTACACGACGCACCCCCCCCCCCCGTCCCCTTGGCCCTCCGCCACTGGAGCCGTCTGTCACATTTTTAGATCAGGGCTGGAATGCAGAGGTGGACTGACGGTTCTCATGTCTTAAACCTCAATGTCCACGTTTGAAAGGGGTGTCTGGTTTGGAAATGAAGACTATAACTAAATATCGAAGGCAATCATTGAGGATCATGCTAGAAGGAACATTAAAACAAACCCATCAGAATGTATTTATCACGGTATTTAGACTCCACTTTTCTCCCTAATGAGGACCCTACATGGCTTGCACCACAGTTCTCCTTCCTCCATTTATCTTCACCACCCTGTGAGAGAGGTTAGGCTGGGAGTGAGGGTGACAGGCCCGAGGTCTGCCAAAACCCAGCCCAGCGCTCTAACCAATATGCTACACTAGCAGCCATTTGGAGGATAGAAGAAAATATTTGTATACCATGCTTTTCTCTTTCTTAAGGAATTTCAAAGCAGCTTGCAATTGCATTCTATTTCCCTCCCCACGACAGACACCTTGTGAGGTGGGTGGGGCTGAGAGAGTTTTGAGAGAATAATGTCTGGTCCGAAGTCACCCAGCAGGCTTCAGGTGAAGGAGTGGAGAATCATATCTGGCTTGCCGGATTAGAATCTGCCACTCCTAACCACTACATCATGTCGGCCTTTTTGCAGATGAACAATCGGTTACCTTCATATGAGACAAGCTATCTTACGACTATTAAAATAACAGGAGTTTTGCTGCTTAAGTATAGTCTTTTAGAGCTCTTCAGGCATCTAGCCCTAGACTTCAACCAACTTTATAAATTCAAATATATTAATTCTAAAATATTATACAGGAATGCTAATATTTCATCAGCTTCAGAATAGCCCATTTTAGTAATGAAACATTTGTGAAAAAAGACAAAACAAACTTCCAGCTCAAAATTGCAACATATTCAGTGTTTTACACAACTCCTTCCAATACAGCTACTATTTAAGAGCTCTTCTGTACTTTTAATCTACAGTCATATTCTGTATGCTGTTAACAATCCAGCTAGGATTCGTTGGCAAAAACCCCTACCAAACTGCTATTTGACAGTTTGTAAACTTTGCGGAAACACTTATTTACAATTTTTAAAAGAACCCCAATTGCCTGTATTCTGCTTAACATTTTTCCCTTACAAGAATTAGTTGGATTTTTGTGCAGTGAGATGCAGTGGTACATAACCAAACAGTTGTTAATACATTAGATAAGGTTATTCGAGATGCGGGGGGGGGGGGGAATCCAGCTGTAGGCAGAAATTAGCAAATAACTGACTGGTGGATGAAGGCAGCAGGCGGAGCTGCTTACTCGCAGCCCAAAAACTGCCAAATCCCTGGAAAGAGCAGCTGAGCAGAGATACTTTGTTCCTAATTGTTAAGAAGGCAGCATTATAGCCGCATGCACGGAGAAGTTCAGGTATACGTCATTTTATTGCACTTTGCTTTATTGCGCTTTGCGGATATTGCATCCTTTACAAACTGTAAGTTGATGCCATCCATCAAGCAAATCTGTTGGCGTCATTCTTCCAACAGCTAACACAACATCCATTCTGTAATTTTGACTCCCAAGTCTTATCATTTTTTAAAAAATATATTTCATAAGGCCCTAGCTGCCATAGATGGTGATTGCCTCTGACGGATCTGGGCAAAGTAAATTGAAAACCTACTGGAAAGGATTCATCATTCTAGATGCCATTAAGAACATTTGTGATTCACAGGAGGAGGTCAAAATATATATTAATAGCAGTTTGAAGACGCAGATTGCAAACCCTCATGGATGACTTTAAGGCAGGGGTGTCAAACTCACAGCCATCCAGATGTTCATGAATGACAATTCCCATCAGTCCCTACCAACATCATTGGCTATACTGGCAAGGGCTGATGGGAATTGTAGTTCATGAACATCTGGAGGTCCGTGAGTTTGACACCTGTGCTTTAAGGGGTTCAGGACTTCACTGAAGGAAGTAATTTGCAGATGTGGTGGAAAGAGCAAGAGAACTAGAATTAGAAGTGGATCCTGAAGATGTGACTGAATTGCTGCAACCTAATGATAAAACTTTTAATGGATGGGAGCTGCTTCTTATGGATGAGCAAAGAAAGTAGTTTATTGAGATCTTCTGGTGAAAATGCTGTGACAACTGTTGAAATCACAACAAAGGATTTAGAATACTACATAGTTGATAAAGCAGCAGCAGCAGTGTTTGAGAGGGCTGACTCAAATTTTGAAAGAAATTCAGCTGTGGGTAAAATACCAAGCAACACTGCACACTACAGAATCAATCAATGCAGCAACTTCATTAAGAATTTGCCACAACCACCCCAGCCTCCAGCAACCACCCCTCTGATCAGTCAGCAGCCATCAACATTGAGGCAAGACCCTTTGTCACCAAAAAAAGGTTAAAGCTCGCTAAAGGCTCAGATGATGGTTAGCATTTTTTAGCAATAAAATATTTTCTAATTAAGGTATATACTTTTTTTAGACATACAGCTGTCGCACACTTAACAGACTACAATATAGTATAAACATAAGTAGGAAACAAAAAATATATATACGTGACTCTCTTTATTGCGACATTTGCTTTATTATGGTGGTCTTGAACCAGCCCTGTAATACCTCCAAGGTACACCTGTATGTTGTAGGCTAGGGGTGGCCAACCTATGGTGCTCCAGATGTTCATGGACTACAATTCCCACCAGCCCCTGCCAGCATGGGCAATTGGGCAGGGGCTGATGGAAATTATAGTCCATGAACATCTGGAGCACCATAGATTGGCCACCCCTGTGCATTAACTGGTTCTATGCGCTTGCAGGCAACAATTTTGGTCAAGAGATGGTGCCACAATAAAAGACAGAAAGCTGCTGTCCAACAGTTTTTTTTAAAAAAGATTCTTGTTATGCTGAAGCCAACTGGCATGAATGTCCTCTATAATCTGTTCTCTATAATCCTGCATAGCATGAATGCATATAATCTGAATACAGGAAGTGAACCCAAAGGCAATTCAGGACCTTGAGAACAGTGAAGTAGGATACTCCAGACCACATTTTGCTCAGCCAGGGACAACCCTGAAACCCTGTTTTGTAGAACTGAAGGTTTAAGAAGAACCATTTAATACAAAGCGATTTACCTCGAAACACTTCTCTAAAAGAAGGCGATGCTCAGGAGGGGGGAAAGGAACATAAAAGCCATCAATAGCATAACTAGAAAGAAACACGGGTTTCCTCGAGAATATATTCTCATGGTGCTATTTTCAAGACCATGAATGAATTCTTGTTTTTGCAGGCATGTGCAAGTTATACAGTGTTATCAACTTTGTATTGTTACGACTTTTGCAGCATCATGCTTCTACTGAAGCACGCAGCTTATTGATCGTCTCTTCACTGGAAGGAAGCTCAAAAGTCAACAGTGGCTAAAAAGCATTTTTAAAAGCTTTAATTTTGCAGGTGGCAGACTTGTTAAGCGCCATAAGGTCTTGCTGGACATTTTTGCCAATGCGTTTGCAGTCACAAGGACTAGAAGCATGAGGATTTTAGTTTCATGAATTGAAAGTGAAAGCAGAGGTTTTCTGCTCGTGAGGTACAGAGGCTACATGCTGCCTACCCCAATTCCATGGTTCATGACCTCTGAATAAAATACTCAGTGCTTAAAGAGCATTGATCCTGATGTACCTTAGGTCCACATAGTGGATTTTAGACTCCATGTTTCATTACTATTCCTTCTCTGACATATATAATAATATGCCTATGGTCCTCTAACCTTGGTCCTGACTCAAAAGGGAAAAAAATGCACCTCTACTTGGTACCCTATGCCACAAACAAAAACTACAAAATACTTTACATGTTGACAGCAGAAGTCTGTAATCCCCACTCCCCCCACCCCCTAGTAAAACTTCGGAAACAAAAATCTACAGCACCATCTTCTAAAAAGGCACTTTGAAGACTGTTTCACTTAAAATAAATATATCACCCCTCAAGTTTTATAGACTGCAGACTTTGTGTTTTTAACAGGCTGAAGTCCTATACCTGTCAAATGCAATTCAGACACTATTTCAGTATAGATCCAGGGCTGAGAAAGAGACTGGACATGAATTCTCTTATGCCAACATTTCACCTTCTCCAGAAATAACTGTGAGGACTAACTTTTCAAAGTGGACTCCTGCTCTCAGCTCAGATCTTTTTTGCCTCCAACAGGTATTCAAATCGAAGCAACTTAAGATATTGGAGAAGGATAGTTATCATGCATTTATCTGCACGGACAGTTTACAAATTAAAATGGCCACACATGCTTCTGGAGTTATGGGTCCCACTTAAAAAAAAACCCACTACATATACAAATATATGGCCCACTGCACTTAACTCATGGCTGAATGTGTGAGCATATAGTTAGCATGTTGCAGGGGTGGCCAACCTATGGTGCTCCAGATGTTCATGGACTAACATTCCCATCAGCCCCTTCCAGAATAGCCAGTTGGCCATGCTGACAGGGGCTGATGGGAATTGTAGTCCATGAACATCTGGAGCACTATAGGTTGGCCACATCTGATAGAGAATAACTTTGCTCAAGGCAATAATGAAAACTGTGCCTGTGAGCAAAAGCTGCTTTGCACACACCAGCTATTATGTGTGTCCTGCACACACACACACACCCATATGCACAAAGGATACCTCCTGTCCCCAATGCCAGTTTCATTTCCCATTTGGCAGGGGGAGTAAGCTAAGGGTCTAAAGATAGTACCTTGGTACGTTTGGTGTTGGATGCTATTTACTGGTTTGTGGCCTGCCATCATGACTCTTCAGCACCACTACACATTCAGGGAGGTATTTGTCTTACATGGAGAATCCCATCACCCAAAGAACCATTCAAATCTGTAATTCTGTACACATTTCACCTTACATTAAGCCACACTGAACTCAGCAGAACTTTCTGTAATTCTGTACACATTTCACCTTACATTAAGCCACACTGAACTCAGCAGAACTTTGAAATAAGCCTGCATTCCACTGAGATTTCTTTTTAAAAATTCTTCCAATCTCCATTTTCCAGTCCTGAAAGTGCTTGGAAAGTTACTTTTTCCATCAATTAAAAATGAAGTGAAATTCTTCATGTAACAAGTGGCAAAAACATCTGACAGTTTGGAAATATTGCTATTGTTAAAAAAAATGGCAAAGCAACACAACAAGGGCACTGTTTATTCAGTGTTGCATTCTGAAAAGCAAGAATTTGTAATGGGAACTAAGAAACAAGGTCAACGTGAATCTTAAAGCAGTTTGACTTTCAACCCTTAGAAAGGCAACCTTGCAGGAAACCGCTTTGAGACGCATTTCAAAAGGAGAGACACTTTGAGAAACTACCTTGCTGTCTTCTTAAAACATTTTTCAACTAATACTCCTGAGTTGTTTTACATTTCAACACAGACCAATTGACCAACAGAAACAAAGGCACTCACACAATAGCTGGAAAAGCCCACAGAACAAACCTGCAGAGCTGATGTTTTCAACATTATGCCCCCTGGCAGCTGTAGCTTGGTCAACAGGATTCACGCAAATGTTCTTCTCTACTACTGACCAGTGAATTGTAAGAGGTTGGGAAGGATTGTTCCTCACACTAGCGTAATGGAAACAAATGGGGATTGTGCCCAATAGATTGCAAGCGATTGCTTGCGGCAGACCGTTGGCAGGAAGCATTTTGATGCTTCACTTTTGTTTTCCTGGAGGACAGGGCTCCAAACTATTCCAAGTGCCATCTGAAGTAAGGGGCAGGTGGGGGGAAAACAGTGGCATTTGCAAATACATATGGTCCAAGCAAAGTTGGGTAGAAAAGGGCAAGTGCCACCATTCTAGGCAGAAATACACAGACCAAAAAGGCCAATCTGTTGCAGTAAAAAGAACTGCCAACCTATGCCTCCATACTTATTTAGGGTGAAGAGGCTGAGCATGAGGGTTTCCACTAAAGCATTAATTCAAGAAGCTTTCTTTAAAGAAGAACATGTACAAAAATAAAAGTTCATTATAATCCTCTGAAAAATATACTGGAAATTGTTGCCACAGATGAGGTACCATTTATTTTCCCTCCCCCCACCCCCACCCCTCTCTCCCCTCCATTGCAGCATCAAAATATATCTTAAGTATTTTAAAACAAAGGAAAAATATCTGGCTATTTCATAATCTTGGTTATAACAGCACCCTTTGTTATATCGTATGTTTAAATTTATTCTGCAGAACAAAACACGCACACACGTACAAAAGAACCCCCAGAAAGCCACATCTTGACGCAAAGCCTGCATTCCTGCCCATCTGTTCTCAAATCTCTAGTGCAGTAATTGTCCACCTCCATTTAAATAAATATAGCAGCTACAGTATTGTTTAGTGTGGCCCTCAATGCCAGTTAAGTTGATATTGTATTAGGAATATTTATCGGCACTTCACGAAGACATTTGCGAAACCAAAATATATCGAGATTCTTTTAAAAAATAATAAGTTACTGACTTGGCTCCACATGAAAACCCATCAGCATTAACATAGTGCACTCACATTTCAAAGATGCTTCTTTGAGATTTAAACTAGTTTTTTCTTTATGAAGACAGGGGGGGGGGCAAATGCAAGCAAAGAGAACACAACCCTTTGAACCCCATTCTTGATCCTTTGAGACAGTACAAGAAATGCCCATCAACGCACATTTTGGTGTGAACAACTGAAAATATGCTGCTGTTGGTTTTCTAAAGGGGGGTGGAGAGGTCGCAATACTAAGCACCATCCTTTAATTCCTTTTAAAAAAGCACACATAATAAAGTAACTTCATTGGGCAACAGAACCCCACAGGAGATTTTCAAAATTACAGCTGTCCAGAAGGCAACAAAATAGACCGATAGAAAAGGGCTCTTGCAAATTTAACACTCACCCATTTTAAAACTTGACCTAAACACTAGTGAGGTTCAGTAGGCTGTCTTAGCAACAGCCGGGGCATGGGCTTTTTAGGAACAAGAATGGGACACAAAAGGAGGCAGTCAAATCTTGGCCTGGGCAGGCAGGCTTTTTATACTGAATTCTCTCGGTTAGGACCTCAAAGGTAAGTGCAGTGCATGAAGCATCCTTAGCTAGAACACTTCCAGAGACTGGAGCATTAAAACCATCAAGCCAACCACGACGTGACTCAACTCGCCTAAAAAGCTGCTTTGACTACTCTTAGCACCTTCTCCCTCCCACACATCCAACAGGTATTCAAAGCACACTTTGACTCTTGTCCCCTACCTTCCCAAGGAGGTTAAATGTGCATTGTACCATTTTGCTGATACTGGGCGTAAACTCAACTAGACCACAAGTGTGGCAAAGCACTTTTGAGACAAGGTAAGCAGCAATATACGCCTGTACAAGAAAGCATACAAAATACAGTACTTACAGTCAGGAGGGGGGCAGCCAAAAGGGAAAGCAGAACAGCTAAGAGTCATGTCTGGTGGAGCTAAACAGGCTCAGATTTTTCAGTTCAAAACACAGTAAATTGGCAATCAAAGTGGGGCTGAAGACCACTAGGAGATAAGCAAGACACTTCAACCAACTAGTTTTCATGCGCAGGTTGGCTGATACACATTTCAGTAGGGCTGGATTACAAACAATGCCCGTAGGAACCACCTGCAGTATATATTGACTCATATATACTATAAAACCAGTGCAAATAAAGCAGTCCAAAAATGCAGTTCATGTGTCTGCAAAGTGCAAAACGCCCTCTGAACCCTGCTACCGAGTCGAAATGCTTGCCTCCAACGTCACGTAAAATACTTTGCTTCAGCTTTAAAGTGGAATGGAAAAAAAGGAGAGGTCCAGTCACTTGCTTCACATTGCAGTGATCTTGCTTCCTCAGCGTACTGCAGCCCTCTTTCATTTCATTAAAACGAAATGACAGACTCAATTTCAAAAGGAAAGTCTCCCTGGGGTCAAAAAATAGCTTTTCCAAAACCTCACCATTAAAATAAGAGAGACACATCTGCCCAATTTGATTTAGGCTATCACATACAGAACTCACATTAGCTGGGAAAAATATGCACCCTTTCTGTCTCACACACACACACACAAACCATCCCACTGCCAGATGAGCAAAAACCCTGTCAAATCAACATGCTGCATTAGTAGACAGTATTAAAGCTTGCAGACTACAGCAGCATAAGGGTTTACTCTTTTGGATTTTTTAAAATAAAAACCTGCCTGTTAACAAGACTTTCCTTTCAAAATTAAGACTAACATTGTCCTTTTATGTGTGTGGACAAGTCAGTTCTACCACCACTAGAGGCGCAAAATTCTGCTTGCTCAAACACAGCAAGACTGGACAGGATTTTACTCTCTCTCTACGAAGCCTTATTGCACTAAAAAGATACCAAAGACAAGCTGTCAGTTCTCTTAAGACACACACAAAATTATGCTTTGAAACATGAAAAACTGATGTGACCAATACAGTGACTTAAATTAAAGCATTATTATTATTACTCTAATAAATATAAAAAGAGAGGAAGCTAAACCTCAGATGCGTAGGTGTGTGTATATATATATACGTGATCACACTGAAGTGCACGAGGCAGCAGAAAAGCTAATTTTTTTTCAAAGAGACTTCAATGCCTATGTGCCCGTATTTGGATGTATTACACACATCACCCTCCAAAAACAGGGAAGGACCCAATGTCACAAAAAGCTCAGAAGGCGGACGCATGGCACCCAAGACAAAAATCCATTGGAGCTTCTGGACAAGGCTTCGTTCTGATCACCAAGCTGCACTACCGCTGCCAGCAGACACCTGATGTGATTGATGTATTTTCTTTATTACAGGAACCTGATCCAAAGCTGAACAACTCCAAGTTATGGAGGCAGACATAAAAGGCAGCAATTGGCTAACTATGGTGGGATCAGTGGACCTGCATGTGCAAAGACACACACGCACGTGCTAACACATACCCCGTTTGACAGAACACTTTCAACGGGCCTGTTTAGTAAGCTGCATGATCGCATTCAAGTGCCAACAGCCATTTGAGGGAAAGCCTTCTGCGGCCCACAGGGGGTTACAAAAGGTAAAAACATTTTTTGCAGTCTCCTGACTTCCCTTCCTCCCTCCCCTCTCCAATAATTACTTTGATTGTTCCTATAAGTTTTAATACCATAATTAATTATTATTATTATTATCATTATTAATTTTTTTGCAGAAACAGTTGTGCTGCTGAGCAACTTGAGGTAAAGGTATAAAAAGGGTCAGACTACAAGGAAAAAACGCACAAAAGAAAATAAGATGACGGCAGCACTTCCTATAGGAAGTCACTTCAAAAGCAGTTGGCTGGTTTCATATTGCATAATAGTGCCATGTTCTTGGTGAAGTAAACAATCTTTCCTTGCATCAAATACAAGGATAAGGCCCATGCCCCTACAAAGGATCAAATTCAGCAGGGGCTGAGGTACACTCTGCCCACCCCCACACAAACTGACCCCCTCTGAAAACATACACTGTATGTGATTTAATTCTCCAGTTCTTCCTTTTCTGAATTGCCTTCATTCTTTTTTTTAAAATAGCTAAGCAAAGTACATGGTGCGTAAGGTGTCTTGGTGAATCTGTACGGCCTTAGCTAGGGCCTGGGGATCTCTCCCATTACTCTGTCCTGAAACATGGCTTCCTTCAGCACTGAAAGACAGAACAAAAAACATAGAGATATCTTAGGAAATAGCTTCAGTCCCAAGACGCTTCTTAAAGTGCACATCACGATTCAATGAACACAGACATCATAAGTCCTATATGCAGCAGCTGTCAATGTTATGGAACTAGCAGAAGGAGGCTAGAGATTGAGACTGAACTAGTAGAGAAGGCCAGACCTGAAAACCTGACTTCTGCTGTGCAGGCAGGAGAAACTCTGCTTCTAGAAAAGTGGAAGGTACTTCCTAGCCCAGTGGTGGCAAATCTATGGCACGCGTGCCAGAGATAGCACTCAGAGTCCTCTTCATGGGCACATGCAATGTCGTCCCAGTTTGGGCACTCAGCAGTGGCATAGCGCCAAGGGGGCAAGGAGTGTGCAATGCACTGGGCGCATGAGCCTGTGGGGCTTTGGCAAGGGCGTTCCGGGGGCACTCCAGGGCAGGACGGGAGCAGACAGTGGCATGGCAGGGGCACAGGGCGCATGCGTGTCCCAGATGCAGCTTCCCCTTGCTCCGCCCCTGGCACTCGGTCTCTAAAAGGTTCGCCATCACTGTCCTAGCCTATCTCAGCTGGAATGCTTCCCATGTGAAAAACAACTACTCTCTCAAGGACAGAGATCAGTCCGTACCTAGGCCACTAGATAGTGGTAATAAATGGAAACATAGTATTTGAGGAATTCCAGTTCTGGAACCTGTAACAGACCTGCCACAGAATAAGAGACTGGAACAACTCTCAATCAATCACTTCTTAAGGGCTTAGTTTATATGGTTAGAGTGGTAGAACAGCTCGGCTCTTCTAGCATGCTTAAGACTCATCACGCACTAGGACTGTGTGCATGAGCAATAAGCATCATTATACACAGACATATGGAAGATAACAGATCATGTGCACATACCCTAACAGCACATGTGCTGTGTGACAGGGATGTGTGAGTGTTCAAGCTTTCCTAATGTAGATACAGACAAGAACTGATCTTGCCTGGGCTGTGCATCTAGAGATGCTGAATGTCATGTTTTTGTATGCTGCAATAAAGCCACATTTCAAATGCAATTCTAGATTTATATACCAAAATGGACCTCAGTACTAACTGACCTGCTAACAGATCTTTCAGGCTCTAGAAATTTTTATTTTTACAGGCTTTTACCATCAACTAGTTTTGCTGTTCTTTGCCCCAGATACTGTGTGTTTTGTTATTTTGCAAATACTGATGTTTATTCATTGGACCCTTTTATGCCAATAAAGGCTTGCTATCTCTCTATTCATTGGACCCTGCCTTTTCTATTACAGTTGTTTGTAATATGATTATTTTGTAGTATTTTGATTTGGCTTTTATTGTGTTACCGATACTTGGTGGCCAATTTTTTTTTAAACTCAGTTATTTGTACGCCACTTTTGTTTAGAAGTCCATGATGGAAATGCCTTTTAAAAAATTTCCACAGAGTGAATCACTCCGTGGTACCAACCATGCACATTTGAGAGCTTAATGCTTTTGAGGTGGTGGTGGTGTCAGAAAGAAACAGAATTTGCTACGGCTGGTCACAATGTAGAGCATGTCCTTTTGTTATAATCTACCAAAATGGCTGCATTTGTGGATTTACAAGAAGACCCCTGTGCACATTTTTGCTAGAATTTAAGGATGCAAATTAAGACTGGGTTGGATCTAGTGCAAAATTTCTGCTTGCACTAGAGCACTTGCAGAAATGCAAGGTGACAGCTACAGGCATCTGCACAGAGCCAAAATGACTGTTTCTCCACATCCCATTTGCACAAGATGTTGTGCAGCCAGTTTGGGACCACTATGATATACAGGGAGGAAGGCACTGAACGTTGCATACGATCTTGAGTTTGCAGTTCAGTGACGTTTCCACTTGTGCATCGCTGGATCCAAGACACTATGCTTTCACTCCAGAAATGCTATTTACTCAACACAAAATCCTGCAACTAATTTGCAGTTCCAAAACCACCATCCCCAACTGATCGGCACCCCTTTTACCTGTCATGTTCTTTGTCCACAAGGTGGTATCTTGCTCTGAACGCTACCAGGTGAGCATAATACGCTGGTGCAGGTATGGACACGGACCGTGTACAGCGCACATAGGTATGGCAGAGCTGGTAGGTTAATAGCTGAAGTTCGTCTGCAGTGAAACAGTTATCATCCCACAATACGTGATAGTGTGAGGGGCGGCTGGTACCCTGGAGAGAAGCACACATCAGTTCAAAGGGTTCGATCAGTGTTTTTTATTAAAACTTCTACAGTAACGCAATGCAACAGCAAATTGTTCCCACTTGTCAGGAGAGCCACTGCTGCCACTCTACAGAATGACCGTGTACAAGTTTTGTGGACAAGAAAAATGAATCATTCAATCACCCAGCCCTTGGCCTTGGGTTATCTCCACACATCAGCTGTTAAAAAATATCTTCTGCTGGAGGAAAATTCAGAATACCATTCGCTAAATATGGTAAGTCAAAAGAAACCTTCACTTCCCAATGAATTTGCCATTGACCTGCATCAGTTTGGAATTCACAAAGCATGTTGATCATGTCTTTTCTGCAGTGTCTGAAGAGGAGACAGGTGAAGTCAAAAACACTGGCAGGGTTCCTGTTTGTCTGCAAGCACATGTCTTGCTTTCAAAAGTTACAGAAAAGATTCAGGGTAAGAGCAAAGGTTTCGGGTATCCCTCTAGGGTAGTTTCTATTTAGCTAAAGACTCTACTTGACTGCAAAATCAATGTTTGAATGCTTATGGTGTAACTAACAACCATGCATTTATTTGAAAGATACTGAATTACAAACAGGAAACCTGATTTACAGCCAGTCTTCATCTCTTGCAGTTACAGTTGAACTGCTCTGCTTGCATAACAAATCACTCATGATGTTGATTGAACGTGCCCATGAATAGCACCGAATTCAAAACTATCAGCAGATATTTTGATAAGCTGTTCTGGTTGCATTTTCTGAAGGAGAAGCACTTTCCCACACCATGCAAATGCTTTCTTTTTTCCTTACCTGTATTCCTGCATGGCTACAGAGGTAAAAATCAAATTCATATGGATGTGTGATGTCTGTATCTACAGTTGTTCCAGCTGGGATGTTGCCACTTCTTCCAACCTGGAAAAGGGGGTTAGCCTATCAGTGATCACAACAAACTCAAGGATAAAAGGAAGATTCATCCAGCTTCTCCTGTTCACTCCTATTTTGTAAATGGAAACCTATCTCCCTGGACTGAATGCAAATGTGAATCACTCCCTGCAGGGAATGCAAATGTGAATCACTCCCTGGACTGAAAAACCCTACCTGCAATACTATACCTATCAACCACAGCTTTGCATAGCAAGTTCCACCCAAACACTTACTGACTGGTTCCCCACCTGGGGACATAATTTATACCCCATTAAAACATTCCCTTGTCACTTTACACAGTGTGTAACAGGTGAAATGTTAGGAACAAGATCCACCAGACCACGGCCACACAGCCCGGAAAACCCACCAGAACCAGGAAACCCATCTGCTTGTTTACTCAGGAGTAATCCTTATACTGCACAAAGTAGCAAAATTCTCTTTAGAGGTCTTAACACAGAATCCAACCTCAACCAGTCAGCAGATAGTTTTCTTCTAGTCAATACTTAAAAAAAAGTTTGGGGAATTCTGTATACCTATACTGAATTTCATGCAGAGTTAGCATTTGTTTGTGGGCATAACAGTGTTAATGTGCACCAAGTGCACCAAGTCTGCATTAGGAAGCCCAGAACTGCATGTTTGTGACCTAAAAACAAATGGATAACTGAGGAACTGGAATTAAAGACCACAATAAAGACAAGAGTTCCTTAGAAAACTAAATTGGGATATCATTTATCAGCCTGCCACTGAAAATGAACAATAAATTTGCAAGCATATGAATACATATATGGAGTGAATACTGGTCTGTGCAGCTTAGTGCTGTCAACTTCAAGGTATCAGGAAGAGAAAGGTTTTCTCAAACACCTGCTACCGAGAACTGAAACAGGGGAGGTGGGGTGGGGGCTAAAACTGGGATCTTGCACATGCAAACAGTGAGCTATGACCCCTTACTGCAGGATTTCTATGTCAAATAATGCTATGTAGTCTAGTGGCGAAGAAGACGAGCCACAAATGATAAAGCCCCAACCCAATATAAAGTTTCCCTCTGCAGTGAACTCACCAGGTAAGCCTGAAAAAACTACTGTTCAGTGGAGAGGTCTTACCCTTTCTGTCCTATCAGCGCAAAACAGTCTGGTATGATGCCTCTTCTGCACAACAATGTATGTTATGCCTGGCTGGTAATCCTTTTCCAGGCTGATGCAGGCCTCTCTGATTGCTAGCAGCTCATAATATAACACCTACAATGCATAAACGCCACGGGAGAAATTATTTTCAAGCAGCAAACAAAGCAAAAAGCTTAGAGCAAGCAGGAATTTTGAAAAGCACCTATTTCCCTTAATTGCTCACTCCCACAAATTACTAGAGCAACATAGTCTGAGAACAGAATGTTGGACACCTACCATGAATGGTCCGTCTTTTCTGAGGGCAGGAGGACATCTTGCTTGGGTGGTTCCCGCCCCTTCCTTCAGGGAGACAGGAACAAATTTTTTTCCTCAGTTAAACTCTAATTGCAGTTCAACAACTTGACTAGAACTTCTGTAATTGGTGTAAAACGATGGCCCTTTCCATACAGCTAATAATGACTGGGTTGCAGCTGGGCTATACAAACCCGGCATACCCCGGGCCCTTCGCATGGCTGGCTGTCCCGTGGACAGCCAGTGCATCAGCCGGGGCGTGTGCCTTTGCACTGAAGTGCAGGTTTTATAAAAATTTACCTTCCATTTTTGCGTGGCTTCACAGGCAGGCATGAATGAACCCCCACAGCCATAATATGCCCCCTTGTGCCTGCATGGCTCCAAAAATATGAACCAGGCTATTAAAAAAACAAGGAAAATGAGCCCAACTAAAGCACCTCCTGCCCGGCCGTTCGCTTGGCCACGGCTCCGAGGCATGTTAAAAGAAAAGAATTGTAAATATCATGATTCTTGAATAACCTGGGTTGGGGGGGGGGGGGACGCGAAGCAGAAAACTTATAAAATACAGAGATCACGACTTTGGGAAGACCAAGATGTCCTCCTGTCCTCAGATAAGAAGGACCGTCCATGGTGACTATCCAACAGTGCATTTTCCCTCTAAGGCAGGAAGATAGCTTGCTTGGGACTTTCCAGAGCAGTGTCCATATTTGATGGGTGGGTTATCATCGATACGTCTGCTGAACTATATGTCTGTGATTTGTAATATCTAACAATATAGAAACTGTTGACGGGTTTGCAGTCTTCGTCTAAAGACTGCGTCTGCTGAACTATATGTCTGTGATTTGTAATATCTAACAATATAGAAACTGTTGACGGGTTTGCAGCTTGTACATTTTGTCCACCAAAGCATGTCTAGCCAAGATCCTGGAAACGTTATGGCAGTCCTGGAAACGTTTCCCTTCATCTGGTGGACCAATGGAACGAAAAGAAAGTCTGATTTACTAATGAAGTTGGTTCTGAGAATAATGACTTAATTATTTATTATTATTATTATTATTATTATTATTATTATTATTATTATTATTATTATTGTTTGTTTTTTTGTTTATTTAATATACTGCCCTATCCCCGAGGGGCTCAGGGGTTTTTTGATTTGTAACCGCCCTCCTAATATCAAGATTGTGCCATAACTCTCCATAAGATATATTGGACTGAAGGTAAACAGTTTTCCTGGTTGATGTGCAATCTGGGCAATACCTTGAGTTCGAAGGTAGGTCAGATGACTGTTTGTCCTTGGAATATATACAAACTTAGCTGATGGAAAGATATTCCAGTTCCAATACCCTTCTGGCAAAAGTATTTGCAATTAGGAACAATGCCTTCATATTAAGTCATTTTAAAGAGATGTCCTTAACATATTCAAATGGATGTTTGTAAGTGCAATTAAAACCATATGTCAATTCCAGGTCTGAAAAAGGGGTATTTAAGGAGGATCCAACTGGGAAGATCCCTTCAGAACCTTGAATGTAGTGGTGCTGTGAAAATTGCACTCTCTAGTAACGTGCCAAAACTGGGGCAAGTATCACCACCTGTCGTCTTAGCATAGATCAGTGGTGGCGAACCTTTGGCACTCCAGATGTTATGGACTACAATTCCCATCAGCCCCTGCCAGCATAGCCAATTGGCCATGATGGCAGGGGCTGGTGGGAATTGTAGTCCATAACATCTGGAGTGCCAAAGGTTCGCCACCATGGGCATAGATCCTTGAAGCCCAATACATGACGATCTTGCAAGAACTCCAAGATTAAGGAAAGGCTGGGTCTCAGGGGGTCAATCTCCTTTCTTTCACACCGCCTGGTGGTGATGTAAATGTGATTGGTGGACAGACAGTATGATGTCAGGATTGTAAAAGACTGGCCGAGACCTGGAAACCTTTGCCACTACTCCCAGGCGTTTGAACCACTGAATCCGCGGTTGAAAAACTGGACCCTGAGTCAACATGTCCAGCTTTATTGCTAACATAACAGGAGAAAGCACTGCTAGTTCCTTGAGGATGGCAAATCCAGGGCCAGTAAGGCCAACATGAGGTCAGCATGATTCTCTGAAACAGTTTTGGTAGAACTGGTGGGGCGGGGAATGCATATAGGGGCAAGTACCACCTTCCATCTGAGATGGAGGCCTTCAGCCATGCTGCTGTTAAGGCCTCCACCTCGGATGGAAGAACCTGGAGAAGAACCTCTCCACTTGACTGGTCTTTAAGCAAATATATCTACCATAGGCGGTCTGAAGTGGGTCAAAGCAAACTGAAACAGACTTCGCCTTAGGGACCACCCTTAACCTTGATTGACTATCTGCTTAGCTAGGGAGTTTACATGTTCTTGCCGTATCAAGGCAAGGTTGTCTCCAGCCCAATTCAGTATCAGATTGCCTCCACCTTGAATCAGTATGATCTGGATCCTTCCAGGTTATATAGGTATATTTTGGTGGAAATGTTGTTTACACATGCATCTTTTGCTTGAAATGGCTGACTGACAGGTATATTCTTTGAATTTCTAGAAGCTTTATCAGAAGCTTTCTTAATGGATCTGAGTGCAACCATATGAAAGTGTCAAAGCCTGACAATTTTGTTTGAGATCTAATAAGTCTTTCCAGTCCCTATTCCTCCTGCAGATTGTGAAGAAAACAGAATAGGCTCCAATGCATTTAACCGTAGAAGAGGCTCTAAGGCACTAATAGGCTCTAAGGTACTAAGGCCCAACAGATGCTGAATGGCTAATTGGGTGCTGAAAGCCTTTTCCTGATTTCTGCACAAAGGAGCAAAATGTGGCGAAGGCATCCTTGAAAATCCCAAGAAATAACCTTTGTTCATGGCCTTGAGCAAAACGCATCTGCCTGTTGTTGAAGCTATTTGCACTAGAATGTAAGAGTCATCCCCTACTGGAATGCTGATACAGTGAGGGCTTAGGAGCTTTGTTGTCTCAACTGGTTTGTCAGACTTCGGAGTGAAATATTTGTAGTTTGGCTATCTGTAAAAGGACTGACCTAAAGTTAGATTGCCTGCCTGCCTAGGAGCTCTACAGAGAGATCCTGATGGGCATCTATCCAAGCAGATATATCTTAGCATTACTTTTTTTTAACATCTCCACGAGAACTTTGATTTCTAAACAGCATGTCCCTCTGAATGGTATAAGCCGCCACTATGGCTTTATAATGCCTACTGACTAGGCAAGCACGTTACCAGAGGTTGCACCTCACAGGGACTGAGCAGGCCATGGCCCTTGAGAAGAAAATAAGAGAGTCTAAGGTGGTAATATGCTGTGCAGGAAGGAGCCATCAGAATTTTGTTCTCAATTAACCATGTGTTGGCTGCTCTGGAAATGATGGGAGCCATCACAGATTTTTAGAGCACATTCTGACCTCTTACCCAGCACATCCTGGCTGGAGCCTTCACCATCCTCAGATAACAGACTGCTGAACTGTACAGCAGACACTGGGGCATCCTCCAGTGGGACCTGAAAAAGTTTACTCATAAACTGAGGTGAGGCATATATTTCTTAATAAAGGAAGGAAAAAGTTTATTTGAGGGTTAACTCATTCTCTCTTTAATTGTTTCTCAAAAAAATCTAGGGTTGGAAACAATCTTTCTATGGACCCAGCATGAGGGAAAATTCCCTGCTGCTTTTAGTTCAACCCTTAACAACATCACTGGGGGACCTGCCTCCTCCTCAGGAGAAGTACTGAGGATCTAAGGCAGCCATTAATTTAAGAAGATATTGGCATTGCTCATGTTTGAAAAAATTATTTAGGAACCTCTATCGGGGACTCCTCTACATCTGATAGAATTCTCCCTCCTTTTGATCATCACCCTCAGTTTGAGACAAAATATCACTGCCCAGCTAAAGGGAATCTCTTCTTTTTGTGCCACCTCCCCCCCACCCCCCGGCATTTTTCCAGTTGTTGATTGACCATGCGGCACCATCCTCTGTACAACGGCCACCCGTGTGTCTAAGGGAGCGGCTAGGAAGAGAGGTGTCTGGCTCTGATGGAACCCGGTCCTGGTGAAAGGAGGTGATCTCTTAGATCTTTCCCAGTCTCCCCTGAAGAACTGTTACTGGAAGATCAGCCTCTGAATTCTGTAACCAGTTACTCCTGGCAGAAATCAATTCTGAGCATTCATAGACCACACTGCTGGGGATCATGCCATTTGTTCCTACCAAGATGGCGTCCAGTCCCTCAGTTGGCTGGGAAGAGCACCCTCTCTTTGTGCACTTTGCCTGTGCGCTGCTCCAAGCCTCTGGACAGACCACAGAACAAGTCCCTTGGAGAGCCTTTTCTTCATGCAGTTTGCCTGTGACTGCTCCAAGTCTCAAGGTAGACCACACAACTGGTTCCCAGGCAGGCTTTTTCTTTGAGCATTTTGTGTGCGTTTTCCTCCCAGCTTCTAGGTAGACCAGAGCATTAGTTCCCGGGTCAGCCTGATTGATAATGGGAATAGTTTATCACTTGCGCAGCTGTTAAAGGAGCCTCCAACTCTGCTTCTGTAGCTGCTTCCCAGCATGGCAGTTTTTTGGCGGGAAGTTGAAAATCCACTGTAAAGGCTGATTGTAGGTCTTCATTTCTCCCTCCTACTCTCCTAAACTCCCTAACTCTGCCTGAGCACTGGAGATAGAAGGAACAAAAGAAAAGGAGGATGAAGAAAGAGAAAGTAAGGAACAAAGTACATTTTTAGAGAAAATAGAGGAAAATTAGTATAGAACTCAGAGACTATGCCTGATGCTGCTCTCCCTAGCTGAGGTAGGAAAAGAACTGAACTGAGGACTCCCACTATAGGAGACAAGAAGTGGAAATAATTTGATCCTGCCTCTCTGAAGGAAGGGGTGGGAATCACCCAAGCAAGATGTCCTTCTGCCTCAGAGGGAGAAGAGTTAAGTCAGATACTAGTTCCAACATAAAAACTAGGACCCTTGTGTAGACTGAACCAACCTGGCGAAATTGTCCTTCTGACACCCCATCACGGTAGAAGATAATTCTTGTGGGTTTGAACCGTGTTGACTTGTAGAACTGGATGAGCAGCTCTCTAACCATGGAAGATAAGTCCTGGATGATTTCCTGGCGGGGTTTTTGAACTCTCACTGTGGCACAATACCTGCTTGGATGGGCATCCATGCTGCCTACAACCTGAAAATGAGAGAGATGCATAAACAGAAGATGTATAAACAGAAGGTGGCAGAAATTCTAAAACAGAACAGAAACAGCATAACATTCTCCCTAATTAAAAGGGGGTTTCCTGAAGGGCATCATTTTAAGGAGATAAAAAGAGAAGTTCTCGAAAAGTCATGAAAACCACAATCTCCAGAAGAATAAATATTATGTTCACAAGAATGCCGCTTCAAACTAGAAAGAGGACCTGAAGGTCTACAACAGGGTATATAACATCTATTTTTCCTCTCATCATTGCCAACCATTTCATCTGTAATTCACACATTAGCAGGGCAGGCAGGCAGGCAACAAATATAACATGAGAAAGCAGGGCTGGCAGGAAATAGGTGAACAAGCCCTTTGACTCCCTAAAAATGCCCCAGGTGTACCCTCATGATTTGGAGTAATTTGCTTTGCATTAGGAAACATCTGAACTATACAATGTTGGAAAACTAAGCACAAAAGGAGGAATGGAGAACTCCCAAGACATAGTCAAGGTCTAATGCAAAGTGACCAGTCCTCATGAAAACAGGTGTGCCCACCTTCCCACCTTCAACAACAAAAACAAAATATTAGACTTACAGCAGCTATGGATGGCTTCTTCCCATCACCAGCAGGTGGATGAGTAACATCTGCTCCCAAGAAAATCACTGGTTGTTGGAATACAGAAGGTCTTTAAAAAAAAGGGAGGGGGAAGAAGGCTATCTCAATACCTTGTTCACAGCACTGCTTAGGAGGCTCATTGCTATTTTAGCACTCTTGCTATGGCTATGTTAGCATTCTTGCCATGTCATTATTAGAGGGTTTTATTGTCCTCATAGCCTCAAATCAAATCTACAAAATTTAAAATGGAACATACAGAACTGAAGGCATGACATCCCTTTATTTATGATATATTTATATTTTCTTATTTCTGACAAACATTTCAGGATCTCATGTTTCGTAAACTCCTGGCTGCAGGGGAGAAATTCACATTCAGTTGCAGATTTATAAGCCAGAGTATTAGCAATGATTAATATTGTTGTGACCCGCCCGGCGGGGGCAGGATGGGATAAAAGCCGAATAAAATAAATAAATAATATAATATCACGAAGGCAGGGAAGACAACAAGATGAAGATGCGACCTACTACAATCTTTGGAAAGTGAGGTTTGCTGCAGTTTTTCATTAGAAGGTAAAGTACTCAAAAGGCATACATCATAGACCCGAAACAATAAATGAGAAAAGCATCCAAAGCTCAAGAGATCTCCTTTATAACACCTCAGGGAAGTTTCAAAACCAGTCAACAATATTATGCTTGTGTGTGTAGCGGTGGTGATGGTGGTGGGGGGTTCTCCCTAAGTGTTCAAGAGGTCAAAACTCCAAATGGCCATAAACCCTTAGGGTTAGGTGAAAGAAGTCTTTGCATACCAGTCCACATGTCCAAGATCAGAACTAGTGTTTACAGCAGATCCGAAAGACTGGTCCTAGCCCTGAATTCTGAACAGGGTTTCCAATACATACAAGACAGGAGACTGTCCTTGCCTGAGCCTTTCCTCACAATTGTTGTTCTCTTTTCTATTGAGCCTAATTGCAACAAATACAACTAGATTTTAGGTAGGTACATTTTGCTCCCAGAAGCACTGCCAGTTATTTAAAGGAGGTTTTGATTACAAGGGCCCTTAAAAAGTCTAGGTCTTAACTGATTATATTTACATATTGCGTTACCTCAAGGAAGGTTTTTTTTTGAGGAGTTGGAAATGTGCAAGTACTTAAAATAGAAAACAGGTATTGGAGAACAAGATCAAATTAATGTAAGAATACGGAATACCACTTACTATCTGTCCCATAATGGCTTTTTAAAAAATGTACACAACCTTTAGCACTTGGGAAAATATTTTAACATTAAACAGAGCTTCTTACCGCTGATGAGGTACAAGAATGTTGTTGATTCCTCCAAGTTTTACATTAATCTTTAGGCACAAGTTTGAGAGGGTCTGAGGAGATGTTTTTATGACGTTCTTCACTTGAACACACTGTGTGGCCATGCCCAAAAGCGTATCTCCCACACGCTTCACCTCCGCTGAGAAACAAGTATCAATATGAAGAAAAAAGTCAGCTGGCTTAGTTCCTGGTCTGTCTCTAGTTCTCAGAGGTGGGTAATTTCACACAGAGCTGGACTACTTTTCAGAACTTCCTAGTCCACAGTCCTTTGTGCATTTATAATTTTTGGTGCGGCTGTATGCTTCGCAGTCCCTGTGTTTCTCCATTTGCATGCAAGGAGGTGCCCCACAGCTTCCCCTGAGCCTAGCCTCCATTTTGCCTGCCTTCTACTACTTCTACTTGAAGTGATTGTTTGTCACCTGTTTCTGAATTTTCTTTTTAAAAAGCCGTTTCCTCGATCTGTCACTTCTGGGACAGATCGGAAATGTCTTTTTTTTAAAAAAGAGTCCTATTGATCTCCCAGAAATGCTGGTGGAACTGCTCCTGCATGGGTGGGAGAAAAAAAGTTGAGAATCTGATTCAAAAGTAAAGCATGCTTGATGCAAAAAGACCAAATTTGTGCAAAAGGCCCCGCTCTACTTGGAAAGGCCTCTCTCTACTTTCCTGCCCCCAAACAATCTTCAGAAGTAGCTGCAGATGTATGGAAGATGATCCTCAGTGACAGAGAAACAGCAGAAAGAAAAATGCAGTCAGAAACACCAGATCCTTCCTTTCAAGGTCCTGAGAAGAGCTTTCCAGAGTTTTACACAGGAACAACTGAGCCTACTTTTCAAATGGAAAGTGCAACTTACAGCCTGGCTCTCATAAATATTTCCAGCTCTACATCCAAAAGAAGACTAAATCCTGTAGGATCCCTTATTTGAGTATGAAGGAGAGGTAATGATCTGCCATCTTGCAAATATTCAACAACTATTCCTCATCAGGGAACCTCCCTTGGCACTGAACTGACAGGCTTATTCCTCTAACTCCAAACAAAACAAGCTTTTGAAAATAAGAATTTCCTCACAATTATTCTGCAGTGTGCCCCACTTGCATTGTTTCCTGAAACGAGCTATGCTAAAATTTACCATCCAAAAACCTATGGGCAAAAGCAGCCATATTACCATGAACTGAACATAGGTTCCTTATATTGGCTTACCATATACAGGTGTTTTCCCAGGAAGGATAACGATGATGAGCTGGAGCCCAGAATATGTGTTCTTCAAGTGCCGGAACATGGGCTCCACACTGTCTGCACCTTGTGCATATTTGCAGAAGCACGGCTGGCCCTGGATTGGCATCCCTGCATCCTTGGAGATCTTGCGAAGTTGGTCTGTGAAACCCCTAGCAAGGCATTAAATGTTGGTTTACGAAGGAGCAATGCCAAAATCTATGCAATGCCAAAATCTATACAGACAGAACCTATTTACATTATGCGTCATTTATGGAATCTGTCACGAGGAACATGTCACAATAAACACTCGCTTAGATGGCTTTAAAGAAGAATTAAACAAATCTAGGCATCTATCAGCGATTGACAATGTAAGGATCCCCTAACAACTGGTGGTCAGACAGGTAGGGGAGATCAGCACAGAAAAGAAGACATGCCACAATGAAGCAGAAGGGGTTATATTTACTTCAGTTTCTCAACATTGATCGTTGCCAGTATTCATAATGCTCCGAAATGAACCTGACCATCAGCTAAGATTTCCTACCAAGCTTCTACTTTGTGTGCCCTGATCTTTGGAGGCTAGAAGGTAGGACCTTCTATATAGCGGAACCTCAAGCATGGCTGCGGGGAGGCATTTCCATCATCTGGCAACAAGCCAAAATTTCAGAAATCAGGTCAATACATTCTTGGTTCACCAAGGATTCAGACTGACTTGATTCTTTGTTGCCATGTAAGTCACTAAAAATTTTATACTTTTCTTTCCTTCCATCTCTTCAAGTTCTAAGCTGAAGAGTGGGTCAAAGGGACCATCACTCCACACTAACTGCGTCATATATTCTGTTGGTCTATTTACAGAGCAGTGATTTGTTATAAATTCATATTTTATTGCTATACCCTGGTTTAGCCATGTCTCTCATTAGTGTCTCAGAAGCCACTAGCTCAGATTGCGATTTAAAAGGGGCACTACCTGCTTTTTATCACCTGGTCTTTTAAGGCAGAACAAGCTGCTGACTCAGTGGAGTTCTTCGTTCTTCCATAGATGCCTGGCCTATTTAAACAGGAGCTCAGGCTTTAAGATGGCATTGAAGGATTTTCCTGCTAATATGGCCAGCACTTCAATTGAAATATGGTGCTGAAGGATAGTTTTACAGAAATCATGGACCCCCAAAAGGACAAATAAGTGAGTTTGAGATCAAGCCTAAACAGTTCCAAGAAGCTAAAATGATTAAACTGAGGCTATCGTACTTTGGTTAAACTATGAGAAAAAACAAGTCATTAGAAAAAGATAATAATGCTAGGTGTCCCAAGATGGGCAGCCTCCCAGCCATCTGAGATGATCCCGGAAGCCAGTCAGCATGGCCAAATGGCTGTCGGGGTGACCAGGAGAACTCAGGGCTCTCTGGTGCAGCACTGCCTTGCCCCTGTAGCCCCCAGGATGATCGGGAAAGCCCCGAGTCACCCAGGGCCATATCACCTCACCCTGGCAGCTCCAGGGCAGCAGGGAAAGCCCTGAGCTGCCCGGAGCTATGCAGCCACATCCCAAGCCCCTAAACATAAAGGGAACACTGACCAGAGCTGGGGACCCCCCCAGGACCCCCTCACCAGGGTCACCCACACATATCCCGCCACCAGGGCCCCACAGGAGCCCATTGACCTGGCAGGAGGGAGGCAATCAGTCCGTGCAGGCCTAAACGTTGGGTGGAGAAAGAAGAGTGGCAACACATGGGGTTATAACGAAGGGAGGAGCCAGGTGGAGACGGGTAGTCCAAGAAAGCCACTGGGGCCAAGGAAGGGTGCGTTTGGATCAGACCCTCAGAGGTCCGGATTGGTGGGTGGCGGGGCCAGGCGTAACAGGGAGGGAATAAAAAGCAGGACAGGGAGGCTGAGGAGGAGGCTTGTGACTGGCAGTTCCTTCGAGTTGAGGAACTGGCCATGCCAAGAAGGAGAGACAGTCCATGAGACCTACTCCTTCACTTCTGAGGTCGACTCTGGAGAGCAACAGCTAAAGTCACCCACCCCAGGATCTGTGGAACAGGGGCCCCAGTGAAAGGGGTGGAACACTAAAAAAAGGCAGCAGGAATAGAGAAAGACTCAAGATGAAATGGATTGACCCAACCAAAAAAAAAAACTTGCGGTGAATGGACTGGAAGCTTCCAGGTAAGATTACTGCAATACGCTCTATGTGGGGCTGCCCTTGAAGACTGTTTGGAAGCTACAGTTGGTACAGCATGCAGCAGCCAGAGTGTTGACTTGGAGTGGGTCATAGGGACCATATCACTCTACTCTTGTTCCACCTACTCTGGCTTACAGTTTACTCCTGGGCTCAATTCAAAGTGCTGGTGTTGACCTTGAAAGCCCTGTCTACGGCCTGCAATCAATGTATGTTAAGGACTGTCTTCTCCCATATCAAACTACCCACTCATTCTGGTTATTCTCAGAGGTCCCATTTCAGTTGCCCCTGCCATCTGAAACTAGACAGGTGGTGACCCTAGAAAGGACTTTCTCCGTTGTGGCACCAAACCTGTGGAACTTCCTCCACAGGGAGATTCATCTCTCTCCCTCTATTGATGTATTTCATCAGCAGGAGTAGACTTTTTTGTTTCATTTGGCATACTCCCAAGAATGACTTTTGGTCCTTCTGCTGGTGTCTGTTTATGTATTTTTAATTATATTTTACATTTTCAACTCTATTTAATTATTTCAATGGTTTTATGTTTGTTGCTTTGTGAACCCTCATTTGACAGACAGATAGAAGCCTTTATCGACATTATGAACCCTCATTTGGTAGAACGACAGAATAAAAATATTTTAAATAAAATAAATAAAATCCTTCAATTAAACAAGCAGAGTGTAAGTATTTTGAACAAACAAGATATGATGAGGTGGGTGGAAGGAGATGATCATGAGGAGAGATTCGGTTGTGAAACGAGTCATCAGTTCACTGGAAGTCTAAACTGTAAACTTGGGGAAACAGACATGCTGTGTCTTGCAAATGAGTGGGTTGCTTTTAACAGAATTTAAGCATCTGAGAAATTCCAGCTTCTATAGTCTGTTTTTCAGAAAACTCTTTGAAACATAATATGCTGCTATTATGGATCACTTCTGATGCTGTTAATGTCCAGTGATCATTTCCTGTGTTTTAGCTACATTGTCCTCGCCTTTTCCACTTTCCTTTCCTTTCTCTTCTCTTTACCTTTTCCCTGCTTCTTGTTTCTTGAGGTCTGGGGTACAGCAGAGACAGGGATGCTGAGTGGGAAAAGGATAGCGCTTAAATCAGTGGTGGGGAACCTATGGCACGGGTGCCAGAGGTGGCACTCAGAGCCCTCTCTGCGGGCTCGCGCAGAGTTACGCCCCCCCCCCCCACACACACACACCTGGCTGGCCTGGGCTGCTGGGCTCGATTATTAGCATTAAACCTAAGACCTAGTTTTGGGGAAGCAGTGTAGGTAACCCTGTTAAGCGCTGTTAAACCCAACTGATTTTCATTCGAAGAACTGAAGTGCGATCCTTTTCCTGGGAGTAAGCTCGGTTGCTGGAAATGGGGCTTGCTTCTGAGTAAACCCTCCTAGGGTCGTGATTCACCCGTTGGAAGAGTTGCACGGTTGCTTCAAAGCAAAGCCACCAGCTACCACCAAGCTTACTCCCGAGTAATGTGTGCCTCAGAGCCAACCATTTTTTCTGAACTAAAACCTCAGTATTCAGGTTAAATTGCCGTGTTGGCACTCTGCGATAAATAAGTGGGTTTTGGGTTACAATTTGGGCACTCGGTCTCGAAAAGGTTCACCATCACTGGCTTAAATGGCTGGTTTGATAAATACCTTCAGAAAATGCCACAGAAGAGAAAAGCAAGGAGATTGGGGTGATGGACCATATAAACTTATACCCATTTCTATTTCCTTAACCTAGGGGGTATAAAGGATAGGAAGTGTTACATAATAAGGGTTTCTGCAGCATTCACATCACATTCTTCAAGAACCAAGGATACTGTGCTGCTCTGGTGAGTTTGTAAGACAGCTGGTGCCCAGATAAAAAGCAAGAATGGGCCTCAACAGAAATGAATGAACAGACTACTAGTAGTCAAGCATGTTTTCGGTAACTAAACATTCAAGAGCCATTTGGCAGCAAAGGATAGTGTAAGTTTCACCAGCTTTAAGGCAGCATACAAGAAACCACAACACCTTCCAACCAAAAATCACAGCCTCAGAAGTTTGGCATGGAGCCCACATGCTCACATTGCCCAAAAGACGCTTAGCGGCTTACTTCAGTATCTCTTCACGGCACTGCCTCTGCGTTGCAAAGCAAGCTATGGCCCACATTTTGATCTCCACACCGGTGTGAAATTGTTTTCCTCGCATATCCCATACACCATGGCTTGGCGTCGCCACTGTTCGGTTCTAGAGAAATTTTTTAAAAAAGGATATTGATGTACTGGAAGAGGAATTTACACCATTTTGCATCAAGGTGCCATTCCACAGATGCATTATATTCAGATCCCCACATTAAGTCAATGCCACTAAGCTGAGCTGTCCCAAAACTGCAACCAGACCTAATAGCCAGCATAATAAAAATGTCTCTTACCCGCCCTCCGTACTGTAGCATGGGAGCAGGAAGCACACGTCCTGTTACATGAGCCATCTCATCGCGAACTTTGAACTGAAACTCCTGAACGAATGGGTCGGCATCATAGTTTGCACTTCTCACCTTTAGGCAGAAACCAAGCACAATCATCACCATCGTACTGGGTACAGACAGTTCAGGAGTTGTTAGAATGCTGCAAGTCCTTTCTGCTGCTCCAACAAGTTTTATTCAAGCATTGTACTGCATACATGTAACAGAGTCCGTCTGGAAATCTTGAACATTCTTTTGACTCCATTAACTTGAATGTGGAGCCATTTGCCAATTGTTCCACTATTTGTTATTCAAACCCATTTTTAATACAACCACCACTAGCACAGGCTCTTTCTTCTGGTGGAAGGCGCCTTCCCTTGAGGAGAAGCCTCCTTTTGCAGTAGGGAAATGCCTGAGCACCCCTTAGACTGAACACTATTAAGATATTCCAGTTCTCCATCTCAACAGAACATGACGTTCCACCACCATAATTGCATTTTCCCTTGATTTAAATGGGCCTTTCACCTAACAGCAGTTGAGTGAAAACACCCTCTTGTTATATGACTTAAATTTATGTTTTCTACTTTTTATGACTACAAGCCAAGTTTCCTCCAAAATTTCAGCCTAAGCCATAATGAAAGTTGTGTCAGCTTTCAGCAGTCCACCCCCCACCCCACCCCCGCAAATCCACTTTATCAGAAGACAATCTTACATGAAGAACTGGGATGTTTGGGGCTGCTCTACAAAGCTTCTGTACAAAGTACTGTTAGGGACAAGTCTGATGCAGAATGTCCCATGTGATGCAGTATGTCTGTGCATAATGTATACATGCAATACAACTCCAGAATGATGAATGTAATTGTGAAGAGGTTGCTCTGGTTACAGTATCAAGCAAATTCACACTAGCCTGACAAGGGCCTTTGATCTCCGGATAGGGAACCAAAAGGCTTTGAATAAATTACCCAAAAGGAAGCTAGTAGCCAAACGGTGGGTAGAACAAAGAAGCTAGTTTACAGCATGGCCAGGAAATGGCCAGGAGGAGGAACAAAGGATATTCTAATCTAAGTCGGCCAGGAGAAAACATCTCCTGAGCCCAGGTCTGAAACAAAGCCTGCCTGGAATCATGCTGTTAGCTGAGAAATATCTGTATCAGAACATTTCTTATTTTCTGTTTTTTTCAATAAAATCTTTGGAAAACTCTAAAATCTTTGGAAAACTGGTTTGAGTATTTGGAGAAAAGAACCCAAGATTTGTCAGACAGCTGTGGATCCCCCCCCCCCTTTCCTTGTCTTGTGACAGTAATCTACACACATCACACTATATTCTACAGAAGTAGGGAGAGGGATTAACCCGTGACCCCAAAACTCATTGATGTTCCCCTCCTGTACAGTTTATGCAACAAAAGATGGTGTGAAAGGCCTCATACTTTCTGCTGATACACCCAATAAGGGACACAGTTTCCATCACTAGTGATATAAACATACATAGAATCGTTTGGAAAGCAAAACAGAAGCAAACAGGCTACCACATGTCCTAACAGGCACTGTGCACATTTTGGGAGGAACTAAGATAAAGTTACACAAAGATCCTGCTACAAATATGTGTTCGGCTGAATACTTATCCCAAAGATAAGTGGAAAACAACAGAAAGGCACTCTACAATATTCCACAGGGAAAATGGCATAAAATGGAAAGCACATAAGTCACATTTATCACTCTTTTCAGAGCCCCCAAATTTTCATTTCAGATTTACGAGTAAACTAACCAGCCTGCTGATTTCTTCTTGCCTGTCTGGAGCAGATCTTGCTGTTGCTTTGATCATGGTTGACGTCTGATTGTCTGTCAGCTTCTTGATACATCGCTGGCCGGCTACGATGTTACACACCTATAAAAACACAAAGTGTTAAAGATACATTTTGCAATAGCTCATGGTTTTAAGCAAACAAACTGAACCCACCGCACTTTGAATGAATTATTGTGCCCTCATGTTATAAAGCATGGTTTGTGATATGTAAGAGTGATATTTATGCCGAATTCCAGAAAGTCATTGTGTGTGTGTGTTGGGGGGCGGGGGGGGGGGTGTCCTTTGGATGTTTGTAGGTGTTCCTCAATGAGAAATTCATTAAAATCAGATGAATATCTCCACAGGTCTGCTTGTCTTGATCAATACACAGAACATCTGGCAAACTATACAACACCTCAGCTGTGTTTGTTTCATTCCTGCCCTATGTAGACAGAATTGCAATTATCTAATCTATACGTAACCAGGACAGGTGTCCCAGTGGTCATATCTTTTCTGCTTAGGAAAGGCTGTAGGTGGCTAACCAGTCAAAACTGGTAAAAAGCACTCCTCACCAGCTGCCAGCTGCTTATCCAGCAGATGCTTGAGTCCAAGAGCAACTCCCAGACCATGGATCTGTTTCTTCAAGGGGAGGGCAATCTCAGCCAGAACAAGAGACACCTTAAATCTCAGGTCAGACCTTCTGATCACCATCCTGCCAGTATTAAGTTTCCATGTACTAGCCTGCATCCGCTCCAAAACTGCCTCCAGGCAAAGCGTTCAGGGTTTCTATAGCCTTCCCAGAATTGGCCAGGCATGCAAGACAGAACTGAGCGATGTTTGCATAGTGGTGACAACCATCCCAAATCTTAGGACGACCTCACCCAGCAGTCTCATGTAGAAGTCATAGAGCATGGGACAAGATGGAGCCTTTAGGGACTCCAGCTAGAAAGCAGGTTCTAGCTGAACAGCCCTTGGGTACCACTTCTGCCTGGTGAATAGTATACCATCTTTCCACTTTGTTCCAAACCTGTGGGTTCAGTACAGTAGAGGGGAGCCCCCAATCACTTACAGGTGGGTTAGATTTTTAAAATTAAGCGCACAAAAAGGTTTAACTCTTCCCTCTCTAAATAAAGAACTGCCTTGACCCAGAGAGCCCAGGATCCCTACATCTCATCGGATGTGTATATTGTATAATTGTGCGTGTCAGCTGCCCTGAGTCCGGCTTTGGCTGGGAAAGATCAGGATAGCAAGCTCAATAAAATAAAAATTGAAATCTTGAAAGTTTAGCAGGATCTGCCCTGGTTAGTCCTTGGATGGAAAAGTACCAAGGAAAGCTAAGGCAGGCAAGATATGACAAACTGACTCATGAGTTGAAAGCCCGTTATCATGATGCAGCTACAACTTGAAGGCACTTCACACACACACTCACACAAATTAAGAGTTGTTCAAATGTCTGGCAAGCAACTTGTGAATGGCACATCATAAAAGACAAACAAAGTAAGCAGTCTTCAGAGTACATTACTTCAAGAGGCAGGTAGGTGTGTTTCTGCTCCTGTCCCACTTGCAGACAAGGAAGATGAGGATACTTCAGCTGGAGGTTGTATTTCTCTCTGAAGTACTGTGCTACTGTTCTTTCCACAGTCTGGCCATTTTCTAACTGCAAAGGGAAGCTGGGCAGAGGAAAAAGGCATATTTTAGTCAAAGCAGAATTGGAAGATTTAATCGCTGATGGACTACAAAGGTTCAAGACCCATATGCATTTTAGTTCTTCCAACACTCCAAATCATGTTCATGTTACATAACACCGATTTAAAACATCTGCTTACGTTTGATGACTGGCAGGTCTCCTTGTAACATTACAGACACGGTACTTGCGTCTCATTGTTCCACAATGAGTCACTTCAACCTTCAGACCTGTATAAAAACAATGGGGGGAAAAAGATTGACAAACATAGAATGGATGGGCACAAAAGATTTCTTGCACAAGCTATTTTATAATGGGATATATGTGTGTGTGTTTTATCAGTAGGAATGTAAGCAGGATCCTTATTTTAGAACAATACTGCAAAGTGCAGCACAGTTTGAACTCTAAACTTCCTTACACACATGCATGCACACAAACAACAACTACAGAGCAAGAGACAGAGAGGGCTCAAATAGATCTTTGGATAGGTAACATTATAAATTAGAGAACTTGCTATTACGTCTATTGCAAAATTAGCAAAAAAGGTAGAAAGATATTATGTATTGTCGAAGGCTTTCACGGCCGGAATTAGTGCTGTGTGAGCTTCATTGTATTGTCATGTCCTAGCAGCATTCTTCCTGATGTGGTTGGCATCTTCAGAGATCTCAGATCTCTGAAGATGCTAAAATACAGATGCAGGCGAAACGTCAGGAGAGAATGCTGCTAAAACACGGCCATACAGTTTGGAAACCACACAGCACCCTGAAGATATTATGGCTTGGGAATAATTTGCCACTGTTTTTCTGGATTCCATATTCTATGGTGTTTTGTAATTTTTTTAAAATATAAGAGAAGATATTTTAAAACTACACAGCTTAATGCATATGTCCATTATATCTTTTTCAAAATAAAGATGACAGTGCGGTTTCACATTATGCACAGGAAGTGACAGGAGGCTGCCTCTGCCAGAGAAAATAGTGCCAAATCTGAGTGAGCATTTAATAATCATTTTTCTATGCATAGCTTCCCTTAAGAAGATCCTTTGGCACAATTATGCTTTGTAGTTTTTATGAGTATTTTTATTGCCTGAAACGAGTATTGATGAAACTTGCCTCTTTTCACACAGAGACAATCCCCTCTGTAGGGAAAATGGCTGATGGAGCAGCAGCAGGAGGAATGTTGGAGAAAATGGCCAACAGGGCAGGAGAAGGCATTTCAAATCCAGCCCCACAATTATTGTCTGAAGGTGGGAATGCTGAGAGTGAAGAACTTTATGAATAAAGACAAGTTGTTTCTTTTAATTAATATATTAACATTTTGTTAATAAACCTGTTACTGTTATGAAAAGAAATGTGCTGATATTTCCAAAATTTATTTATACACCGCCTTCTTCACAATGAGGATCCAAAGTGGCTCACATCATTCTTCTCCCCTTGACATTAGCCTCACAACAACCCTGTGAGTTAGGCTAGGGCGAGAGAATGCAACATTGCCTGCGAACACATTGTGCCCATTGAGCCTTTCTACATTTACCTGCTCTAAACCACAACATGTAAGAATCACATTCACTCCAAGGGTTGGTCTACCTCCCATTAAGAAAAATTGGGTAAAAAAAAAAAGAAGCAGCAGCATTGGGTACACTTACACTCCGAGTAGGCCTAACTAATGCTTCTTAATGGGAGGCAGGCCAACACTCTGAGCAGCTATGATTCTCTTATATTTACTCTCTGAAGCTTTGCAGATGTCTCCTTTGAGGGAGGGAGGGAGGGAGGGAGGGAGGGAGGGAGGGAAGGAAGGAAGGAAGGGAGGGAAGGAAGGAAGGAAGGAAGGAAAGGAAGGAAGGAAGGAAGGAAGGAAGGGAAGGAAGGAAGGAAGGAAGGAAGGAAGGAAGGAAGGAAGGAAGGAAGGAAGGAAGGGAGGAGGGGGGGAGGGAGGGAGGGAGGGAGGGGGGGAGGGGAGGAAGGAAGGAAGGGAGGAAGGAAGGAAGGAAGGAAGGAAGGAAGGAAGGAAGGAAGGAAGGAAGGAAGGAAGGAAGGAAGGAAGGAAGGAAGGAAGGAAGGAAGGAAGGAAGGAAGGAAGGAGGGAAGGAGGGAAGGAGGGAAGGAGGGAAGGAGGGAAGGAGGGAAGGAGGGAAGGGAAAGGAAGGGAAGGGAAAGGAAGGGAAGGGAAAGGAAGGGAAAGGAAGGGAGGGAGGAAGGGAGAGAGAGAAAGAGAGAGAAAGAGAGAAAGAAAGAAAGAAAGAAAGAAAGAAAGAGAGAGAGAGAGAGAGAAAGAAAGAGAGAGAGAAAGAAAGAAAGAAAGAAAGAAAGAAAGAGAGAAAGAAAGAGAGAAAGAAAGAGAGAAAGAGAGAAAGAAAGAGAGAAAGAAAGAAAGAGAGAAAGAGAGAAAGAAAGAGAGAGAGAGAGAAAGAGAGAAAGAAACAGAGCGAGCGAGCGAGAGAGAGAGAGAGAGAAAGAGACAGAGAGAGAGAGAAAGAAAGAAAGAAAGAAAGAAAGAAAGAAAGAAAGAAAGAAAGAAAGAAAGAAAGAAAGAAAGAAAGAAAGAAAGAAAGAAAGAAAGAAAGAAAGAAAGAAAGAAAGAAAACACTTATAGATATGAGAGAAAGAACACACTTATAGTTATGAGAGAAATGATCAACAGTAAGGGCTCTGTTTTCCCACTTACCCTTTATCTCTTTGGTGAATTTTACGCGGTGAGAATCAGTCAGAGGTCGTGGCTGCTCATCAATGTTGTGAATATCAAGAACTTCACACATGAACTGAATTACAGGTTGTGCTTTGTAGAAGGCAGTGGCAGAAACTAAAGAGAAAACAAGCCTATTAAGGACATGGATGTCCTTCCTCAAACAAACTGGCAATGATGGTTTCCGAAAAGGACAAAGCAGGTTAATGGCATGCAAAGAAGGGTTCTGCACCCAAATACTTTCAGCACCCAAATACACAGATTGGGGGACCCCCCCCCCCCCGGCAGACATGAATAACCAACATAACCCAAGTATTTGTAAAGCACCTTACTGAGAAGGTTCATGTCTCAACCTATAAAATGTTCAGTATGTTTTTCCCCAGGAACTATTTTCACTGTATACTCATTTTGCTTTTTTTGATGTACTGAATTTCAGAGGGTTGTGCTGAGCATGGACATATCAGAGACTTATACTTCCAGATAAGCAGGAATTAGCCCCTGCCACCATGGCCAATTGGCCATGCTGGCAGGGGCTGATGGGAATTGTAGTTCATAACATCTGGAGTGCCAAAGGTTCGCCACCACTGCTGTATATACTCGCACATAAGTAGAGGTTTTCAGCCTTTTTTTTTAGGCTGAAAAATGCCCCCCTCAACTTATACGTGGGTCCCACTTACCGGTAATTCTTGTGTGGTGTTCCCCCTGTCCTGTCTTCACTCTGTCGTGCCTTCTTCTCTGCCACCCCCTTTCAGCTGCTTTCTGTGCTTAGTTTTCTGCTTCGCTTTCTCCTGCCAGCTGGCAGGCCCCCTCACTAACTCACTCTTTTTTTCCTCCCCGTCTCCAATTAGGTAGACTTCTGAGTAGCCTGTTGGTAGTTTCACTTCATGGTTTTGGGGTGTGGTAATGCTCCAAAGATTGCTTAAGCAACCTTTAGAGCATTGCCCTTTTAAGAAAACCATAGAGCAGGCTGCCCAACAGGCAGCTTCTCTGAAACCAAGTCTTACAGCCTGCTGGGGAAAAGGAAAAAAGGGTGAGTTAGTGACTGCTTTCCCTGCTTCGCTGTCTCCTGCCTTCTTCTCTGCCACCCCCTTTCAGCTGCTTTCTGTGCCTCGTTCTCCTCTGCCTTTTCCTCCACCACCTCCCATCCCGTTCACCCTCCACAGACCCTAGTTTATTCCCTCTCCCCAGACCCACCTCGCCCCTCCTTAAAAAGCCTCCCAAAGGCTTCTGGGGCGCTCCTTTCCCCCAACTGCAGCTCCTTTGCCTGCTCAGCACCCCACCTTCCCATGGACCTTTCCCATCCTCGACTTATATGCAAGTCAATAAGGTTTCCCAGTTCTTCAAGGCAAAATTAGGTGCCTTGACTTATACGCGGTTCGACTTATACGTGAGTATATACGGTATATCACGGGCCACGTTCCAGAAAACAATGTTCCCGTACACAAACCAAAAGGTTGCCTGAAACTTTGTAATTCGAAATACTTACGAAATACAAAGTACCCTCACTGAACCTTCAGCAAAGTTTAATTCCTTTCTCCGACTTGTGGCTCTTTAAAAGTGAACAGCCTCTTCTGTCAGAGGAAGGCTACAAACTTGTCTGAGAGGAGGAGTAGGGTACATGCATATTTCACATAGAACCATCTGAATGGGAAAACATATGAAGCATCTTAATGCTTCAAAGAGACAACATTTCACATGAACCAATATTACTAATTCTTTACTATAAATTACTATCCAATTTTTTGTTTTTATTGAAATGTTTCCATCCTGTTCTTCTGTTCAAAGACATTTGAAGAAACTACCAATTATAATTCAAATAAGAAGAGTCCAGCAATAGGAAGTCAGAATTGATAAAATTTAAACTGCAAGGACAAAACACACACGCACCTTATAAGAGACAGAAAAAATGAACCATTCAGGTCAAGAAGTATGATGGAAGGACCATGGATCTTATGGATATGTTCCACTGACTTTGGCACCTTCCAGCAGTGCAAGACCGAAAGATGCTTGCATCAGCAGAAGACTCCTTACAGAACTGCTGTTAGTAGAACTTATCCATATGATCAAACCCAGTGGTGGGATCCAAAAATTTTAATAACAGGTTCTGATGGTGGTGGGATTCCAACAGTGGCGCCGCCGCACACACGCACCTCCAGTCCCTATTGGGCAGGGAGGTTGCTTTAGTAACCCCTTCTCAGCACTCAGAAAAAATTAGTAACCACTTCTAGAGAAGTGGTGAGAACTGGTTGGATCCCACCTCTGATCAAACCCAACCTCTTTGCCTACCACCTTACCATGAACTGAAGAGCAACACAAGGAACCTTCTCATACAGAAAGTAACAAAACAAACTGTTATTGAAAGACCCTGTTTCATGTTTTCCTATGGTACCTGGGGTGGATCACCATTAAGAACGTCAATGCAAGTGTAAGAATAACAGGCCTCTTTAGACATATCATTAATTTGAAAGAAGCAAAAAAGTTGAGCTTGTTATTTAAAAGTGGATTTTTAAAAAAAAGAGAGAATGGCCTCATTCTAGAAGCTCAGCAAAAAAAACTGCTTGCAAACACTGCATCAAGCTAATTTCTCTGTATATTTCCCTCGAGATATTGAAAACACCTGGGCACAGCTGTGGAATGATCTGCTGCACATGCAACCACATTTCATTATGATGGCACACAGTTTCTATTTCTAGCATACAGCATTTTAGGGAGCTGTGCACATCTGCATGAACAGAAAAGAAAAGAAAACTGCTAAAAAAAACACAGTGGCAGAGTTGCTGAAGCCATATCTGGATTGGTATGTTCAAGGTTATCTTCAGCAGTTCTACATCTCTGCTTCTGCATGGCATGGTATGCATGATGTTCTGTTTTTTTAAATAAATTTTATGTTTACAAAGCTTTTTTAAAACTTTGGTCTTTTACTCTTAAGCTATTTATTTAAAACATCTTCCTTGCCCTTTCCCTTAGGATAGCATACAGTGTTCTTCCCTTTTATACATGCAACCACCATGTGATGTAGGACAGAGAGACTGACAGGCCTAAGAACTTCCAGGGAGGTTCATGGCTAACAGCCCGATCCAGAGGCCACCAGTGGGGACAGTTCCATCGCCATGCCACCATCAGAGGGCTTTCAGGCAACAGGAGGGTGCCCCCAAAAAGAAAAAAAAATCCCAGCTGCCTATATGAAAAAGCAGGATCTATTCTAATGAAATAAATTTTTAAAAAGTTTTAATTTATTTCATTAGAATAGATCCTGCTTTTTCATATAGGCAGACTCCAGGAACGAAAAAGGAAGTGTACAATCTTTCCATTATTCCAGTGTTTGAAAACGCTTTGCCAAGCACCTAGAAATTTCTAGACTTGTTTGCCAGGTAATATGCAAAGCGTTTCCTTATATTTTGAAAACTTTAACTTCGCTGCACAGAGTTACATGTGCCCAAACGAGCAGAGCACCAAATGGCCACAAATGCTCAACGCATCAGTTTAAGCAAAGGATCGGTTTGTTCCTGCCTTTGCTGCCCTGTGTCAACAGAAAGCAAAAGCTGCAATATGCTTCAGAATGCCTTTCACATAGCAGAACTACTAAACCGTGAAACGGTTAACGAGGCACTCTGAGGCTCCCAGGCCTCGAATGCACGGAACACAGAATGTCCCCTTACAAATACAACAAAACATTCTTCAGACATGCGTCACCATCAGCCGCCTGCCAACTTCACATGACGCAAGCTAGCTGACACCTACAGATGCTGATAACTGAATGAACACAAGCAGCTTATGTGCACCCTACATACAAGTGAACCCCCAATCTGCTTCAGTTTTTCACTGTGGTAACCCAATGAGAACAGATGCTGTGAGTATGCTGCGTTCGAAAGGTGATGGTAAATTAAGTTCCGCTAGATTTCAGCGGGAAAAGCTTCGTTTCACGGACAAAGTTTAAACACTAACGTATGATGTTTACACAGGCATTTCAGTCTACTGTTGGCAGACTTCAAACCTTTAAGAAGAAGATAATGCACAAGCAGTTTTTAGATCAGGGATGAAGGGTGGAGAACTTCATTCTCTAAAACTAAAAACACTAGAAGTACTTTCCACATTAAAAACTGGATTCATGCCAAAACCATTTCAGTGAGATCTAGTTTTTTTCCTATGCATCTGAAGACCCTGGAAGTTTACCAACAGGAACCATGTAGTATATGGTCAGAAAGTTAGTCTAGGACACGGGTGTCCAACTCTGGCACTTCAGATGTTCATGGACTACAATTCCCCTCAGCCCCAGTTGGCATGGTCAAATGTGAAGCGCCAGAGTTGGATACCTCTGGTCCAGGACCTTGGAGTCAAATACCCACTAAGGTTCAAATATCCATTCAGTATTGAAACTCACTGGGTGATCTTAGGTTGGTTGGTCTCTTGCTTACACACACAATGTAACCTTCTTCACAAGATTATTGTGAGGGGAAGGGAAAACAATGTACGCCACCCTAGATGCCTTGGAGGAAGGATAGAATAAAAGTGTGCCAGGCAGCTCTTTCCCGAATTTGCATACAATATTCACCCATTTTTCCTTATATTCTTTAATTCTATTTACTTAATTAACAGCCTGCGTTTCTCCCCAATAGTGAAACAATGCAGCTTACGTTATTCTCCTCACCTTCATTTTCTCACCACCACCACCACCCTATGAAGTAGGGTGGTGGTGTGTGACATGCCCAAGGTCACCCACTAAACTTCCATGGCACAGCAGGATTCAAAGGGGGGTCTCCCAGATCCTAGTCCAGCACTCTATGCCACTACGCCACACTGCCACTAACAATGCTATATTAGCAATATTGATCTTAATGGGGCACTTTGTGTAGTACTAGTTTAAGTGGGTGTATGCAAAAATCTATGCAAAATCAATCCAGAAGGTCAATGCAAAAATCTATAGAACAAACTAAACACAGAAAGGAGAACCCATGCGCTCAGAGTGGTTTATGGCTCACTTGCGAAAGACATGTCGTTTTAACAGGCCCACAACCTACTCATCTCCAAAATGTTACAAATGTGTCTCTGCAATTACAGATATTTTCCTAGTTTCAATATAGAATTAGAAGCAAACAATTAACCTTACAAGACATATCAGTTCCATCTTTATGGCTTCTGTGCAGCATCACACTGGAGACTGCGCATGTGCAGACCAGCCGCACAAAAAATGTCCAAAGCATTCTAACAGACCAGAAGTGCCCCTCCTCCTGCTTGGTGCTTTCCCGCCAAAATGATCACATGACCAGGAGGAGGGCTGCTACTCCCTCAGTTTGCTTTTTGCCATCATGAAGGGAATGCCCTTCTAGTCCCTTGGCAGGGTAATCTGCTGTTGTGTTTTTCATCTAAGCTTGTTTGCTGTGCACATTGCTCTGCAGGTTGCACAAGATTCATTTATGCTGCCCATGCTTTTTTTGGCCATATCAGGCACGCTTCATAATTATGGTGTGCATTTGCTTATTCGCACTCCTGCTGATAACTTAGGTAGTTTTAATCAGTTCCTTTCCTGCATTGCAACAGTGGCTTCAGGTTTTTCTGAGTGGCAAGCACCACTCCTTCACTACCAGATTTTGTACCTCCAAGTGGAAGAGTCTCTACGGGGAGCTGTAACAGGGTTTGAACCCTGCATCTTGTGCTGTTGAATATGTTTTGGCCACTGGTTGGGATTCAAACTCTCTAAACTTTCCTCCTCTTTATTGGGTCTCCAAGGATATAACCAATGGAGGCATACTCCTTGTGGCTTTTTTGCTCTTCCCTGGAGTTTGATTTATAATAGCATTTTGTTTTAAGTATGCAGTGCTTCCAACTGCAGAATGAGGGCATGTAGGTTCTGACCTATGCTCCTCTATTCACGAACGTTCATAAGGTTAGGATGTTTGAGGTCCTAGCTAGGATTCCCTACCAAGGATTGTCTCTCAGTCCTCATGGCTCACAATGCTGTCCTTACACTTGTGTCTGGTGTCAAACATCTATGCACTCCTTACATGTTTGGAATGTGACTGTTCTTGGGTTTCAGTCTGTTAGACTCCAAGAACTAGTTTGCATCCTCACCCTGCCAGCCCTTGTGGGTTGGCAGGAGCTATCACACTCTGTCTAGAGTGAATAGCTATTCAATGCCACTTTATATATCACACTTCTCTCCAACAGGGGCCTATTATGCACTTGTGGTCTGCTGCACACTGAGCATCCATCCTCTTTAGATAGGATTCTCTGTTAGGCACTAGTTTTAGCCTCTTCAGATCTCACCATGGCTCAGTTCTGCAGCTTCCGAAAGCAGGTAGTGTGACTTCCCCCTATCCCATTCCCACTCTGAGAAAAGCAAAGGGAAAAGAAGTCTGTGTTCAATCCTGCTTCTTTGGTTGGTTTAGTTGCCCCCACCCCCTTCCCCATCTTCCCTGACCACCCGACAGCAGTTCCTACCACTCTTTGGGTCAAAAGAGCAGCCCAAATGGTTTCTTTCTTTGCTGTTTAAAAATCTGCCAAAAACAAACAAAAAAAGCACAGCAAGGGACAGGCAAGCAAAACAGTGACTAGCTTGGCTGGGGACAATTTGTAGTGGGATCCCCCCACCCCACACCCCAGTTTAACAGACAACCACAGGGAAAGCCAACTACGAAGAAAAGAGCCGCGCAGCAGTAAGTCCACAAAAGGCCAGAGTAAGTGCACAAAAGTAGTAAGAGCACAAAAGGCCAGAGACTTCCTGGAGATACCTATTGCAGGAGAGTAACACCTTGCATTCAGGCATTAAGTGCAAAATTCAGACAATAAAGATCCTTTTGATGGATTCTACGGTAATGCAAGTTAGTCTGCTCCTGATAAAGTTTTACTCAGGGCAACTGGGTGAATATAGACTGCAGTTCAGTTATGGAAACCAAAAGCACTCAGAAGTACATGTGAATTTTCTCTACCTGCCCTACATTTCATATGGTTTGCAATTTAACTCAGACAGATTTAAGTAGATCTGCTATTTAAATATACCTAATAATTTCCATCTTGAAGTAAGGTTAAGCTACAGACTAAATTGAACCCACTTGACAAGCCCTATATGGTAGAAGCTTTCTTACTGAGGACTCAAGAAGAATGGGGGTTGCTGGTTAATCAAATGTGCCAGACACTCAAGCACATTACTCTGCTCCACCTCCTATCCAAAGGAATCTGGGGTGACCACACTACATCCCACACCACCCAGAACACCATGGAAACAACTTTACATGCCTAATGAACTCTTCCCCTTCCTTCTGAACCATGGAGCCATCCTACCCAGAAGTCAAGTGGTCCAGCTGTCCAGCAGCCATTCAGCACAGCTGGCTCCTGACAGAGCTCAAAGAAGGCTGAAGGGAAATAAGACACCCTAGGAGAAGGACAGCTGTAGCAGAGGATGTTATAAACCCAACAACAGTCTGAGGTATGGATCTGGCCAGCTGGAGATACATGCGTGCACCTCAAGATGCAGGGGCATGGTAGATGAAGGGGAAAGCTTGTCCTCTGGGTAAGGCCAGTTAATAGAGCATTCTGGATAATCAAATGCCAAATAACAACACTTTAAATGTAAATATACAATGCTTCATATTATGACGCAAATATCAGGTTCGATCCAGAAATAGATTTCCACGGACTGCAGTGGGGGATTAGTGCTAAATCTCTACGTCCATTGCAGCTACAGCACATCTCATCCTTCTGGAGCAGCATCTGGAGGAGCCATTTGGGATGGAGTAGTGAGAAAGTCCCATGCTGCAAATAGAAGTACCTTCCATTGGATTCAGCCCACAATTTTCATTGTAAACATTTATTGACACATTTCCAACTTACCATCAATATTCAACATCATTTTCCACATAGCAGGCCGAACAGACTGATGGAATCCAAACCATACTTCTCGGCCACCTCCCAAAGGGTGGTCATATCCTTCTGGGGCAGAGAAAAATGAGCGGCCCACGGGTGTATATCTACATGAAGAAGACATCTAGTTAATTAAGTATTCAACTAAGAAAAAAAATGCAAAAATAATAGGCCAAGAGTTTTTGGAGCACACTTGTTATTTGGATCTGTGCTTTATTTGTCAGACTGAAGTCCAAGTTCAAAAAAAGTGACAAAAATGCTTCTGTGCAAGATTTCTTAGCATATTTAGAATTTACATGAAAACTAGCAGGGCACCTGTGCTTCGCAATGCATACTTCATCACAGGCTCTCTATGAAGTTCGGGGTAACATTCAACATACTTCTTTACAGCCTGTTTGTGCACTTTGGGATGACATGCAGCATATTTCCTCACAGCCTGTCTGTGGACTGATGGGTTTCGAATTTTTTGCAGCAGCTTCCTGTAGTTGTCTTTTTATAATGCAATGTGTTATTGATCTCTTTCACCTGGTGGGCTCCAAAAGACGTCATGTGGAAGCAGCCGTTGTATTTTTGGGATGCAGAAAGGAAGTGTTCTGCAATTGGATGCTGATGAGTGAGAAGGCTGTGAAGAGCTTCAGGGTAGGGTTGAAGGGCAGGGAATTGGACTGTACTGCCACTGCAGCACATTCCTGGGGACTCATCCCGCCACTTCAGAGCACAACACCAAGCACAGGGTGATCGGAGGCCGAGAGCAATAAACGTATCTCCACAGTAATAAATCTGATGTCCATATGCAAAACCTGACAAATGTTTAGTAGTCCAAGGTGATAGTGTGGTTTGTAATCTGTTTTGATAGTATTTGGCTGTAGCGGTGTTGGTAACGTGAGGGTGAGTGGAGGAGTACTTTTTCACAGCCTGTCTGTTAACTTCGGGGTGACATTCAGCATACTTTTTTGCAGCCTGTTTGTGAACTTTGGGGTGACATGCAACATATTTCCTACAGCCTGTCTGTGGACTGATGGTTTTGTTTTCAATAGGTTCACGTGCGTTGTGGAGGGCGGTGGTAGAGTGCAGTTGGTAAAGGACATGAAGCTGGTGGTGTTGAACTGTCACCCTTAGAATGTTCGAGCAGAATGTCTGTGGACTGAGCGGCTGGTTTGCCCTTAGAATGTTCACGCAGATGGCCAGAGATGAGCAGTTAAAACAGTAAATAGGTAATAAATCGAGTGAAAGTGAATATTTTGGGAAATCCTTTCTTAGTGAGCACCTGGAGCACGAAAGGAACAGGTGTGCCAAATTTCATGTGTGTGGCTTCGGTGGTTTTTGAGTTCTGTTGATGAGTCAGTCAGTGAGTCAGTCAGTGGTATTTTGCGTTTACAGATATAGGTGGAGGTTGAAACTCATTTTGGTTTCAGCTACTCTGAAAACTATTTTAATATTTCACACAGATACACATGCAATCACACAAAATTGTTAAGCAGTTTCCTACCTACCTAGCTGTCACTTCCAGAAGTCTAACACAATTGCCCTATATCACAGACTGCAGAGTAGGGTTGCTTATTAACCCCTAACCTTAACAATATCGTGGGGGGGGGGGAGTTACCTATCCCTTCCAATGCTGTATAGAAGAACTGGGGTGGGAGGAGTTGGCTTCACTTCTCCTGACCTTAGCTTTCCCTCACTCAAACATACCTCCTCCTCCTCTTCCACATTTCATATCATCACCATCATCATCTGTCAAGGGCTACTATTGCCCTGTGAGGCTGTCAAAAAGTGGGGGTTAATTAGAGCCAGAGGAACCAATTTTCTATCAAAGCCATGTAAATTTTTTCCCTATGTGCACACACAATCACACTGGGACTTTTTGCTTCAAAGAGGTCAGAATCCTGAAAAGCTTATTACGTCACAGAGTAGATCAGTTCAAGTCTAGTAGCATCTGAGAGACCAACAAAATGTTCTGGGTATAAGCTTTTGAGGGACAAAGCTCCTTCACTTCAAAAATCTTGATGTCTCTAAGGTGCTACTGAACTGGAATCTAACTATTCTACTGCAGACCAAATCAGCTACATCACAGAGTTAATTCTAACCCTAACCCTTAACCCTAACCATGAAAAGTCTAGGAGCTATCTCAGGCCAACCTTTCCCACACACCCTAACCTCCAACTCACTCAATTGCTCTCAACATTCTCCATGCCCTGGAAGATAATTCGGTATGTTTCCATCTTCATAACGCTAGTTTGGTGAGGGCTTTTTGTTTGTTCTTCTTTTTAAGCTACCAGCTGGTATTTCCTGCATATCTGAGGAATCCCAAGTAATCAAAATGCCTGCTTTGTCTGTGGGTGGCCTCATTTCACTTCCCTCTTGACAAGCACTGCCTAGAGTAGAATCTAGCACAATTAGGCCAGGATACACATCCTATCAATCATGCTAAGAAATCTGCAGAAGGGCAGTGTTATTCTCAAAATATGGTGAGGAGGCTGAGGAGTAGGGACTTGCCTCTTCATGAAACCATGGCAGATGTGATAAGGGGGAGAAGGGGACACTCCTGGTTCACAGTTCAGCCATGTGTCCACTACACCATTCCTCAGTTTGAAATGTTCACCTCTCTCCAAGACCTACAAAACTGTCATTTTATCAAATTACTTTTTATTTCATTGCTTAACAGGCAAAACAACTTGTGATGGTGATCCCAAATAAAGAGCAATGCACAAAATAGTTTCTTGTGAAACTTTTGGAGCTCCCAAGGGTGAAGAATACAAAACAAGAACATATACTAGTTTTAAAAACCCTAGAAAGAGGGAGAAGCCTTCTGAAGGCATAAGTACATGGAAAGTAGCTATAAAACACGCTGCACAGCAAAATTATGTATCTTTTTGGAAAAATATTAGCAAGCTAGGCAAGCAAGGCACTGCCAGCATATCTGGAATCCTTTTACTATTTTGTGTCCATTATCTTACTCTCTGCCCTTGCCAAAGTGATACAAGCACCTCCATTGACCTGACTGATCTCACTGCAGCAAACCTTTCCAATTAACCCAAGGTTTTCCAGACCCTTGTACATACCCTGGAACAGTGTCCATCAGACGCAAGTGACTACCTCTACACCATATCTGTAGCACAAGTTCTGCATCTTTTCTTCTTCATTACTGAAATGCCGGCAAAAACCCTTAAAAGGATGTTTTGTAAAACGTTAAAATAGAGCTCAGAGGTTAGCAGGGAACATACTTCATGGAGGGCAGGTGTCGTAGCACCACATCAACAGCATGAACAGGGTTAGTGCTGATTGGTTTGTCCAGTTCCACAGGTTCGGGCAGGGTCCGCCCTGTCAGCACCTCATGCAGCAAATGCCAGCTCACGCGGGAAACAAATTTTATTGACACCTTAAAAGGACGATCTTTGCCTCCTTCTCCTGGCAAGGTAACATCCAAATCTACCTGTTGGGAAGGGGGGGGAGAAAGAAGTAGAGTTCAGAGGTGAGCCACATGATTCAACTACAGATGACCCTCTCTTCCCAACCAAAACTGTTTTAAAGCACCTGATTTAAAGCAGAATCAAATTGACCACATTGTACTAATGGTACTTTGAACCCCAAACAGGGTCTAAAACACTTCCTGAATTCAGCATGATTTCCAGGAACTTGGTTAGAACAGAAATAATGCACACACTCAATGTCTGCTATGGGGAGAAGAGGCATCTAGTTCATCACTGCGTTTTGTGTAGTCAACCACACCAGACTGAGGCTCACATTGGAAGACCAGCCATAGAAGGAGATTGTGTGTCGTTGTCTCCATAAAATCTTTGACAGGCTTCTTCTAATTGTAAAATTCATTACCCTCCTCTCAATACCCTGTCATATTTACCTACTGGTGTGTGAGACCTCCCAAAGCAGTGTTACATGTTGATGTTCCAAACATTTGCTGTAACATACACACTAAAACAAAAACTGACTGTACAGTACGAATTTATCTCATGTTAAGCTCAATTCTCCTTTTGTGGCATTTCTGTAAGAAGGTATATCGAAAGCCCCCCCCCCCCCCCCCCCCCCAGTCAAGGACTCTCTTTTCTGCTTCTCTCTGAAGCACCATTACACACTGACGGCATAACAAAAGTAACCAGCAATACCCAATAAAAACAGCATGGAGTTACATCCCATAAACTGTCCAAGAGGATAAAAAGATTTCACTGAATTTCCAGTCTCCATGCAATGGTGCAGTTTATTACCGAGAGTCCTCTGATCCTTACTTAGCAGATATTTTGGAAAGGATGAGGCAGGTGGCCAAAGGGGGAGGGCAGAAAAATATCAGATTCTATAAATGGAAAGCCCACAGCATCCAACCTTTACATCTTGGACAACAGGATTTGTTTAAAAAAGGGCTTTACAGGTTTTTTTATCAGCATTTTTTCCGTTTACAAAAAAAAAAAATCAGAACACAAGGACAACAAGCTACCTTACCCCAGTAGTTGCCACAGGGAGTGGATTAGCTGTGTAAAGGCTTCTTTTACCATCATAAACTGGTCTACGGTCCCCAAAAATAGTTACTTTAAAATGCTGCACCATTGAATCCACCACCTCTCTAGGGAAACAAAAAAGACAGCATTTGCATTTAAGGCACACGCACAAACACCATGTTTTAGACTATCCTCTCTTAAATGATACACGTAATCTATTAGATTACTGTAAACTGTATGTTTTAGTAGGTTTTAATTATTCAGTTTAATAGAGCCTATATGCATTTTAGTTATATTCTATTTGTTATGTTTTAAATTGTGCTCTATCTGTTGTTTAAAATGTTGTGCACTGCCCCGAGCCCTCTGGGGAGAGGGCGGTATAGAAAACCAATAATAATAATAATAATAATAATAATAATAATAATAATAATAATAATAATAATAATAATAACAACAACAACAACAACAACAACAACAATAATAATCATAATCATAATCATAATAATACAGTCATCTAGTATAGCCAGACACAAACAATTACCCAAAGAGTGCTAAATTGAATGACAACAGCAAAGCAAGGTCCGCCTCTACTTTGGGCAAGGTCCGCCCTGTCAGCACCTCGGGCAGCAAATGCCAGCTGTGCATGGTGGGGTGGAACAGAATGGTCACTGCTTTTTCCTCAAAGCTCAAGATAGCTTTAAAGAGAGAAGCCAAAATGACTCATAACTTGCTGCGTGTGTTAAAATGCTAGGAGAGACACAGTGCCCCAGAGCCTTGCAGCATTCTACCCGTGGCCTTATTCAGCTTGGTGAATGAACTATTTACATAATCCAGTCGGTACTTCTTGTTACTGCAACTCATCAGATCCATGCCAGCAACCGTTACGTTATAACACAAGTTATCCACAGTGGCTTTGCAATTACAGGTAGGAGGCTTTTTCAAATTACCAAAGAAAAATTAAACATTATCGGTAGTACTCAAAAAACTCTTATGAAATATTTTTCTTTTGGATATGTGAAATGCTTTGAAAGACAAGATTTTATCCAATCAGAATGTGTGCAGATTTAAATTTTCTGGGGTATAAACTTTTGAGAGTCAAAGCTCAGTTTGTCAGATACAAATGAGAATCTGTCAGCCCTTATATCCAGGTCAGAATGTAGAGGTACAGTGAAAATTCTAGCTCAGCAATCTCACATTATAATCTCCCTTTAAAGCCTTTCTGTGGGAGAACTCCACTCTTAAGTCAGCAACGAAATGTCCTGAAATGGAATTTCAGACATCTATTCATATCTCCTTGCTCTAACCAAGATGACTATGTTTTTCACTGTGCCTCTAAATCTTTATTCCAACTAGCCCTTCTTTGTAACACCCCTCTAACCTCCTGACCAGGATATAAAGGACGATGGAGTTGTCAGATACAAATAAGAATAAAGTGAAATTTGGCTCCTGAAAGCTTAAACGCTGGGAAATGTTGTTAGTGTTTAAGGTGCTACTGGCCACATACTTTGTTCTGTTACGACAAACTAACACAGCTACCTAGCTGCAACTATTTAAGGATACATTTATTTAATATGATTATTTTATCTTTAATATCCTAGTAAGGGTATGACCAGTGTTTTAAATGCTGTACATTTTAACTTGACAACCAAATATGCTGCTAGTTGTCCTGTGAAATTATTCATGTCAAAATGATATTCCTGTTTGCAATAAAATTTGTTTTCTCCTTTCAACTTTATTTGCTCAATACAAATCAAAGGCCAAACCTAAGCTATATACGCAAAGCTACAATAAGGTTGAAGCATTTTGCTGCTCTTTCAAATATTAAGTACATATGGAATTTTGCTCATAGATAACCATGACACCCATACTCTTAAATAATATAAATGGATGCAAAATTATATGTGAGGCATTTTATATTAAGGGAGTAGAAAAGGCTCAGTGGGAGGGTATCTGCTTTGCATGAAGAAGGTCCCAGGTTCAATCCCTCTCATTTCCAGTTGAAAGGATCAGGTGGCAAGTGAGGTAAAAGACTTCCTCCTGAAACCCTGGAGAGATGCTACTGGTCTGAGACTGCTACTGGTCTGAGAAGACAATACGGGCCTTAATGAACCAGTGGTCTAAATAAGGAAGCTTCATGTATATACAATTCATTGTCCCATGTGTAGACAGCTGTTGCATATATTTCAGTTTTTCTTTTAAAAATGTTCCCCCCGCCCCATGGATTTAACATATATGGAGATTCTACAAGTCTGCTTGCAACAGCACTTTGCACTGCTATGAGTCCTAACTCTCTCAAGAGTAAAATTCAAGCAAATCTGGAAGATAAAGAGATTAATTTCCTGGACCTTTTAAATTGGCCAATAGCAGCCACAGGGAAAGGTGTTAGACTTGGGCCACAAGCATGCACAGAGCTACAATGGAACACCCGGGGACAACTGACCTGGGCACCCCCAGCTAAGTCACATGAGGGCGCAAAATCGCCCCACCCCCTCCCCTCTCAGCCCGGCCCTCCCCCGCCCCAACAGGCTGCTCCTGACAGAGCCGGATGAAGGAGCAGTCTATTGGTGAGAGGCCAATCCAAGGAGGGAAGGAGGCCTGGCCCTGCCAGGCTGCCTGAGACCACTGCAGCACCAAAGGTAAGTGGAGCATGGGGGAGGGGGTGTAGCCGGGTCTGGCAGAAATCCCCTGCCACCCAAAAAGCCCAACCGGGCCTGCAGGGGCCCGGCAGATGCCTCCCCTCCCTCCTCCCCCACCCAAAAAACCCAGCCGGGCCTGCAGGGCCCTGGCAGAAGCCTCCCCTCCCTCCTCCCCCAGCAGAAGCCTTCCTTCCTGCAACAGACACCTCCAGCACTCCACCCTCAGTTTGTTTTTCAGTCGAGAAAGGGTCACTTTCTCAGCTTAAAAAACAAACAACGCTGAGGCTGGAGCTCCCCTCTCCCTGACAGGCTCCCTCTCAGAGAGAAAGGGGCGCTCCAGCCTGGTCTGCCCTCGGATTTCAAGGTCCATGGCCCTGGGCAGTGCCACTCTCCAGTCCCCACCCACCCACCCCCAGTCAGCCTGCTCTGCTCATGGATCACAGGATCCATGGGCAGCGCCAGCTCTCCAGTCTCCACCCACCCTCAGCCAGCCTGCTCTGCCCATGGATCCTGTGATCCACGGGCAGTGCCAGCTCTCCGGCCCCCACCCACCTCCAGCCAGCCTGATCTGCCCATGGATCCAAGGATTCATGGGCAGAGCCAGATCTCCCAGCACCACTCCAATCCCCTTTGAAATGACCTGGTGCAAAAAATTATTGTTTGGTCATGGTGGGGGAGGGCAAGTTGCCTACATTCCTTCTAGGGAATGAAAATCATATGTTTCATTTAATCCACAACAAAGGTTAAATTCAGTAAGACAGGACCATGATAAAGCAGAGGAAAATAGAAAGAAGTAGAGGATACTGCTCTTCCAACATTTGAAGTTAAATATCTCCTACAGAAAAAAAAACTGTAGAATTAGTTTTACCTAATGATATATTACTGAACAGCCAGCCTATTGGTACACTGCACCCAATAGACGCCTTCTCCTTGCTTGCTCTGAGGTTAAAACTGCAGCAGAAAGTAACACTTAAGACAGCCACAATGTTTGCCACAGCAAAGTTTTAAATCCCTAGTTTAAAGTGCTCTGCCATAAACATATAATCACATTGCCAGGCTGCAGAGAATTTATCGTGCTTAAACTGCTCCTAAATTCAATGAGTATTCCTTAAGTTTCATAATGTGGGGAAAAATCTGTGTGAATAATACTGATGTAAAATTTCTAGAAATTTTGAAGCCCCCGCCCCGGCAAGAAAATCCAAAATTTGGGGGTGGGGATTGGAATATATGTTGTATTTTATCAATGTTAAATTTGTTTTACTGCTTTAACATACAATGTTCTAACTTAGTGGACAAAATTTTACTGTCTTGTTTATAAAGTTTTAAAATATGAATGCTTTATTTTTGCACAATTAGCATGAAATCCAAACTGCTGTATTCTACATTACCTTAACACAACTAGCTCAGTTTCCGCCATCTTAATGGAAGTTTAAAGTAAAGATCATTTTGTATTACACAAAACAAAATATATAGTCCCATTATGATTAGTGGTATATTTGGATGTAACACTGACATAACAAAGAACTATTGTATTGTGAAGACTTCTTTGTTTTGTTTGGCATATCCCCAATAACCTATTGGCCCTTCTCCCTGGTTTTGCTGTTGTATGCTTATGTGTTTATATGTTTTTATTGAATTATTTTAGACATTATTTTAAATGCTGTTTTAATGTTCAAATGTTTTAATGTTTACCCTCTGTCTTGGAGACCCCATTTGGACAGAAAGGAGACATAAGAATATTTTAAATAGGTAATAAAGTATTATATCCTATATACTACAGTATATCATAAACAGAATTTGTCACTTTTAAATAATAAACATTTTTTTAGAAATCTATTGTATATGTCTACAGCATGTACAGGAATTATTTTCTAATGCTGTAGATTGTTTTACATAAAATATTTACACTATATATTTTGAATCAGTGCTCCGCAACTTGGGAGTGGGCATGTGACTCGCTATTTGAATAAAGCTTGCAAAACTGCTCCCCCAACAGTGGCATCACTACAGGAATCAACGTCCATAGAACAATACTTAATTAACATCATTGGGAAAGACCACGTGGTCATCCTGCAGATGTCAACAATATTGATGCAAGAACTCCCAGCAGCCGACACACCATGTGGCCTCGTGGAGTGGGCATGAACCCCCAACCAACATTGGACCTTTGCTGATCTCTAGGCCCTAGTTTTGGACTTGGTCACCCATTTGGAAAGTGTTTGTATAGTAACCTTATTTCCACTGAAACAAGTAAACACTGTCATCCTTGTGAAACCGAGCCATTCTGTTAATGCAGAACAAGGCCCTGTGAAGGTCCAGGGAATGGGGAACCATTTCCACAGGTGTTGAAAGAGATGGGGAAAAGGTAAGTAAAACAATATCCTGGCCCAAATGAAAAACTGACACAACTTTTGGGAGGTATCCCATATTCGGTCGAAGTACCACTTAATTTTTGTGAAACACTGGGATGGGAGGAGCCCAACACAAAGCCTGGAAGTCCCCACTCTCCTTGCCAATGTAATAGCCACAAGGAAGGCAGTCTTATAAGAGAGCAGATCCAGTCAACATGATTTGCCAATATACTGAATTAATATTAGCATGAGACTCCACTGAGGCACAGGCCTCTCAACAGGAGAATGAATGTTCCCATTGTATTTGTTTGTTCAATGGGTTTTACTGCTAGTATATCTATATTTATGCATGTAACACACAGATCTCAGGGATACATGAGACCCCTATGCCTGACCCGTCAGCCAAATTATTAACAAATGTATGATTTACACATTCCAGCACAAATACTAATACTTATCAATTCATTTAGTTACATACTTAATATGGCCCTCAGTGATGCTTTATATAACAATACAAGTAACAGAGAACATTCCGAGTCAGAATAGGTTTCTGTAAGTTATGTTTCCGGGTTGTGGCTGTGTGCTGAGCATGAAGTACCAGTGACATGCATTTTTTGCATCTGTGGCTGGCATCTTCAGAGGATCTATGCCAGCCACAGATGCAGGCGAAACGTCAGGAGAGAATGCTTCTAGAACATGGCCATACAGCCCGGAAACCACACAGCACCCCAGTGATTCCAGCCGTGAAAGCCTTCAACAATACATTCCACGCAAAGCTTACAATTTTAAATTTGTATGTCTGGGGGAAACATAGAAAAAGTGTGATGGAGAAAGGAAAGGTTAAGGCAAGGAGAGCAAGGAATAAATGAGAGTGCTAGACTCAACATGTAGCCCTTTCTTCTACATGTTTAATTAGAAGAACTAAGCTTCATGAAGTTTAATGTGGCTTATACTAGAAAGAGTGTGAATGAGAATGCCGCCTCCTTCTGTCTCCTGGCCCAGACCATCATTTCTCATTCTTGTCAGTCATTAACTGCTTCTCATTCACACTTGCAGGGCAGACACACATACATCGCCTGGCAAAAAAAATCAGCTCTCTAATAGAGATTGGATTACTGAAAGCATAAATGCAAGGTTGGGGGGGAGGGGGTTTTCAGGGGAAAATGGCAAAGGAGGGCTTTCATGGATGGGGCATTCCATACAGTCAGCATGCACGCACATCACTGGAAGAGGCAACCTCACCAGATTGGATCTGTGAACAAGTCAAGGTTCTTCAAACCATGTAATGCAGAAACTAGAAACTGCAAGAACAAGAAGACTAAACAACTATTGGTAAGAGGAACTGAGAAGGTAAGATAATTTCTGTGGCATCTTGGCACATTTTCCATTACCATTGGAACAATACACTGTGAAGGTCAACAGCTACAAAGGGTAGCTTCATCCTTTAAACCAGAAAATGAACCAAGAATTTAAGAGCAGATTTGGACTTTAAGTATACCTAGAATTTTTTTCTGACAAACCAAAATTCATTCAACCTAAGCTTCATTTTCTCACATTATAATCACAAGACCCACATTACAGATTAGTATAATCAGCTAAAAAAAGTCTAGAGAAGCAGTCAAAGTATAAAAAAATAAAGAAAAGCAATATTTTGCTCAGAGATGTCCTGTTAGATCTATATTTCCCCCCTGAGCTATGGTAAAACATACAGTATCCAATTTCTCACCCACTACTTAATCATTAATATAGTGTAGTAAAATTAACAACTTAACTTACCTGTTCACCCTCCGAGGACACTTGTCTGGCTTAATATCCACCTCATAGAGGTAGACATCAATCTTTGGGATTTCAACTTGGAAGCAGTTAGCCAGTAATTTAATGGGCTTGCCGATGGTGCCATAGCCAGGACGTCTGGGCACCATAAGCAGGGGCTGTGCCCCAACGGGTCCTGCAAAAAAACCCACACAATAATTAATATAGAGTGAAGAATTGGAAACCACAAGATTTTGTAGACTCTTGTAAACCACCTACAATGCTAGAAAAAGAGTATAATTTCTAAACCAAGTCAGAGTGAAAGCACCAAACTGCCAGCAGAGATAATGGTTTGAATCAAGCGTAAGAATCACAGACCTACCTTACTATCTACTTTCCTCCTGACCTCTGCAATGTTCATTAATGGGGTTGCAGGACCTACCTGGAATAATAACTGTGTGGGCTGGTAGACAGAAGTATGAAGCGGGATGGAGGTGAAATCACTCTGCTCTTACAATTTGGTCAGTGGAGCTTCAGCAACAGCACCATCTGGAAATGCAATTTTGTCTCCTTTCTCCTCCCCACCATATATTGCCCCCAAAGCTATTATTCCATGCAGGTCCAATAATTACAGCAAAAAATAAATAAAATCCAGGAATCAGAAAGGACCACTGGAAGGCTGGGAAAGTGGGGGAAGATAAAGTCTTCTGCTGACAGATTGCTGGATGCAATTTGTTAAATGTAACAATCAGTTCATCTGCCTGTTTACTCTGTAAACCTTTTGCATTTTAGAGAAGACATACTGGCTGAAAAAGCAAGAGGAAAAGCTTGCTCAAATCGACAAGACAGTAAAAGTAATCAACTAGTCTGACATCTGAGATCAACTAGTCTGACATCTGCAGTCTGCGCAGATCCATCCAGTACAACTCAAGAGTGTCTTGGAAGGTCTTCACAGGGCAAAAACCTATTAATTACTCTTGTAATCATGCATGCTCATACAATGGAAGGGAAGGAAAGAATTCCAAAGGCACCAGTCAACAGACCAAGAAAGCACATTCTTTACAGTGATTCAGTAGGTCCATAATGGAAGAATAACCACCACAATACGTTCAAGTCAATCACATACAGAGAGAAAAAATCCTTCCCAATGATAATGGACATTTATGGAAGACATCTTAAAGTTTCTGTTTCAAACAGGAATGGGACTAGAAATTGCAAGATATGCTCTTCAAACCCTCATCAGACTATTTCTGGCCTAATGAAGTTCTTTGCTCTTATAAATGTAGCAGGGTTACCAACAATGGTAGAATTTTACAGTTCAAGATAATAAGCTTTCAAACAAATTTCCACCTAAGTCCGTGGCCACGCTGGCAGGGGCTGATGGGAATTGTAGTCCATAACATCTGGAGTGCCAAAGGTTCGCCCCCTAAGTGCATTCACATCCCATTTGTAATGATTAGTTCTTGTACTGGCTCCCTTCTTTAATCCAAACAAATAAATAATGAATCAACTGATTTGAAATCTACTTTATGACCACAAGGTTCACAAAGCATCTTACAACAACATTGCCTTCCCTCATTGCCAATATATTAGCCCCTTACTGTCCTGCTGCAAATCTCATTTTGTTGGAAGGTTTGGAATGACAATTAGTGCTCTTATTCCCAGGATTTTTAGAGTACAGTGAATGTTCCATATATGTATTGCATTGCCACTGAAGTGGTTAGGAGAGGTGGGCTCTAAACTGGAGAACCATTCCTCTACCCAAACCCTGCTGCATTTACCTTGGGCAAGTTACAGTTTTCTCAGAACTCTCTCAGCCCCACCTGAATGTTGTGAGGAGGAGGAGGCAAGGAGTTTGTAAGCCAGTTAGAGACTCCTTATGATTGAGAAAAGCAGGGTATAAATCCCAGCTTCTTTTCTTCTCTTCTGCCTTTTTGATGCTAAACAGGCCACACTTTTTGTTCTAGTTAAATTGGGTAAAAGTAAAGTAGGCACTGGATCATTACTGACCTATGAGATGACATCACAACATTTGACTAGTCACACTTTGTTCACAGGGTGGTTTGCCATTGCCTTTCCCAGTCATCTACACTGGGTACTTATTTTACCAACCTCAGAAGGATGGAAGGCTGAGTCAACCTTGATCCAGCTGCCTGAACCCAAATTCCATCGAGATCAAACTCAGGTTATGAGCAGATCTTTGACTGCAGTACTGCAGCTTACCACTCCATACCGCAGAACTCACCATTATCTTAGGACACTTGTTTTCAGTTATCATTTAACATTCTTTAGCATGGATGATCGAACTAAAAAGGATATTCCCATTGTAATCCCCTCAGTGCCTTTTCAGAAGTCTGTCAATCCCCATAGAAACAGAAGGTTGCCACTTAGGGCAGTCAGTGTCAATGGACTGAAACTCATCAGTGTAGGGAAGACTAACACAGGAAAGTATATACTCCAGACAGACAGATATAACTAGCTCTCAGCATTATTTGTTGCCTCCTTTCCTGCTTTAGCTTTTCATATATGATTTCTACAAAAAAAACCCACAGACAGGAAGCAGACAGCATATTGCAAATTCTCATTTCACTATCTTTGTTTGTCACAAGAAAAAAAGGGGGCGAACCATTTAAATGATAAATATTAAAAACTGCGCTGGGGTTCTTGAAATGATTCAAAGTATGAATGTCATTTGTAGGTGTGATGAAGTCATTAAAAAAACCCTTTTACACTCCCACTCAGTGACAGAGGTTGGATGTGTATGTGTTCCCACCTACTGATTTCAGCTGGTGATATAATTCTTGTAAGCGAATGAAAACAGATAGGACACAAAAATCACAAAGTTTCTTCTTACTGATACTGAAGTACGTAATACTCATGGTTTCAACAGCTGTATATGAAAAACTGTGTTGCAATAACCTTTCTGAGACAAGGAATACAAAAATGCAACAGAAGAGCAGCATCACATCACATGACCAAATGCTTCTGACAACAAGACTTTCTCAGTAACTGTTTCACGGTGATTGGTTTATGCACCAGATTGATGAACAAACCTAGTGCCAAAAGCCTTGCTGAGACAGTCAAGAATATAACAGAATTAGGAATGCAGGACAGGTGAACAGGAAGAGCAAACAACTGCTCAGGCAAGCAAGCCACATTTCTTTGCTGTAATACAACTACACTTTATAAGACACTAAAAAATTAATCTTAAGAAAATATCACAGCCCAGGCTCTCATTCAAAATACCACCACCACACTTTCTTTTCAGAGATCTCTGGGGATGAACTATTAAGGGCAATGGAGCTGTGCGTAACGCTAAGCAAATTCCACATTAGAGAAGCTTAGCAGAAAATGTTTGCTTTGTGTTCGATATTTAAACTAAACTGTCTGCAATCAAAGTAATTTTCTTCCAGGACAAACTAATCACTGCTGGGATTTTTTTGCCCTGCTGTAAGCAGTTGACTTGCTATCTAATTTGCTACACTTTTCCCTGACTTCAGGAACATAAAGCCAGGTCCAAACAATCCAGACAGTGGTAGGTGATCTATGCTGGGGACTGACATGCTATGCAAAAGTTGATTTATAATCAAGAAACTGGCCTCAATACATCAGAGCAGACTACATAACGTGAAGATCCTGGCCTAGGCCTTAGAATGGTAGTCAAACAGGTGACACACCTAAGCCTAAAACCAAATGCAGATGCTGGAACTACCCAGAGTTACTGACCAAGCAGAACTAACTATGCATAACAAATGGCAACTAGTAAGAGCTCATCAGTGCACAGGTCCACTTAGGAGCCTAGCATCATTCCTCAAGGAATCAGCTGCATAACTTTTTATATCAAGAAGGCTAGGCTTGGAGATTTGGGTGCAACAAATACTGGATTTGGCCTGAACCTGGGCGAATTCGGGCATATTTGGGCCAAAATCAGCTGAATATGTCCTGCCTGAATATGAACAAATCCAAATGCAAGGTATATGGGCTTTTGGGGGGTATTTTTTGGTGTTTGTTCGCGTTGCGGCCTGCAGGGTGCGCATTTTTAAAGCTAGCGGCACCAAAATTTCAGGGTATCATCCAGAGACTGTCCTGATGATACCACCTGAGTTTGGTGATATTTGGTTCGGGGGGGGGGGGGCAAAGTAATGGACCTCCAAAGGGGGTGCCCCGTTCCCCATTGTTTCCAATGGGAGCTAACAGGAGATGGGGGCTACCCCTTTGAGGGTCCATAACTTTGCCTCCCCTGAACCAAACATCACCAAACTCAGGTGGTATCATCAGGACAGTCTCCAGATGATCGTATCGTTATCCTCTCCTTCATTTTATCCTCACTACAACCCTGGGAGGTAGGTTAGGTGGCGAATGTATGATTGAAGTCAGATCATCCAGTGAGTTTTCACGTCAAAATGAGGATTCAAACCTGGTCTCTCTGATCCTAGTTTGAAACTCTAATCATTACACTACACTGGCTTTTATGAGGTGGCTGCTGTTGAACAATAGCATGCAGTCAGTCCTGGGTAAATTATGCAAGTTGCATGGTATCGAGTCATCTGGTGGCTGCTGCCAGTCCAGACCCTGATGAGTTCTCCCTCTAAGGTCACAACAGCCCTGGAAAAGGCCCTGCTCCCCTTCTGCTGCCTTTTTTATGACAGAAACCAAGGCTTAAAGGCTGACAACACTGTTGCCTAGCAACTCCCCAATGGTCACTGAGAGGGCATTTGTTTCGTAAGGTTATAGGCACTGCTTCTATTATTAGGAGGATGTTAACTCCCCATTGAATTTATATGTGTATTTATTTAGATTTCAGATTTTTTCCTGCAAACCTGAGGCTTTTTCAAGTTTGTAGAAAGGTTTCTCTTGTCTGCTCATAGCTTCAGTCTCTGAGTTCAAGTATCCACAGATTTGGTCACAATGGGAATTAGAAATATTGATTATGGCGCTTCAACAAGCAACAGGTCTACAACAATAGCTTTGAAAATGCATTACAGCAAATCAAACACATGGAAAACAATAAATTTTCTAACACCACTTTGAATCACTCAGTTTATGTGGGTACTACAAGGCTGAAGAAACACTGACTATAGATTTAAAAGATCTGCCCAGTCACTGCTTATTTTGATAAGATTTTCAGAAACTCCAGAATGTTTAAGACCCCAAACATGCAGCAAGAAATATTAAAGACTCAAGCATTATTTACCAGCACACTGGACATTCCTTACCCGTATCTGTTGATCAGTCATTTTCACAATTGCTCATACATTTACAAATGTATCAATGGATTTAGACTGGAGTAACTCTGCTAAATAGTGCCTAGTTAAGTAGTGGATCAATACAGATAAGGAATTAAAACTGGTGAATGCAAGTTTAAAAATTTAGAATACTGCTGTAATTTCCAACACCTTTGTGTTTAGAGAAAACACAGATCTGAGATTAGTTGGCAGGGGATTTACTGTGATGTCCCCCACCCACACCTGTAAAGTAATTGCACATTCACTTATGGGGAAATTATTTTGAGAATGAGATGCATAACCACACTGCCCAGATGATAAGTAAAAATTAACCAGTCAACCTAAACATGTCATATTTACCATGTACACGGTTCTGACTGGCTGTTTATCTTAAGTGAATGTCTCATAGCAGAAAATGATCACTTTTTTCATATACTGCAGAAAAGGTCACAGAGAAGCCTATGAACAGTCTGGACCCCCAAGGATATTATTTTATTTGCAAACCTCTACTTTGCAACTACTTTTTCCACACCCCAGCACAGTAGCATAATAATAAATAATTGGAGGAAAATTGTCCATATGCTGGGCAAATGCCACAGCTAAACTTAAAGTTAAGAAAGAAGAAAATAGGTCAGTGAGAAATATAAACTCAGTTGTCCCTTGAACTGCATATCATGGACATGATGTACATGTTCTTCTATCGGGAGCTGTCTCATCAAATTAGATATATCTAGCTACATTTTTTATATCAAATTAGGCAGTAGGATTATTTAGCCCAGTATGGTCTTCTCTTAGATCCTGGAAACTTCAAGTGTCTGGGTTTTTAAAAATCTGTTTTGAGTGATAAAATAAATTCCGTCCTCATAAATTTCCAGGCTTTTCTTGTTCTTCAACTATTTTAACAGCAGATCAAACTGTAACCCAGCCCTCTGAAATCTGGACCCTGGATCCACATCCCAGAAATGGAGCCACAGACTTCTGCTTGACATCATGTTTAATGCAAAACTGCATAGCATCCTACCCAGCTTGCTCTCTTACTCATAAAGAAATAAATGAATTCCTTAGAATGAAATAAAAGGGAAACATCTTAACACAGAGAATGACATTTGCCCTTATCCCACAGGCCAGCAGTTCCCAACATGGTACCTATGGGCAGAGGCGTGTCAGGAATAAATGGCACCCAGGGCAAACCCCCCCCATCCTTTGCATACACCTTGTGCCCCCCTAACGGGGGGGGGGGCAGCAGGCAGTAGAAGCCAGCTCTGGGAGCTTGCCGTGGGCCCGTTGAGGCCTGCAGCAGGCTCTCGGCCCAGCACCAGTTGCACACCCCCCCTCCATTGGAGACCCTGCCTGCCTTGCTCGAGTGATTTGCCGCAACCCAGCACCGCCTGCTGCTGGCGGGGGTGACTGTACCTGCCAGAGGGACATGCAGGCTCCCAGCCCTTGACCACGGCTTGATCACTTGGGGGCGCAATTTTGCACACACCCCCACGTGATCAAATGGGTGGCGCCCAGGTGGTGAGGTCACATGTCCCTCTGGCAGGTATACCTGTGGGCACCCTGGTGCCAGGCAATTGTTTTACAAATTGGGTAGAGCCAAATGAAGCTTTTGCCCAGTGGAGCTACTAACTAGTGCAATTTTTTTGAAATGTTGCTTTGGTAGCAGTTACTACCATATCATAAGGATATTAAACATTATGTTCATTTTAAAAGGTATCCTGTTAAAGAGGGCTTCCGTCTGAATTGTTTAAGAGTTAGTATTAGAGTGACGAATAACCCCCCTCCCTGACAGTTTGCACGTGGCGCCACCTCTTGCAGCAGCCATCTTGTGATTGTGACCACCACATTGTGTCAACTTTCCAATGGTGCCTCAAAAAAGGCTGAAAATCCCTGCCACAGGTAAAGGAGTCAAAAACGGCTTGAAAGGAAGAAGCATATCAGAAAACAATTAACACTGGCTTCTACAATAGCAAGTCTAGTAATCCCAGCATTGATACCCTTCCAAATCCCTTTAAAGTCTGCTACTTTTGTTTGGGTTTTCTTTGCCCTCAAGTCGCAACTGACTTATGGTGACCCCACAGGGTTTTCAAGACAACAGATGAACAGACCTGGTTTGCCATTTCCTTCTAACTCTACTGGTCTTCCTTGGGGATCTCCCATCCAAGTACTAATCAGGGTTGACCCTGATTAGCTTCTGAGAACCAGGTCAGGACTTTCTAGATCATTCCACTAGGTTTTTGGCTTGGAGTATGTATGTAAGGGGGGGGGGTGTTAAGCCCCCAAATATATACTTCCAAGCATTCAAATGCTGCATGTGGTGTGCTAAGGTGGGCATTTTGAAACAAATGAACGAAGCTACACCTGACAAGCATTTCAGAAAACCATTTAAACCCTAGCCCAGAACAGGCATTCAAGATTTAATTGCATTTGGTTTTCTAGATAGAGAGTAAAATTCACAGAAAATACCTCAGAATGTCAAAACTGGAGAACAAGCAGTTGAGGGCTTAGCTACCTTTAATACATGTTAACTTGACTTCCAATGTAAAGTAGAACTAGCAAAGTGAAGGATGAGCACATCATTTATTTCTAGGGGTTTTTTTTGAAAAGTGCTCCCTGAACCACTTCTGCACTGTCTGGTCATCAGAACATTAAACAATTCTCACTTCTAGAGGAGTCATCTGGAAATGCATCCAGCACGTTTATAACAGGTGCACATGAAGCTGCCCAATACTGAGCCAGACTGTTGATTCATCTACTTCAGTACCTGGCAGCACCACTTCACGGTCTCAGAAAGAAGACTCTCTTTGCAGTACCGCTTAAGATTCTTTGTCTCGATATGCCATGTCTTCAATCTGGGACTTTCTCTACAGCTGAACTATAGATAGCTCTGTACAAAACAAATCATATGGCATTTTTTTCTAGAATATGCACAGAATGCTGTCTGTACTCCTGTACAGAAAGTGAGTGAGAAGCATAGGAATAATGTCCAGAAGTGTTAAATGTTGTTACTCTGTAATCCAATGAAAGTAGCATTGGAAGAGGGGCATGCCTGCATGTGAGCTCCCAAAGGCATCTGGTGGGCCACAGCGAGTAGCAGAGTGCTGGATTAGATGGGCTCTGGTCTGATCCAGCAGGCTCTTTCTTGTGTTCTTATGCCAACAGATTTAAGGTGGTAACTAATTATATTTATTTTGAAATAACTCAAACTTCAACAGTACTTAAGATCAGACTTAAAAAAACTAGTTACTCTGTAATTAACTCCTGTATGTTCAGTAATATACTTAAAAAACACAATTTTATAATTAGATTACCTTCTTTCTTACAGACTAACGAAGCTGTCCATATTAGATGACCTGTGAGAAGTGTACACCAAGAATGGACATTAAAAATCTGTATATATCTCTAATTAAAAAGCAAGCCTGATGACTACCATGCAAATACGTATCTTCCCTTAATCAATAGGTATCTTCCCTTAATCAAATTCCTTAAGTGTCATAAAAAATAACCTTCATGCTGTTCTGTAAAGGAGACAACATACATTGCTTACATATTTTAAAGCTCTCTCCTCTCACAAAGACTCACGGTGCCACTCATGGGTAACCTCTTTAATGCTCAAGCTCACCACAACCAGAGCAACACAGCTTGAACTAGCTTTCAAAACGCTCTGGCTGCATAAAGATGTGGATCATGACAACAATTCAAATCCATCTTGCAAAATGGAATAAATGTGGGCAGAATGTGATGCTTAGACATCTAAGATGGATTGAATAAAAAAATTATGAAAATAAATCCTATAATAACTTATTACAAAACTGAGAATTCAGATATTAGTCAACATTGGTACTGATTAGTTCAGGCTCCAGTCACAGGAGGCCTATTGCTCAGTGGTAGGCAAAGGTTTTTATACTCTGCTTTTTTTATACCTCAAGGTGGCTTATAATCACATTCCCTTCTCCTCACGGGCAACTTGTGAGGTTGGTGGGGCTGAAAGAGCTCTGAGACAACTGTGGCTGGTCCAAGGTCACCCAGCAGGCTTCATGCAGAGGCGTGGGGAATCAAGACGGTTCTCCAGATTAGAACCAATAACCATGCAGACTCTTCTCAGTGGTACAGCACCCGTGTGATATGCAGAAAATTCCAAGTGCAATGTTTGGCTTCACCCCATAAAAGGTAGGTGAAGCAAAAGACTTCCACCTCAGGCTCTGGAGAGCTGCTCACAGCCTGTCGAGAATGGTGACCTTGACAGCACACTGATCTAATTCAGTATAAGGCAGCTTTAAGCATAATCATAGAATCATAGAGTTGGAAGAGACCCCAAGGGCCATCAAGTCCAACCCCCTGCAATGCAGGAACACACAATCAAAGCACTCCTGACAGATGGCCCCTCTGTAAAAATCTCCAAAGAAGGAGACTCCATCACATTCCGAGGTAATGCATATCATAAGCAGTCAGTAGTTATAGGGCAGTGGTGGCAAACCTATGGCACTCCAGATGTTCATGAATTGCAATACCCATCAGCCCCTGCCAGCATGGCCAATTGGCCGTGCTGGCAGGGGCTGGTGGGAATTGTAGTTCAGGAACATCTGGAGTGCCATAGGTTCGCCACCACGGCTATAGAGATACCTGACATGGAGCATTTATATCACCAATAGTCAAGGATATAAATACACAAAATAATATAAATACACAAAATACACATTTTAACAAATGGTCTTAACTCCCAAAACAAACAAATCTATTCCATTTCACAATCCAAAGAAAGAATGGCCTTTCACCCAGAGATTTCATTACATTCAGGTATTCACTTCCACTCCATATTGAACTACCATGGCAAACTTAATCCTTTTTGGACAGTCCTTTGAACCAAGCCATCTATTTGTCATGGAAGTTTGGAGCCATTATAAGGTGCCTGATGTATACTATATATTGTACCATATATGGATATGATTGGTAAAAGTAGCCATCTATATCCGAGATGGGAACATGCATGGAACTGGAGAAATCTGCTTCTCAATCTTAGAAAGGAGGCTTGCTTAGGTCCAACTGGACATTTGGGATTTTTCTTTCTCTTCAGTTTTCATTGAAAACAGCTGAAAACTGTTCGATGAAAACTGGGTCCACAGGAAGTTGGGTAGGGGTCAATGACTCCAACTTCCTGCTACCACAAGGAACTCTGCATATGCTAAGGAACCAGATAGACCACCGGTAACATGTTTAGCTTAGTAAGTTCAACTGTATTGCTTCTCTTATGTCGTTATTTTGCTGTGTGCCTCTCCACGTATTTTGTTTGGCATTTTTCCCTTTTGGAATTCAACCACCTTGCCTCTTCTTCCTCTATTGTACAATAAAACTTTTTATAAATACTTTTTTTTGTTTGATCTACTACTGGGATATTTCTCCTAATCTCTTCCCCATGCGCTAGGCTGCACAGGCGCGACCAGATTGGTTATTTTGTTACTGTTCTGGTACTGTTCAAGACTACCTTCTAAATGAGTCAATTCAGAGACTTTCAAAAGGTCCCGAGCAGTGGCAGCTAGATACAAGGATAATTTCCATGGACCTCTTGGACTAAGGGAGTTTTCCAGCAAGCAAAGGCACTGTTTCCCCCTTCCTACCATAACAGCTCCTAATTTATTCCCAGGTTCATTTCAAGGTGCTGGTGTTCACTTTTCAAGCCCGATACTGCCCAGGGTCACCCTACCTGCCCAGGACTGCCTACTCCCATGCAAACCTACATGACCACTTCAGCAATCTGAGACACAGACTTTTCAGTCATGTAACTGTGGGACTCTTTCCCCTGAGATATTCCCCTGCTCCTATTACTGTCTTCTACTAGTGGGCGAAGACTTTTTTTGTTTTGTCTGCCATTTTCTTAATAACTCCCACATTCTACCTTGTTTTTAATTTTGTGTGTGTGTATACATGTACTTTAGTTCTATTTTTAAATTATTCTATGCTTTTCCACTATTTTTTAAGCTGTATTTGTGGCCCTAACTGGGCAGAAACCCAGGTTACAAATCTTGTAAATAAAAGCCAAGCAACATAATGTTGATCAACTTTATCAAATACCGCATTTTCCCAACACTTCGATAAGCCAGATTCATCTAAAAGGGCAATCCTGTGGTCTTCAGGCCTCCACCTACAAACTATACATTTGTACAGAGTTACGATAAGAACATTTTATTAACAAAAGCTGAAATCTTAAGCATACTTTCTACAAAGTAAGTCTTAATTAAATCAGGGGAACCTATTTTTAAGTAAAATAAAACCATCCCTTACACTTGCACTAGCCACGAGAATGCTGCAATTACTTCAATACCCAGAAGGTTAGTGGACTATAGTGTGATATAGACCACTGGCCTATGATCTGCAGACCCAGGATCAAATCCCCACTATGCCATGCAAGTTTGTTGGTTAACCTTGGGCCAGTTACACACTCTCAGCCTAATCTACCTCACAGGCTTGCTGTGAGGATAAAATGGAAGATAGGACAATGATCTAAGTCACTTTGAGTCTCCACTGTGGAGAAAGGCAGGGTACAGATGAAACAAATAATAAACACTCACAAAATCTGGACACCTAAGCCCATCAGCTTCCAACCTTCCATCTTTCCACCTTCCACAATACTCAATCTGCCAAACTACCATACAACAGCTAAGTCAGTAGACCAAATTTCAAAAACCTTTAATGGCATACAAAGACAGTGAGTTACAATGATCCATAAGATGTCATAGAGTAAAATAAATATTTGGGTTAAAACAATCACTTCAAACTTCAATTTAAAATATAAAATTAATATGAATGTAACATTAGCTCTGCTACTAAGTCAGTACACCGTAACTAACATCTGGGTTTCCCCCTTTGCCCTCCAACACAAGGCAACCATATAGAGCTAACCATTACAGCCAAACAGAACCTCCACAGCCAAATGTGGTATATCTCTCCATTCATCAATGTGCGAAAGCTCTCCTTTCTAAAGCTGCTTCAGACAGACAAAACCGTCCATGAACAGAGGCAGTGTACGTGGGAATAATAATGGTTATGGGAGAGGGAAAAAGCAGAGGAGACAAAACTTGTTGCCATCACGCTTTGAGTTCGTGGACTTTCCAAAAGCAAAACGCTGGGAGAGAGACAGACCTTCTTCTTCAGGCTCCATATTCGATCACAACCGCCTCCACACCCTGAAAACCACCCTCCCAAACCGGATACGGTCAAGTCCTCCCAGAGGACGGCGCTCCCAGTGCCCGGAGCATCCCGTCAGTCACCTCGTCCTCCCTCACCTGCACTGCTGATTTCCATTCATGGAGCTCGGCGCGGCCCCTCTCGGGCTACGGGTGGCGACTGGGTCTCTTCTCCTGGCACCCTCCCGGTCCGGCCGGGCCTGTGACGGTGCGGGCGGAGCTTAGCGATGCTCTTGTGGACTCCACTCTTTCCCTCAGTCGGCCCAGCCGCTCTCCAGCGCGGTGACGGTTGGAGAGGCGGAAGTTGCGTGACCGCCCGCAGCCTCAGCACCTCTCGCTGGCGGCTCCTCAGACTAACTGACTGAGCCTCCCGAGTTTTCACTTCGGCACCAGTCCCCGGCGTCCGCGCGCATGCGCAGTCCTTCCTTCCCACCGGAAGTCCCCTCCTGCTGCTGAAGTCTGAAGCATTTATCTTCAGTCGTCCGTGGGAGGCTTTACGACGTTCGACTATATGCATGCGCAAAGCCTTTTACCGGAAGTTATTTTCCCCTCCTCTTACGTTAAAGTTCCCTCCCCTTCCTTCGAAGCGGGTATCTTCGCACTCTTTCTCGCCGCCGTAACTATCAAAACAAACCGCGGAAAAGGAGTACGCATGCGCGTTTCCTCATTAGCCCTTTCTCCCTCAAGCGTGTTGAGTGTGAGTTGTAAATAAGTCCGGGACAGGAGGAAGCCGCCCACGAGAAGCACAGTTTGGCTCCTTCAACACATGCAGAATAATGCACTTTCAATCCACTTTGTAGCTGTACAGAATTGCAAAATCCACTTGCAAAAAATTGTGAAAATGGATTGAAGTGCATTATTCTGCATGTGCAGAAGACCGACATTGCCTTGAGTACAGTGGCGAGGAAGAACTATTTATTATCCTCACATCTAATTGACTCAAAAAGAGAAAGATTCTGCTAAACAGAACTGTACAATAATCTGCTGCTTGCACAATATTCAGCAGAGTCTTCAAGCATTTCAGGCCCACCTGTGTGGATGACAACGATACAGTATTATCTGCATATTGCAGAATAGGTACGTGGGTTGAACCTAATTGGGGCTATGCCCATCCACTTCCTAAAGAAAGGGAGCTAAATCGTTTTTTAAAAAATTAACTAAAAAAGGAGCTAGAACACAGCCCCACTTAACTCCTTCATTAATAGGAATCTTTCCAGTGAGCAATCCAAACAGGACTGTAAACCTTTGAGCATCAAAGGGACGTCAATTTAACAAGAGGGCTATGCTCGTTAAAAATATAGGAGGATCTTTTCCTTTGCATTATATATTTTAATAATATTTCTTGGACCATGCACAGTGCTTTAGGAGGTACTTCAAATAATTTGGCTAAGTAATTCCTACAACAACCCTGTTTAGCAGGTGGAGGGTTGATTGAGATTGGCTTGCTGAATACCTTACTAGTCACCTTGTCACACAGATGAGATCTGAATAAGCCACCTCAGCCTAGGCTGCAACTCATGCCCTTCATACTCCCCTTTCTCCACAATGAGGACTTGAAGCAGCTTGCATCCTTTTCCTTCAAAAACTATTAGTAAATAAAGCTTTCAGAAGTATAAGTATTTGTGGCGAAAGTGCCATTGCAATTCAGTGTTTCTGAGCATCTAAAGTGCTTCCTATTTGTTTTTTCTTTTAACTGTCCACTTTCATGACTGGCCCATGCTCCTTTTTGGCCATTTGCCAGATTATTTTTTTTATACATCATGCAGGGAAAAAGTGCAAAGCCAGTTTATAATTGTTCATTTCCTTTTAAAGAAAAAGCAATGTGCTACATCTTTATACCTTTCAAGCCCTAGTCTTGCAAACAAGACTAGGATAACACTTTTCTGTGCCTAAAAATCCATCTTTCTATACACTGCAGCTGTCTTCAGTTACCCTTTCAGCTGTGCGTTCCCTTCCCTCCTGGTATCTCCTCAGCTAAGGACAGGGAGAACCAGGTAATTTAGATGAATTACACTGGTTATGAGCCTTTCACTATTTCTTTAGTCCCTCTGCTTTGTCATGGGACACGAATACCACCTCTTCACCACATCAGTCCTGCCCCTGAATGGTGGACCCCGGATCAGGCTCTGCCCTTTGCTAGAGTTAGCAGCTCTACTTCTGAGGAAGGTTGGTATTGTTCTAACCCAGTGGTTCCCAACCTTTTTTCACTTGAGTACCACATGGCAGCCCATTTCCCTAAACTGTACCCCCATATTAGAATTAAAATTGAAAACTAAAACAATGACAAAAACTGTAGTTTGCAGAGAAAATGCAGAACTACCTCACAGAACACTGCACAAAGGCAGTCTTTACTCAAATGTTCACAAAGCAGAGGAGAGTGAGAGCCTGTGAAGAGGCACATGTGCACTGCAGAGGCACGTTCGCCTAAATAACAAAACAAGAGACTTTTCTCAGCATTAAATTACAAAGGAAACTTGCACCATCACTTGTCATAATATTGAATTAGTTTCACAACTTTTGGCTTTTATTTTGTCTTACACTGTTGACATTAATATTATTCTAGTACTTAATAGCTTTGTTTTAATTTTGATTCCCCCTATTGTCAATTGCCTCAAGTTTGGCAAATGAGAAACGCTTTTAAAAAACAAACACCTAACACGAGATAATGGCTGAGAAATGTGGCCACTGTTGTTTTTATTATTTTATTGCATTATCTTGTGAGCTGCCTTAAGCAGTTCTGGAAGAAAGACATCATATAAATTGCCTAAAATAAGCCCTAGTTTGCATTTTTTCCCCCTCAGTTTCAGTTCCAGCAAAATAGGAATAATAATACTAAATCTACTTTGTCAGGATTTCTAATATCTGGGGCACTTCTCTTATCTTGAGGTTGTTTGGATAGTAACATTTGGAATATGGGATATACTTAGGGAATACAGTTAATTGAAACAGGTCACATGAAACTGCCTAGTACTGTTATCAGCATTAATGTCAGCAGCGGGTAGGGCTGGGCACGTGCTGAGGGCCACCCCTGTTTTCTCATACTGCAGACTTCGCACCACTTCACAAAGTGGAGAATGGCAACTTTATTACTTTATGGTGATAGATGCTAAGCTTTCACCAAGATGCCAAGGGACAATTTGCCCATTCTAATGGCATAGGCTCCCCTTCTCTATTAACAACAACACATTGGATATCAAGGAGAGGGTTTTTTTTAAATTTCTGGATGTCACCAATATAACAGGAAAAGGTCTTGCATTGTGTAGGGTGACAGCAAAGTACAGGTTGCTGGTGTCTAGTATTTGTGGCTAATGAAATGGTAATAGTGCCAAAGGCCTTTGTTTGGGAGGGAGGGGGAGAAAATCTTTTGTTCCTTACTCTCCCCACAACTGGAGTTTTGTATTGGTGTAGCAGTTCTAGCAAAGCAAAGGCAATTATAATATGCAAGTGGTATGCACCATCAAGTTGCTTTGACTTATGTAATACTCCACAGCATTTTTTTTTCTGGGACAACAAAATGCTGGGAAGTAGTCTCACAGAATTTGCCAAAACTGGACCTGAACGCTCTTTCTCAGACCCCCTGGAGTAGATACTGTCAAATTAATTTTGTTGCAGTCACCACAATTAGTTCATTCATTGCAGGTGCTTTCAGATGGTACACATCTTGATTGTTATAGACCTCTGTGTTAAAAAATACTTATACTAAAAAATTGTAGGCCAGCCAAGCCTAAGAAACATGGACTGTATATATAGTGATACAAGGCAATGAGCTAATTGGTATACATGCAATTAGTTTGAGTATAAATTCAATAGATAATTCATAAACCGTTCATAAAGATTATTCATAAAGATATATTGTGCTTATATGATAAGTAATATTCAACTGGATATAAAGGTAATAACAAAACATATAATGAGGGCACATAGGCAATTTAAGAAACGTAATGGGACTGTACTTAGTAATAAATTCTCAAAGGCATTGTATAGGATGTCATAAACATTGTCCATAAGGCATGAAACCTGCAACACTCCTATTATGTTCCAATCAATTGAAAGAGTCAGTATCACCAATATTCAATTAGTAAAGAATATGAAAATGAATTGTGGTAGTAGACAGCAGCTCACGGTATTGGTTTGACTGTATATATTTGCTGATCTGTTTAAAAAATACTTAGCCATTTTTGTACCCAATTCAAGATCAGAAGACAATGACAGTTAAAAAGATAATACAATTTTTTAAAAAACAATACATACGGGTAAAGCCAACAGTGAAAGAGTTGGCTTTTGATTTATTTAGTTTATTACATTTGATACCCCACCCTTTCCTGACTGACGTCAGGCTCAGGGTGATTTAAAATGTATTATAATTAAAACATGTAACATATACAATTATAATAAATTAACTTGAAATATTAACTACTTAATTGTAATAACAAATAATAAAACAACATGAACAATATTTGTATGGTTTTTACACAAATGATGCCAATTTTATTGAGGAGGAGGAGGAGTTTGGATTTATATCCCCCCTTTCTCTCCTGTAGGAGACTCAAAGGGGCTTACAATCTCCTTGCCCTTCCCCCCTCACAACAAACACCCTGTGAGGTGGGTGGGGCTGAGAGAGCTCCGAAAACCTGTGATTAGCCCAAGGTCACCCGGCTGCTATGTGTGGGAGTTCACAGGCTAATCTGAATTCCCCAGATAAGCCTCCACAACTCAAGCGGCAGAGCTGGGAATCAAACCCGGTCCCTCCATATAAGAGTGCACCTGCTCTTAGCCACTGCTCTTAGCCACTACGCCAATATAGTATATAATTATACTATATTGCCCAGGGCCTGTACAAACCTAGAACCAGCTCTGTACTAAAACACCATTGGTTTATCAAGGTTAATATTGTCTGCTGCAATTGGCAGGAGCTCTTAAAGATTTCAGGTAGAGATTTTCCACATCACTGCCTTTTAACTGGAGATACTGGGGACTGAAACCCAGGAACTTCCACCTGTAAGATGCTCTACCACTAAGATCCCAACTTCTCTCTTTGTGAGACCTTCTGCCCATTAAGTCATATATGTCAAAACAGAGAAGACAGCAATGAAAGTATAGATAGGACTCTTAGGGAAGCAAATGAAAGAGTTGTTGTTTCAGACCTGATTATGAGGCAGCCTAAAAGTGAACTAAACTCTAGTACAGATAGTTCCGGTAGTGTCCAGGTACAGTATTAAAGGTCACCCTTAAAATAAGGAAGTTCCAGTAAAGAAAAAAATGTGAAATTGGTTGGAAGTGATTATTTTACACAGGTTTCTCTGTTTGCATCTTTTTTGCTGCTTTTTAGTGACATAAATCCTGCTTTTGCCTTCCTGTGAAGACTAGCAAAACTGACTTTTGTTTTGTCCCTCTCTACAATAAAGTCTGAACAAGCCTTGCTAAGGCTAGAAAAATTCATGGCTGACCAAACTACTTCTTTTCAAGCTCCCTCCCCCATACAACTGTATGCTGTTATTTTCTCTTCCTGTGCAAGCTGTTACTACCTCTTTTGAACATAGTTGCCTTGGAGATTGCCCATTTCATCATGAAAAAGTGAAGCAGTTTCCTTCTAACAATGGCACAAATAAATGCAAGAAGATGAAAGTTTGAGAACTGTCAGGGCTGTTTTTATAAAGACATTTAATATGCAGCAACCTAGAGAAAAAGTAGCAATGCTTCCTTAGCATACATTGCTGGCTGGAAGAAAAACAACGTTCGACTTCCCTGTAACTGTTGTTCATTAGGTGGTCTTCTGTGCAGGCACACATGGGACTGCACCTACACAGGCTTGCTGTGAAGAAGAGTATTAAGTTTTTCTTCAGGCATTCTTGTAGCAACAGAGTGCTCTTTTCTCTCCCCCTTAGCACTGTAGGTGGGAAGATTTCTCACCGAAATGGTAACACAAGGTCGGCTGGGGTGGAGGAGCAATCCTCTTGGTTCTCCAACCACTGCCGTGGACAAGATCCCTTTAGACTGAGGTAAATGAGAACCCCTATAGGTCAGTGTTAAGAGTGGTGAAGCAACAGCTGGGAAGAAGGGAGGGATGTGTGCCTGCACAGAAGACTACAGTGGAACCTTGGTTTTCGTTGGTAATCCGTCCGAAAAGAATCGATGAAAACCAAAACCGATGAAAACCAAGGCAAACGTTTCCATAGGAATCAATGTAAATCCAACTAATCTGTTCTAGGCACTCCAAAAAACATACCAAAAACACATTTTTTTGTGAATAAACATAGGCCGTCTCCGCACGGGCAGAAAATGACGGCCTGGAGACGGTAAAAACACTGTCTCCAGGCCGCCATTCGCACGAGGGGCGCAGCTGCAGCGCAGCCGCGCCGCCCTCGTGCCGCCCGCCCGGCCTGGAGCCGGCGTTTCCCCAGAGCGCTTCCTAGTGCTCTTGTTGGGGAAACGCCGCCGTGAAGCCGCTGCCGAGCAAACGGCAGCGGCTTCACTTCGACTCCCCCACCCGGCATTCACCTTGTCCCTGGGCCTCCGGCGCGTCGCCGAGGCCTGGGGACACGCCCCCCTGCCCTGTGCCGCTCGAGCAGGCGCGCAGGGCCAGGGGGGCGTGTCCCCAAACCTCCGCGGCGATGCCGGAGCTTAAAGTGGCAAGCCAGTAATCAGAGGCGCCGGCGCTCGGCGGCGCCGACTGCCTGCCTCTTCCCGGGACGCGTCCGTGGGGGGCGGTCCCAGCGTCTTCGGGTCGGCGCGAGAAGCGCCGACCCAGCCGTTTCCGCTGCCATGCGGAAACTGCCATAGTGTTTAATGCTGAAAACAGTAACTGTGAAGGGGTCATCCTGGGTAGGATGAGGGGGTACAACTAAGATCCATAACAACCCAGGAGGAAATATCATAGTGCTCAGCATAACACTGAGAGTCCCTGAAGGCAGATCTCTGGTAAGGCACTCTGGATACTCTATGGGGCGAATCACAGGACCACTTTCAAGGGGAGCAGCCACTATACAATCTCTACCAATGATTATTTACATGCTGCATCCTGCATCCCTTCATCCCCTGGAAGGGTGGGGCATTCCATGGATCAAAGCTGGGATTGACTTTGAGACAAGGAATGGCAACAACTGCTCGAATGAGCAACTCCACCCCTCTAAGACTTACAGTCTTGGCAGTTACCCAAAGTTGAATAATGGTGTCAAGTAGGCTCTTCATCTGAGAGTGGAAGAGGTTGACAGTTGTCGGCATCTTGGTGTCGCATGGTGGCATTGGTGTAACGGGTAATGATGGCTGAATGAATTCCAATGCCACAAGGCATCCACCCTCAAAGAAGACTGGTCTGCAATAGTGGCAGGGCTTCCTGCTCATCTCCATGACATCAGAGTGGGAAGACAAGCTACTGCATTGATTGTGTGATTTGTGAGTGATTTTATCACCTGAGGGATGGGAAGAATGTCAATCCCCTCGATGAGCGGGACTGTGACTCCTTGAAGAAGGTAGCAGCTTCCCAGAGGGGATCTGGAGATTGACCTACAGCCATGGACAGAGGCTTGATTGTGTGGGGAGTGTTTCCTCTCAGAAGTTTTGGACTGCTTCTTGGCCTTCAATGGGGGAGGTAGGGATGGAGCCCTGTCAGCTTGGCTTGAAGTAGATGGCTGTACAGAAGGAAATCTTCCCTACGGCTCCAAGAGGAGGAGCACTCTGTCGGTACAGGAATGCCTGAGGAAAACCTTGATACTCTTCTCTGTGACAGGTCTGCGCATGAGCAGTCCCATATGGAAGTGCACATAAGACGACAAAGATGAACATAACTTTGGTGGCTATTAGCTGCCCCACCTATTCCATTGGAATTGAAAAGAAATTGACAGCTGGAACGCAGCTAGTAGAACTAAGAAAATGAGAGTAAATATTCTATATGAATACTCTATTTTATACGTTGTTTTTAATGTTTTGATACTGACCACCCTGGGAACCCTTGTTGGGTAGACAGGCAGCAGAAAAAATATTTTAAATAAAATTACAACAAAACCCTACCCCCATCCCTGCTGTTGTGAGCACAGTGACAGAGAAGGATCTGCCTGTGATTCTTCAGCTCGGCAAAGGCACAGGAACCTTGTTGAAACAAGAGGGCTGACAATTGATTGGGATTGCTGCTTAGATATCTGCTGCTATTGAATAAACGGTGGGTTGAATCTCTGCTTGACTGGAGTCTGGTAAATAGGGAGCAGTTCCCAACTGCTGTGAATTCAGCAGTACTGACTTCTAAGTGAGCATGCTCAAGATTGCACTGTAACTTTTGCATGGATCTGAGCTTTGCTTCAGTGGGAAAACCGGTTTCACATTAGAAATCAACACTGTGTCTAGGTGCTTATTCCCATGCTAAGTATATACACTTGTACCTACATGGGCATCATCAAAGAACCATTAAAAGTTCCCATTATTTTCTCATCTAAGATGAGGGGACACTACAAAACGCTGGGGAAGCATAGCATCCTATATTCTTATATCTTACCCAACAGGTCCATACAAGAACAGTTCTAGAACAGTGAAATAACAGTGGAGTGGTGGTGGTGGTGGTATGGCATAGCCTGACCTCCTCAGATCTCAGAAACTAAGTGTGGTTGAGACTTGGATGAGAGACCACCTCTGCTTCTCACTTGCTTTGAAAACTCCTTGTTCGATTTGTCATAAATAATCTATGACTTGGCACCACTTATGTACACACAATAATTACTGATAATTAGAATGCTTCTCAATAGAATCTTATTTTTCCGTTGACAAAACACAAGTTAGCATTCATGGAGCAACCCAGTTATCTGAAATCAGCCTTGAAAGGTAGAGTGGATTTTGTGTGAATGTGTGTAATGGCAAACCCTTCCACTGGTAGGTTTAGAAGGATGTAACTACTTAGGAGTGTATTGTGGCCCTGTTAGCTCAGTTCCCTCTGACTCAACCCCAGCACATCATCTGTCTTTTCATACTACTTCGGTATTAAGCTGAAGATTTTACTGTGAAATTAATGACATTAAAAAAAACCCTTCTATTTACACCAAAGAAAGCAGCAGAATGACATCCTGAATATAAACTGCAACACCACACCACCCCCGAAAAACCCCATGCATTGCCAGCAAACAAAGCAGAGAACTCTTTCTTGCAGTCATCATGAAACATTCCTACCCAAAGCAATAAAAACATCTGGCTTATGCACACACAAATAGACTTTGCCTGAGAATGACACCTATATTTTTCAGGCGTGTTGCCAGCCCAGAACCACCAAAGAACATAACGTTCCTCCAGAGTAAGCAACAGCTGCTGTGACTTATAAGGAACAGACAACCAGGGCTGATCAATAGAAAGTCATTCATGCAAGTGGAAAGGTTCCTTTGCCACAGCCTCTGTTTTCCTATCTGGGTTTTCTGTGCAACCTAGAAAGAATTGGTAACTCACTTTTAAAGGTTAAGCTGTGTATTTTCAATTGTGTGAATTGGCTTTGTTATACTGGCTCATTACTTAACACTGAATTTTGATACAGCTTGACTCTTCAGTTGTTGACATAAATACACACACTCCACCCCTGGCCTAGAGGACAGGAATAAAGAAAGTGAAATTGATTGCTCAGCCTGTTCCACTAGGTGGCAGAAGCTGAGCACGGTCTCAGAAAGGACTCAGTCACACTGCCCCTAGCATGCCAATTGATGCCTTTTACTACTGAAGGTTGTTTGACTCTACAGCAGTTTTGTCTGCATTGGCAAAATAACTTCACTATACATGATACTGTACATATGTTGTGGTTCCAAAGCATTACATCTTGTGGGTCTCAAACTGTGGGTGAATGTCATATATTGCTTCTAAGCTGCTTCTTTCTTTTCTTTTGGCTGTCAAGTTGCAGCCAACATATGGGGACCCTGGAGGGTTTACAAGGCAAGAGACTTGCAGAAGTGGTTTGCCATTGCCTGTCTCCGTGCAGTGACCCTGGTATTCTTCGGTGGTCTCCCATCCAAATACTGATCAGGGATGATCCTGCTTAGTTTTTGAGAGCTGGCAAGACTGGGCGATCCAGGTCAGAGTTTTAAGTATAAACTAAGGTGACCAGATGGTCACCTTCGTTAACCGGGACGGGTGGGCGGCCCCCCGCGCACACACACTCACCCAGCTGCAGAAGCGCACTGCCTTCTGGGGCGCTGCCGTTTCCCACCCTGTGACAGGGCGGGAAACGGCAGTGCCCCAGAAGGCAGTGCGCTTCTGCGGCCGCGCGCGCATGCCTTTTGCAGCAGCGCTCCCCGGTCAGGAAACAGGGAAGCGCCCCAGAAGGCACTGCGGCAGCGCGGGAGGCGCTCCCTCCTGCGCTGCCGCAGTGCCTTCTGGGGCGCTTCCCTGTTTCCTGACGGGGAGCACCGCCGCAAAAGGCAGTGTGCTCCTGCGGCCGCGTGCGCGCGGCCGCAGGAGCACATTGCCTAATCGGGACAATGTGAAAGCCCGGTGGGACGCGGGACACATCGCGCAAAAGCGTGAGTGTCCCGCAAAAATCGGGACGGCTGGTCACCTTAGTATAAACCCAGGTTTAAACACTCATAAATAAAATGGATTCTATATGTCTATTACTAAGAAAAGCAAATAACTTACAGTTTTTATTTCACTATTTTCAATGTGTGGTTTCTACTTTTATTACATCATTTATTGTATGTATTATACTGGTCTTTAGGTATTTACTTTGTTTCTTTTCTTGTGTGTGTTTAATTGTCATGACCCCAGCTTCATACAATGCTAGACTTCGTTATAATCTGCATGTCTTCATTAGAAAGGTGACTGAAAAATGAAGTAAAATAAATGTTAAAAATACTTGGGAATAAGCTTTACATTTTGAATATGAAACACCAAGTTGATCCAGAATATATATGGATTAGAATGCCATGACCGTAAATATAGATGAGTATTTTAACATATGTATAGATGTCAGTATAGATAGCAGGCTGACTAGCCCAAGAGACTGCTGGGCCTCATTCAAATATGCATAGTAAGATTACAATTAGTGTCAGATAGTTGCAATGGCCTCTTGTCGGACCACATTAAAACATAAAAAGGTGTGAGATAAGGATGTTTGCTTGCTCCATTGTTTTTTGTTTTTTATTTGAATAACTTAGTGGACTCCCTGAGTAATTAAAAATTCCATTTCATTTCCCCAATCCCCGCAAAATAGCAAACCAACATATCTTGGTTCTGCTGTATGTAGATGATGCTGTAATTCTGTCAAGAACACCGGTAGAACTGAGGAGAGCCTTAAATGAACTGACTCACTATTGTAACCAAAAACAATCAGTAATTTCCAAAAAGATCTTTGTCTTTGGAAAACGGTCCAAGATAAGATGCTGGCAGTTGTAAGGAAATAGGCTCAAACAAGTCCTCAGTTTCAGATACTTGGGGGTAATATTACAGACCTCAGAACCCAAAGCACTCCACCATGATGCAATGACTGCTGCTGAGGAAAGGTCTGCAAATAGTGTTTTAAAGTTCTCTAAAGCGTGAGGAGGCTCTTTTGTTCCAGCAGCCCTTAAACTTCTCAATGCCAAATCAGTGCTACAACTAACATATGGATCTTTCTTGGGACCCGCATCTTCTTCCTTTGGACCCTTGGAGAGAGTGCAGTCTTAAGTCCTTAGGTCCCTACTACAGGTGCCTAACAGTGTTTCCAATGCGTGTCTTAGACTGCATACTCTCAATCTGTAAATGGCTAACAGGCCACCTCAACCACCAAGGCCTATTTCCGGTAACTCTCCAAGACAGTTTCCAAGCTCGTTGGCACACGGCTGTCTTATGCGCCCTTCAAAAGATGGGGACATCCTCCCGAGCCATTTTAGATCTGGAGCTTGAGTGGGCAAGAATTTTTGTCACACAGAGATTCTCCGATATGGAGCAACAAACAGATTTAGCAGTCTCACTCAGGTACCTGTCTCTGAACAACTTACCGCAAGAGGTAAAGTAGTTCTGGCAGCTTACCTATGTTTTCTGGAAGTCAGCAGTTTGAGAACATTCACTCTAGCTAGAAGTAACTCCCTGCCTTCCTCTGTTTTGGAGGGAAGTTAAAAGACAATCTCAGAAGAGGCTTTGCGCCTCTCCTTTAAAGGAAGTCGACACAATAAAACATACGTTTTTACCAAAAGTTCCATATAGCCCATCTGATGTGCAGGTTGCCTGGAAGGAATAACATGTGTAAATTGGACTATCTGTTTCTGGAGAGAGACCACTGAATTACATATATTGTGGCTCGGTTCTGTATATTTCTGTGTAAATACAGGAAAAGCTGGGAGGCAGAGTGGTGATCTATTTTTTATTTTAGGAAACTTAAGATGTTCTCCCAGAAATACTTCCCCCAAAGGGGGGAATGTTATAATTTTTTTAAATGGTTTTAAAATTAGATAAGTTTTTTGGTTTGTATAGCTTTTAGCTTGCCTGTTTAATGCTACACTGGCTCTGTATATTGTCAGATTTTTTTTATAACAGTTGTTTTGTTACTCTACTGCTTTGGCTTTGTATAATGCTGCTATGGCTATGCATAATGGTGGATTCCGTGATAATGATTGTTCTATTACTATTCATATTTTGTATGCTGTTCTGGTCATCAACCATTAAAATATTCTATTCTGACTAGCCCAAGTTCATTGGAGTTTGGTAGCTGGTCATGGTCAGTACCTTGATGGGAGAGGGTCACGGTGCTCTACAGCTCTGCTTAGCTCTTGCCTTGTAAAATCCCTGAGAGGTCGCTGTAAATCAGTTGTAACTTGATGATACTTATTATTGGTTGATTTCACAGCTGCCAGCTCTTTAGCTGGTTGTTGACCTTCATTACAATTCAAGCCTCACCCAGAGGCCTAGGAAGCTATAATGTATTGACGTAGTATTCGTGTGGAACCCAGCAGGGCTGTCTTCTGAATCTGACAGATGTTAATTTTAATTCAAAGATGTTTCAAGTGCTGCCCTAGTATTTTCGGGATGGCGCCCAGGGTGCCGATTACCACTGGGACAACCTCAGCTGGTTTGTGCCATAGACACTGTTCTTAATTTTCAAATCGTGGTATCTATTATTATTATTATTGTAGATTTCACAGCTGCCAGTTCTGTAGCTGGTTGCTCGCCTTCATTACAATTCAAGCCTCACCCAGAAGCCTAAGAAGCTGTAATGTATTGGCGTAGTATTCGTGCAGATCCCAGAAGGGTTGCCTTCTGAATATGACAGATGTTAATTTTGTCAATTTGAAGATGTTTCAAGTGCTGTCCTAGTGTTTTTGGGATGGCGCCCAGTGTGCTGATTATTATTATTATTGGAAGCATTAAACCTCAGAAAACACTATCCTCCACCTTTTTAGTGAGAGATCATATTGTATATACATACATTTTCAGTGGGTGCTTTATGCTGCTATCAGCAGTAGCCAGAAACTGCTTTTCATCTTGTAGTCAGGATTGAGCTAGCTCCACATGGAAAGAAGGCCTGTGACTTAACTGCACCTTTTGCCATGACTGTTCCAGATATTTACAAAAACTAGTTCCTTGTTAAACACAAATGACTCAGATGTTATGTCCTAACTCCCACAGAGCTTTTCAGTAGTTTTTACCTTCCTGAACTATTTCTCTGTAATCTGCAGACACAAAGTGGAACAAGTATTCTAAATCCATCTTTAAAGAACATTTTTAAATTTACATTCTGATGCCGCTGGTTATGTCTTTAGAAAACATCTCAATTCAGCCCATAATCCAACATCCTCCAGAACTAAGTTAAAAATCAATTATGTGGTTTTCACCAAGCGTCAACGTTAATTCAATTTAACTTTGTAGGCAATGTAAACAAAAACATCTTCCTTAACCCTTCAGCAATCCTTCTGGTTTACTTTCTGCTTACACTAATCACACCATTTAGTAAACATCTGTGGTACAAAATAGTAAAACTACAATGCACCGCCTCTGGAAAAAAGCTCAAAACATCCTTGTGCAAGCAACAATATAGCACATAGTCTTAAAGGCTTTGAGACTTTAGCAGGTAGCCATTCCTTAACAAACATCCCTATATCTAATAGGAAAGGGATATGCCCTTGGGTGGACAGTTAAATCAGAACAATGGGGCCTGTTCCAACTATGATTTCAAGGCATTCTCATTCCTGCAGAAAAAACTGGTTTTTTAAAACCCAGTGTTAAAAATATAATTGGAGGGGAAGAACGCCTCAATTCAGTGTGCTATAGCAACTAAAAATAGCACACAAACATTTTTTTTGGAAGGGGTTTCCTCATGGATCCTCAATGGTATTCTGCAATCTTACCTGAATATACTCTCTTTCAAACTTAATCTTAAACTAGCGGGGCCCAGCCACGTGTTGTTGTGGCAATTGTCCTTCTCATCACAGTCCACAACCCACACACATGTCCATGCAGGTCCAATGATCTGCAGCATAGCCTTTTGGGGTGGTCAAATGGAATCCTTCTTTCCCTTTTCAATTCACATTGTTATATGGTGGTGCCTTGTGTTTTTAGTATAAAGTAACCCTTTCCATTCCACAACGGAACTGTCCAGAGTGCGAATCCCACTGTCCATGAGGCTGGTTGACACGCACAGTCCTGGCTTGGGTAAGGCAGAACTGGGGCAAGGAGGCTATCCCAGTCAGGCAGCAGAGGCAGGGCGGTGAGGCGCTCAGATCGAGGCCAGCTCCCTGGGTTCTTAAAGGGCCATGTGCAAAAGAAGCAGAGCCAGTAGTGTTGGTTCGCCCCCACCCCGTGGATTTTCTTAGAAGAAAAAGGCAAACTCCAGCTCGCTTTTAGTAAAAGAGAGCTGTGGCGAATATGGGTGAGGAAGTGGGTAAGTGGTGGTTGGATGTGAGGGAGGGCAGAGTGAGGTGTGTGAGGATGAGCTGGATGTGTGTTGTGTGATAGCAGTGGGTGAGGCAGAGAGAGTGAAAGTTACCTGCGTGTGAGGGGGGCACACAGCAAAGTGTGTATGTGTTTCACTTCCACTCGTATGACCTACCAGTATTACCTATTTACTGTTTCCACTGCTCATCTCTGCCCATCTGCACGAACATTGTAAGCCCTCATACCAAGCCCTCAGGCCACAGACAGACAGGCTGCATGAACATTCTAAGGGTGACAGTTAAACACAGCCAGCTTCAGGGCCTGGTGCGCCAGGAAAAAGACGTTTTACCTGGCTCAGGTATGGACTATCGGCGATTTGAAGGTCTCCTTACCTGCCCGCAACAGGGAGGAACGTCATGTGAAAATTTGGGGGTGATCCGTCCAGCTGTTTCGGCGTTAGGGAGTGACTAACAAAGTCACTGTTTGCTTTTTATATATATAGATGAGATGCTGCAGTTAAGATCTTCCCCTGGGGGGGGGCGGATTTCATACTGGGACAGACCATTACTTTCTTTACAGCCACCCTTCGCTCCCTCAATAACGACAGAGGTTGTACAGAGGTTGTTCAAATCCGTTTAATAAATGGACCGTACAACGTTCAAATTCAAAATAAAAAACCCCAACAAGACAAACCCCCTTCCAATCGAGTATCCTGTGAACATTCTCTATTTACAGTTCAACCTTTCCTTGTAAGAGTTTTTTTAAAAGAAAAACAATTTTGAACACAAACCAGAGTTCCCATTAGTTTAAACTTTCACAATTATTTCGAAGTGCAAAGTTACGTGCACATGTGAGATACAGATTTCACTTTTATTGCTGTTCTGCTGCATTGCTCCCATTTCTCTCCAGAGAGAATTGCCACGTTTGCACTGCACTGCCAAAATGCTTTTGAAGGTTTCAAATCAGAGAAAAACAAAGACTTGTTAAAAACCATGCAAGGTTTTAAGTTTTGGACTTTCCAAATGTATCAGCTTGGCATGGACAGTAGTCACTTTGCTGGTCCCAAAAGGGCAAGATACAGAACAGGCATGGTGACTCTTACTTTTGTTGCAAAGGAAGCTCTACAAGGTTTAGAGCTATACAGAATTCTTCAACGAGGAGAACAGTACCTCTTTCTCAAAATGTAAAGAAGCTGGTTCCATATAAATATCTTTTATGTAAACATACATGAGTATCTGCCTGTGTCCCAGCTTCCATTCTGTATAGCCTAGAACTAACACTGTTCTACCTGCACAACTCAAAAACCTTGGTTTTTGCAAATGCAAAAGGTAGCCACTGGTTGCTGATATTTTGCATTATATCTGTAGCATTTTGGCATGTCCTTGGACGTTAAGGATCAGGATCCAAAGCAACTGTGGACTATAACCCCAAGACAGCTTCAGAATTCATTTTTGCTTGGGGAAGTAGCCTCCACACTTGCATAATAAAACAGTTTTGAAAGTGAAGAAAGTTTCCAAAAGCAGTCTGCAAAGAGGCATTGGGGACCCTGTTGTACAAAAACCACACCTCAATGAGCTGGTGCAAAATCCCTTGTACAGGCTTATATAGATTGGTGGATCTCAGCCTAATATTTGTGTTGTTCCTCAAGTGCTTTCAAGGAATAAGTTTCATCCCTTTGCAAGTCTTCCCTCAACCACTCTTATTTGTTTGGACAGAAGCATTAACCAGAACTAGCAGCAGTGCAGGTAAAAATATATATATATTTTTCAAAAACAAGCCAACAACCATCTACATAATGATGCTACCCAGTCCCATAATATGTGGAACTTTGTAACGTTTTCCAGCCGCAAAAGGAACAGAGGCACAGCAACAAGTTACAGTCTAAGGTGCAAGGTGAAAAACGCTCCAGGTGGGTTCCTGGAGGATCTCAAAATACGTATGTAGCCTGGCAACACCCTGAAGTGAACAATCAGTTGCAAAAAAAAAAAAGATAAAAAGGAAAACAACAACAAAAACCTCCACTTTGTGCTATTTAAGAAGACAGAACAGAGTTTGCCAAAGCTAAGCAGGAACAAAACGGGAGCTTCCATTATACAGAACATGCAGGAAGAGCTAACCCACTCACTGTTAACATCCAAGAAAGAGGGAAAAAAACAAATAGAAAACCCGAAAGCCCAGAAACTTTGTTTCATAAAGGGTGCAGCAATGACATCATATACGGCACTTAGTGAAAAACTCCGCATGCACCAGGTGAGGAGTGGGAGGAGAGAGGTGGGGTTATGGGCTGAAAGCAGTTCCCATTTTTATATTCCCGTAGCGGTTTGCCTCATGCCAACACTCCTCCCATTCAAAGCAGCTACCTAACACAGGAGTGCAAAATCGGGGTGGGGGGGTGGTGTCAATTGATGATCAGTCTCAAGTCCTGGAGGGTGTGTGGTTTTTGCTTCTTTTTTTAATGAACTTTTTACAAAGCCACAAGCTTCTTATTCCATTTTTTCCTTTCTCCATTTTGCAAATGCACTAGTCATTTTTGCTGGAATTGCTTCAGAAACCCAGACAATTTTTAAATGAACACCTTTTTTTCTTCTTCCAAAATACAACAGCAGAGAATTTTGGTTGCAACATTGGTGAGTGAACTGAGAATTCCGGTTTGAGTAGTTGGCCTGGAAGTCCACATGAAAAGATGCCAAAGAAATAAAAATGTTACTTTGATTTATTTTCTTTTTTTTTTAAAAAAAAATCTTGCTCACAAACCCAGGAGGGGCATTCCAGACTCCCTTATCCTTTTCAGAGAAAAGGGTGACCATCCCCCAGGGATCCTTATTCAGGAATGTTGGCTTGTCCATTCTGACGCATTGGCTGTCACTAGTTTCGGGCCAAATGCAAAAGAAATCCTAGTCATTTATGAGAGAAAGCAGCTGAGTGAAACTTAAAAACATAAAAACTAAACCCAAAGAACTACACAGATAATTCTGTGTCCCCAGCAGGTCTTCACTATCTCCAGAGCTACAGAAAATAGCCATTTTTTTTAACTGGAGAAGAGTTTTGACACATGGAAATCTGACCATCGAAGCCAGAAATCCCACTGGGTTCACACATCTAAAGAAGTCCTTTGGATCCTGGTTAGCACGTGAGCCATAATGCCCAACTCAGGGCTCCATTCTAGTGGCCAGATGCCCTGTTTGTTTGCATAGCATTTTGGTGAGCGTAACATTCTGCTCCAAAAGGGCATGTGGGGCTGGGTAGGAACGAGAGGAAGAACAGAAGATCTGAATCAACGTGGCCTTTGCAAGCAGTCTGGTCAGTGTTGTTCCTGGGAGTTGCAATGCTGGCGCTTCCAGGAGAATGTAATTTAATTCAATTATTTGTTTTCTCAAAGGCTCACTTTGGCAGTTTCGGGGGAGGGGGGGATAATGATTTCAAAAGGACCATCAGGCTTAGATATACAAGATCTCTTAGCTACCCCACCTATGGGCATGCTCATTTTCGTATTCAAATGGCAATTGCCTACCCCCCTCTTATATATTACCTGGTATAACATCCTACTTTGCACTTTCAGGATACTTGGTAGCTGCAAAAGTGAGGTTTATGTTTACTGTAGTGGGGAGATGAGATTTATCTTACTGGACAAATCAAGAACCATTAAGACAAAAGTGCATTTTGATGTTCTGAGATGGGAGGACAGCCCATGAATTTCTTTCTTTCTTTAATTGCAAAGGCAGAAGGGAAATCCCAACACCACCACCACCACCACCCCGGTCCACATAAAACAAAATGGCAAAAACCAAGCAGCAGAAGCCACCAGGATTATTTGAAAATATGCTAGATCTATGTAAAAAGTAGTAGGTGAAAAAAAAAGAGCTCTTCAGGAATTCTGCCTGACACAAAATAAAGACTGAGCTCTCTTAAGAACTCTGGACTGAAGTTTGCAGTGCAATTCATGGAACAGAAAATCCACTCTATTCGTAGCATTGACGTCCTCAACCATAGAGAAAAATGAATTGGATTTGAATGAATTTTGGCAACAGACTCCATATTGTATAAAAATAATACTCAATAATAAAAAAATTCATTGGTATAGAAAAAAAATCAGGTCAACAACTGATATTGATCGAGTTTTCATTTATGCCAGTTGGGGTATGTCAGTATTTCCTCCCTCTCTTTCTCTATTTCATACAGGCCAACACACACACACCCCGTTTGTCAGAAATGCAAAGTTTTGTTAAATTAAAAGAGATGAAAACCCCATCCGAGAAATATGACAGAAACAACACATATCAACCAAGCAATGAGAAAAATAGATTTATCAGCAGCTCTCCAAATTTATGTGTGTAATGTTAAAAAGTGCACAGAATGTTGACCCCCTCCCGCCCCCGGTGAGGTTGTGAACTAATTCAAAACTGCAAGCTTTGTGAATGTTAAAAAAAATAAGAGGTCTGGACACCTTCAAGATAGAAATCTGGACCGCCACTGAGACAAGAGTACTGTTGGGTAAGATTCTCACTTTTTTTCCCCTTGAAAGGTGACCAAACGTCAATATGTTTGCAGCATAGCAGTAAGGCACTCGGCCCACAGTTAAGCATGTGACCGTTGCATCAAAACGGGGCAGCGGCCGACCCACGTCAATAGACGGAAGACAGTTTCCTTTTTTTTTTTCAGCTTAGCAGTAGTTAAGTGCTGGGGGTGCCTTACGTTAATTATATATAAGGGGAGAAAATTAATTTTACTTCAAGGGGGAGGGCTAAGCGTTAAAACTCTTCTATAAACTACTGGATTTTCTCCTTCTTAACCAATTAAAGCATCTGGTATCCTAAAATATTAGTTTTTATAAATCTAGTCATCTGTTTTAAGGCTCTAAAAATCCCTTCCCCTCCCACCCAAAACAACATCACACGCGCACACACGCACACACACACACAAAAAAAGACCTCACCAGCGTTTGATTTGGAATTGGAGGACCAAAACGGCTATTTCACAGTCAAAAGTCTAATATTGCTTTCCCCCACCCCACCCGCTGCAATAAAAACCTGCTTTTCTTCTGACAGGAAGAAGGATCCCTTCCTTGGTTCAAACACTTTTTTTTGTTTTCGTTTGGTCAGGTAATTGGAAAGCCTGAAAAAACATAAGAGTCTCTTGTAATACTACAAAGGTGTATCCATCCGGTTTAAGCGGCTCTCCTGCATTTGCCCCGGAGATTTGCTGGTCTTCTTGCCTCCAACACCACCGCACGCCCTGCAGCGATTTCTCATTGGATGCCCACAAGGTGCTCCCAATGTTTCTCTTTTTTTCTCTTTTCTCTCTTTTTTTTTTGTATGGCTCCTACAAATCTGAAAGCTTTCTGGAGTGAGGTAAAAAAAGTTAGGCTTTCAAGCAAAGTACATGGTACGTAAAGTGTCCTGGTGAACTTGAACTGCCTTGGCAAGGGCCTGAGGGTCTCGGCCGTTGCTCTGGCCAGATATGTGGCTGCCTTCTCCACTGAAAAGAGCAAAAAAGAAAAGGAAAAAACCACAGCGTTAATTGTCAGCAATGTATACAAGTTATGAGGAGGAGCCGCGTGGCGTAGTGGTTAAGTGCTTGCACTGCCACTCACACGGTCAGGAGTTCGAGCCCCCTGTGGGTCAGATATCCTGGCAGATGGCTCATGGTCAACTCAGCCATCCACCCATTTCTTGGTTGGTAAACGAGTACCTAGCTCATAGCTAGAGGGTAAAGAATAGCCGGGGAAAGCAATGGCAAACTACCCCACAAAGAGGCTTGCCTATAAAATCACTGCTTGCAGTGGCACCCCAGGGTCGAACACGACTGAAGGGGAAACTTTGCAAGTTATGAATCGCCTCCTCGAGGTGAAGAAAATGCCTACAGGCAGAAAAGAAAAACCTCAGAGAGAACACCTCAAGTTCAAACTTCGCTTCCCATTTTCTATGTGCTCTTTTCCATATAGTTTTGTTTTCTTTAAGTGGGAGAATATATGATCTTTGCAGTTCCTCAACCCGTCACCACCTATTCTTTCAAGCGATCAAGCACTGCAATTTTAATTCAGGAGAGTCCCTCACTTATCAGACGTCTAAAGAACAGCTCCTCCACACAATTTAGGGTACATCCAGAAAGGAAGCATTCCGTTTCCAGTTTGATCATTAACCATACATTCATGAAGCAGGGCAAAACATCTACCATGAAAACGTGCACCTGTTTTGCAGGGGATTAAGGCACAGCTCTTGCCATGGCTCCCCCACCCATATAGGTGTAGCTATAATGGGGACAGCCAAAGACAACCACCCCAGGTGGCCCGTGTTGAGCCCCCTACTTGCGCTGCGCAGCCAGGTGTGACTGCGAGGAGCAGGGCTCCAGGTACCGCCTGGGAAGGCCTCAGCTGACTGGACTGCTGCCCAAGGGGCAGGCTGAGGCGAGCCTCCACTTTTTTTCTCCCTGCCGCCGGCAAAGGTAAGTGGGGTGTAGGGAGGAGGGACAGCGCAGGGGGCAACAGCCCATAAGGGAGCAGAAAACTGGGAGTCCTCCCTGGGCCCCATTTTCCCTAGCCACACCACTGCCCACCCACACTTCCTGAAGTCCAAGAACTACATGCATATGATGCAAATCAAGCCAACACCACAACCACCACTCCTGTTCCGTAGTGTTTCTATCACTCATAAGATGATGGAAAACTTCAGTTGCAAATTGGAACTGCGGAAAGAACGCAAACTATCAACTCACCTATCGTGCTCTTTGTCTACGAGGTGATATCGTGCCCGAAATGCCACCAAGCGGGCATAATATGCTGGTGCTGGGATGGAAACAGAGCGAGTGCAGCGGACGTAAGTGTGGCAGAGCTGGTAGGTGAGGATTTGAAGTTCATCTGCTGTAAACCGGTTGTCGTCCCAAAGGACATAGTAATGGGAAGGTCTGCTCGTACCCTGGGCAGGAAGCATTGGAATTAAATTCCCCTCTGGAATCAAAAGGGATGAAAATACCTTTCTGGGCTGTAGCTTAATCATAAAGAACATTCGGGAGGGAAACCTCTCAATTATCAGATGTCTAGGGATGCTCTCTTCCATATAACTTAGAGCACACCCAGAAAGGCTGAATCCCAGAAGATCCCAGGCTCAGGCCCCAGCACTTCCAGGTTCCAGAATCTCAGGTAGCTGTGAAGAATCCCTCTCTACCTAAAGCCTCCTGAAGATCTGCTCCCATTTAAAATAGTATGAACTAGATGGACCAGTGTTCTGACTCAATGCAAGGTGGCTTCAAATACCACCGGCGTAGCAAGCAAGCAAGGAATATTAATAATGCATTACAGACAAGCAATGGCCAAAATTCCAAAAATAGGGCCAAGTATATTTTCCCATTTTCAGCACTGGGATAATGTGTAAGGAAGAAATTCATTGCAAAGCTGCTCATTGGCTTGACTCATTCAGACATCACACTTTAAGAGTAAGTTCCCCTCCAATCAAGTCACGCATGTTTAGAGTTGTGGCAGCCCTAACCCGGAGGACCTGTAAGCCACCACTGTTTCAAATGGCTTTTTGTTAATTATTAAGAGCAGCAAATTTTGTTTTGCTATTCAACATATCTCTTTTCAGAGAGGGTTTTTTTTGGGGGGGGGGTATTTAGTTTGGTTGAGTAGATTGGATTTAATCTTTTAAAAATATTTAAATAATTATTTGTTTTAGTTTTTCTTACATACCGTAATTATTGGATTTCTCTTAAGTTCAGCACTATACAAATGTTCTAAGTTGAAAATAAAGGAAATACACTGACTGCAGAATAGTATTTTGAAATCTACAGAACCAGAGGTGGATCTTATGTACCGGCAGCCCTCCAGTTATTCAAAGCCAAAATAATCCCACAGTTTGTATACGGATCAGTCCTGGGTTCCTCCCACACCTCCTACGGCCCCCTGGAGAAAGTTCAAGCCAAATTTCTAAATTCCCTCTTGCAACTGCCCAAGTGTGTACCTAATGCCTGAATCAGATTAGAAGCTGGGATGGTCAAGGTAGAGGCCATAATCAAAATAACTTCAATAAATAGATGACTCAAAGCTCTTCTCAATCCATATGGTCTGTTCCCTGCAAGACTGCAGGATAATTTCCAATCAAGTTGGCATAGTGCAGTTCTAAGAACCGTCCAGCCAACAGGACTTTCCCTCAATGTCCTTTTACATTTGGGGATAGAGAAAGCTAGGGAGATTGTCAGACAAAGAGTTTATGATATATAGAGACAATCTGATTTAAGTCTTACTCCAGAGTATCTGGCTCCTGAATCCCTTAGATTCCAGGTGAAACCAGCCCCTTATCTATTTTTCCTAGAGAATAAAAACCATAGGAGGATGTTTTCATTGGTTCATAGAGGGTAGATTCAAGAAAATCCCCTATGAACAGAGGCTCTGTAGTTGCTCCCTGGAAGAAATAGATTTGCTTGAACACAAGTTGCTTATTTGCCCCCTATATGATAAGCTTAGAGAAGAAATCCTGGGGCCTTGACTGAATGGGCTGGAAAAGACAATAAATGTAAATTGAACTATTTGCTATTGGGTAAGGACCAAATAATTTCCAGTAATGTAGCTCGGTTTTGTGTTTTAGTAAATAAACACAGGAGAGCAAATGGATAGGGCACCATCAGTTTTTAAGAGGAACGTTAAAAATAAATTCTATTTTATACTTCAACTTTTTACCTCTTATGTCTAAAAATTTGGAAATTGGCCTTTTAGGAATTATTGTATTAATTAATCAATCAATCAATCAATCAATCAATCAATCAATCAATCAATCAATCAATCATTCATTCATTCATTCATTCATTCATCAATCTTATATACTGCCCTATCCCCAGAGGGCTCTGGGCGGTGTGCAACAAAATCAAATCATAATACAGCTAAAAACAAACAAGATTAAACAATTGAACACCATAAATAAACATTCATTCATTCATTCATTCACTGACTGCATTCCAGCTGATGCTGAAGCTTTTGTAGCAAGTGGTAAAGATTTGTGGAAACTCATGTGACCCTTCTGTATATTTCAGATTTCCATTTACTATTAGTAACTGCAGTTAACTTTTAACAGCTATGTGTGTGTGTAAAGTGTTAAGTCAAAGCAGACTTACAGCGACCCTGGAAGGTTTTCAAAACCAGAGATGAGCAAAGGTAGTTTGCCACTGCCTGCCCCTGCAACGCTGACCTTGCTTGGTAGTCTCACACCCAAGTAGCAACCTGTTTAGCTTCTGAGATCTGAAAACATTGAGCTAGCCTGGACCATCTAGGTCAGGAGTAACATCCCTGACCTATTTAAGATTATCTTTAAATAAAGTTGCTTCTCCTTCCTTGAGTCTACAGTCCACAGATGATCCTCTGTCCCAGGGAACTCCACAGATTAGGGTGATGTTGATGAACATCAGCTTCCTCCACTGTTTACTAGATCCCTCACCAGGAAGGGAGTAGGAGTGATTAAAGCAAAACGCATGTTTCTGTGGCTAACTCACAAGCATGCCTTTAAGCCATAGTACCTGAATGCCAGCATGACTGCAAAGATAGAAGTCAAACTCAAAGGGATGAGTGATGTTTGTGTCCACTGTTGTCCCTGCTGGGATGTTCCCACTTTTGCCAATCTGTAGAAGTCAACAAGAAAACAAGCAGAAAAAAAATCAAGGACCAGCAACATCAGAAACCTGGGATATACTGGTCCCGGCAAGGTGGGAGTTCTGCCTCCATATTTGCCATCAAGCATCTGGTGTCCGCTGCATGGCTCCGGCTGTAGGCTAGAGAGGTTGGAAGGGGGGGAGGAGAGGGAGCGAGGCGTTTCCCGTTGGCAGTCCCTTGGCCAGATGAGAAGGAAAGGGAGGGGGGGAGGCCACAAGGCCAGTTGTAAAATGCAGAGAGGGAATGAGGAAGCAGAAAAAATAAAAAGTAGCAAGGAAGGGCAGGAGCAGGCAATTTGGCGTGCTACTGCTCTTGAGGCAGGAAACAGACTGGAACACAAGGGGCGGTTCTGCCCACCAGGAAGGGGAAAAAGTCATTTCCTGCCTCCCTGATGGGACAATTGGAACCACCCACAAGATGTCCTCTAGCCCAGGGGAGAACCGAGTATGCTCAACTCATTCATCTTCAAACAGAAGAACACAGAAAAACTTCTAAAAGCTCTCCTCTCAGATATGCAGAGGGTGGGTGGAATGCTGCAATGAAGAAAGCCTAATCCCCCAACCTAAGCACGATGCAGATTAGCATAATTTACTCCTCTTTGGTTACTCTCAAGGAAGGATGATGCCCATGCAAAACATGCAGGCCCCACCCTCCAGACTGATCAGCCCTCACTCATCAGGCACACCTCAAAGGTTTTCAAGCTCACCTCTGCATTCATAGGGAGTAGAAACACAGGCAAAAAGCAAGTCAAGACCCTAAAGGTCCTGGACTTCTAAACATAATTCAAATTCTCCATGAAGTTGCAAAGGTATTTGCTCAAATCTCTCCTTTGCTTTAATGTGCAATGTGTGTGAGTGAGTGCGTCCAAGTCCCTTGAGTCTATTGCTTGCTATCCCTTTTAGGACTCTATCAGAATCATAATCACTTTAAGGCAAAAACAGTGGCCACAGCAAGATGTCCAGAAGGTCCCCTTCACAGAAAGCCCAATTTAACAGTCTTAGTTGTTGATGAATCTCACCCTCTCATTTTTATCTGCACAGAAGAGACGAGTGTGATGCCGTTTCTGAACAACGATGTAAGTGATGCCTGGCTGGTAATCCTTCTCCAGTTTGATGCAGGCGTCGCGGATGGCTAGCAGTTCATAATGAAGAATCTAGGAGAAAGCAATTATAACACTTGGGAGAGGAAATAAGAAGGAACAAGGAAGAGACCATGCTAAGACCCATGTCAGAACAGGAAGGCCTGGTATATCACAGCTTAACTGGCACCCACCCCCTCTCCCCTAAGAAGACTCCCCTGATTGTTGGAAGAGATCCCCCCAATTGGGAAACTGCAAGTACATAAGTCCAGCTGATGCACAAGCCCATTGCGTGTGTGTGAAGTACTGTGAGTTTGCAACACCATTGTAGAGCAGTGTACTGAGGGTGAGTCTTTCCAGGATCCCGATCAGCAAGCAGAACCACTTCAGCAACTCCAGCACCTGTCAGCAATATAGCTGGACTCAATTACATCCCAGCCTGCTTAAGTTGGGGCCTGGAAAGAAAGCTTTGCTGAATCATCCAGTTCACAAGGCCATAGTCTTTGCCTGCTAGATTTGGCTAGACCCTGCCCACTCAAGACTTTGTGTGTTCCTGAAACCTCAATGATCACCTGCAGACTAAGATCTTCCTCTCAGACAGATTAGCCAAAGCCTGAAGTCAGTACAATAGTGGGCATTTCCCCATCACAAAAGAGTCAAGAGTCTCACATGCCTCAGTGTGAAGCAGCTGACCTGCCAGAACATCAGATGACTTGCAGGTGGTCAGCTGACCTAGAAAAACCTCTTATGGTGCAGTCCGAAACACAACCAGTGAGAGGACAGACTTTGAAAATTGTTGGGGACGAGGTTGCATAAGATGTTGCTGGCAGTATGGAGAAAACGGCAGCCACTCACCTGTGGAAGCTGTCCCTCTGGCACTCCATCACGATAGAAGATGATGCGGGTGGGCTTGAAGCGTGTGGATTTGTAAAACTGGATGAGGAGTTCTCTCACCATGTACGACAAGTCCTCGATGATTTCCTGGCGGGGCCGCTGCACCCGCACCGTCGCGCAGTATCTGCTTGGGTGGGCATCCATGCTGCCAACCACCTACACAAAATAAACAGCAAATGTGTGAAACTATAACCCGAATCACCAGCATGGTTTTGGCAAGGAGAAACAAGTGTGTTTGAAAGTTAAACAAAACACTACTATTTTCACTAAATAAAATAGATCAGGGGTTAAAATAAAGCGACTCACACTGAGAAGATTGTGTCATACATTCGCAGAAACCATAAGAGTGTATATTTGACTTTCTTTTTTTTAAAAAAAAAGACTGGGACTGGTGTGCATGCATATGACTCAAGCAAGATAATCATTATGGTAAACCCCTGAAGGGTTTTCTGTGGCATGTAGCTTATTAAATATTTGCAGGGCTATCTTCCTCTATCCATCTACTATTTAAGGCTATAGGTAGGTTTTGCACCCCTACATACACCCCCTCCCATATGAATGAATGTCAGCAGTGCATGTGCATTGAGGAGCCACATGGTGTAGTGGTTAAGTGCTTGCAGTGCCACTCACACAGTCAGGAGTTCAAGCCCCCTGTAGGTCAGATATCCTTGCAGCCTGCTCATGGTCAACTCAGCCATCCATCCATTCCTTGGTCGGTAAATGAGTACCTAGCACATAGCTAGGGGGTAAAGAATAGCCGGGGAAAGCAATGGCAAACTACCTCACAAAAACGGCTTGCCTATGAAATCACTGCTTGCAGTGGTACCCCAGGGTCGAACACGACTGAAGGGGAAACTTTACCAGCTGTGAATGTAGGAACCTCAAAATGTGATCTGGTGAGGTCATGAGGTGGAGGTCAGCTTTTTTGCTCGCTAGTAACTAACCACAGGTCTCTCTGGAAGCCGTGAAGCAGGACTGATATCAGTATATTCTGAGTTTGGGCAGCTGCCAGCATCCAGGGTTTTTGGCTGGACCCACTGCTGTCAGCCGCTCGGAGCACTTCCTCACTGGTGACCGGTGCCTCCCCAGCCTTCTCACAGACCACTGTTCTTTACACCACCCTGCCTGCCTCACCACATGCTGATGCTAGGTTCACAGCCCACCTCTCTGTGCCAGGTCAAAACAGCATGGCCGCCACTGTAACCGCAGCCCCATCCTATCTAGTGCCTCCACACACACACACACAGAGAATGCACCTATGGCACTAGCCAGAAAAAAGGACCCACTGCCTGTTTCTTCCCCATAGAATCATAGAGTTGGAAGAGACCACAAGGGCCATCAAGTCCAACCCCCTGCAATGCAGGAACACACAATCAAAGCACTCCTGACAGATGGCCATCCAGCCTCTGTTTAAAAACCTTCAAAGAAGGAGACTCCACCACTCTCCGAGGCAGTGAATTCCACTGTCGAACAGCCCTGATGGTCAGGAAGTTCTTCCTAATGTTTAGGTGGAATCTCTTTTCCTTCACCTTGAATCCATTACTCCGTGTCCTAGTCTCTGAGGCAGCAGAAAACAAGATTTCTCCCTCTTTGACATGACATCCCTTCAAATATTTAAACATGGTTATCATGTCACCCCTTAATCTACACTTCTCCAGACTAAACATCCCCAGCTCCCTAAGCCTCTCTTCATAGGGCATGGACTCCAGACCTTTTACCATTTTGGTTGCCCTCCTCTGGACCTGCCCCATCTAAAAACCTAAGAACACAATCTGTGTTAATGCCTTTTGTTGGGACTGGCACAATGACAAATAACATTGTCCAAGGTTTCCAGTGTCCTCAGAACTCAAAAGCCTGTATGTATGGTTTTGGTCCTTAATTGAAGGCATTGCATGGATTGTATTTCTGGCTTTTTTAAAAAAATCTTTTCTTTGGTCTCCTCCATCTGCCAGTTGGGTGTTCTGTCATGTTTGTTCTGCCTAGCGTGAACAAAGTGACATAGTGAGGGAAGAATGATATGGACTTCGTTGGTGTTACTTTTAGATTTGTGTGCATGCATAGGACTCAAGCAAGATAACTATTGAAGGGCTTTCTGTGGCATGTAGCTTATTAAATATCGGCAGGGCTATCTTCCTCTTGAAACATAATTTTCTCCATGAATAAAAAGTGATGGGTAATATTGCCAAAAAAGCATTTATGTAACATACCTGATTAAGCACTGTAGTGCTGCTTCTTGTTGAATATATTTGATAGACTACAAAAATCACGTGTGTACATAGGTGAGCAGGTATATCCCGAATCTCTGTTTCAGCCAGTCCAACTGATTGAGTGTTGGGCATGGTGAAGAGCATGAGAATAGATCTTACTTGCACCCACACTCTAATAAGAGCTCCAGGTAGTATACATGGATGTCCCATAAACCTTCTTCCCAGACCCATTCCCTCCTCTCCTATCAGGCTCCCACATGACACTTGTGGTTTTGCTCCCTCCATCTCCACAAATCCCACAGGACCAATTGGAAGTTCCTGGAGAAACCGTTGCCCAATTCCCCCAGCATAGTAATTAGATGGGGAAGAATTATCCTCCTGCACGGGCATAAGGCCGGGGAGTGGACCCTGGCACTGAAGAACGAATGGGTAGCACAGCCACTCAATTAAATTTATTTTATTTACTTATCTTTATTTTATTTTATTAAACTTATAGACCACTCTTCCCCAAAGGGCTCAGGGCAGTGAACAACCACAGTAAAACATGGCATTAAAACACAATAAAACCAGCCCAGTATCCCAATATTAAAACAGGAACCATATAAATATTAATATCAGATGGCGTTGGACTCCCCCTGCCTCCCCACCTTGCGTCCACGGGAGGCCAGATGAAACGGTGGCAGATGTACTTAGCCAGGCTGGCTAAATACCTGGCGGAACAGGTCCGTCTTACAGGCCCTGCGGAAACTCTGCAAGTCCCGCAGGGCCCTGATCTCCCTTGAGAGCCTGTTCTACCAGGTGGGGGCCAGGGCCATAAAGGCCCTGGCCCGTGTAGAGGCCAGCCTGATTGCTTTTGACCTAATGGGGCGATATGGGGAGAGCCGGTCCCTCAGGTATCTGCTCCTCTATGTACACAAAGGTAACATCACAGCCTGCGAACTATGTCTCATATGCCAGATTCCAAATGCATTCCAACTGATGGGATGTTCCCATGGTGCTGGTGCAAATTCCAGACCCAGCTGAACACAAATGATGCTTGCCCCTGCTGTCTTACACTGAAATAATCTCTGGCACACAGGGAATGCAGCGGTACTTGCCAGGGAAGCAGGAGGGTTTGGATGAAGCCTGCGGCTACCATGATTTCTATAGCTTCATATTTATATGATCACTCATGCACAAGTACATTTTCATTCTATAGGGAAGGTTCGTATAGAAAGTCTGTATACATACCAGTTCATACTTAAAGTGCCAAAAAAATGCACTTCAATTCACAAGTCATACTTAAGGTGCATAAAAAAAAGAAAATGGAAATAAAACAGCTTACAGCCGTTATGGAGGGCTTCTTTCCATCCCCGGCTGGCGGGTGGGTTACATCTGCTCCTAGGAATATAACTGGCTGTTGAAAGACAGCAGAGCTGCAGGAGCAAATGAGATATACAGAACAGGAAGTTAATATCAAGTGATAACAAAAGACTAGGAGGAGAGTGCAAAGGAGGACCATACCATATGATTAACATGCCCTCTGTACAGTTTCTCCTTTTTTGGCCAGAGTGGGGAGAAGACCTCTTCCAGTAAAAGCAGCAAAAATTGATAAGCTGTGCGACTAGAAGCTGCATGTTCTTTCTCTACTTCCCTCCTCATTCAAGTTCAGCCCCAAGGACTCCCAGAATAGTAATTTCATAAAAAGCAAGGGCCCACTGGGGGGAAAAAAACAGTGCACTGCAAAGAATGAGGGCAACAGATTACAGAAGCAGCAGTTGTGAGAACACTGCTAGCAACTGCAGGGAAGGTAGAATTGGAACTCCACAAGCCCTCCCCTCTGCCCATTCTGGCCACAAATGCTTGAGCTTTTACAATCATGACCGCCTTTATGTTTTTGCAAGTACAAGCTGTGTGATTAGACGCCTATTTTGAAATCTCAAATGTTTATCTTTTAAAGAGTTAACAAGGTACTGCTGACTGTTGGTGGTCTATGGTAGCTGAACTTTCAGTAGTCAATGATCAATTGCTCATCCACTGCTCTGGGCAATTTCACTCCTCAAAAATTGCAGTTTGGAGTGCTCCATGAATGCCAGAGAATGTGGCATGCAAATAAATCATGCAAAAAGAACAGTTGGACAATTGTCCGATGCATTCAAGGACACAGAATGCAGTTCTTTGGACAACAGTCCTCTTTTTTAAAAAAAGATACAATATGTACTTTTCATGTCATACCACACAACAGTAGCTCCTGCATACATCAGGACCACAGATTCATGTTTTGTTTTGAGCTAAAGCTGAACATTTTCAAGGTCATGAGTTCAGGTTCAGCTGTGCAGAGCAGCAGCAGGGTTATGCATGTGCCTCAGTCTTGTTAAAGGAAAAACAGCTCTATGAGCGACATGAAGGAGGCTGTTTCTGGACAGGATGCTTACCGCTGATGGGGCACCAGAATGTTGTTGATCCCTCCAAGCTTGACGTTGATCTTGAGGCAGAGGTTGGAGAGCGTCTGCGGCGAAGTCTTCACTACGTTCTTGACCTGCACGCACTGAGTAGCCATTCCCAGGAGTGTATCACCCACACGCTTCACCTCCGCTGGGGATGGAACAGCAGAAGGTTACAGCAAGCGAGCTTCTGGAAATGGCACTTCAAACAGAATTTGAAATTGCATTCATTCAGCTAGACGAGGTAAGTGTTTCAAGAAGGGCGAAAAATTGCAAAGCCAATTTAAAACATGCAAAAAAATATATGCTCAAATCCCTCCTTCCTGAGGGGCGACACTTCAGTGTATTCACAGGGATCCACATTTTTCTACTTCTTCCCCATGCAGGGAGAAAAGTGCCCTGGAAACAGCAAGTTAGTACATCAAGTCAAAGGGGCCTAACCCAATTATTATAATCATTATGTTTACTATTATTACTATTGTTGTCGTGTTGTCTGCCTTCTTTACTAGGACCAAAGGCAGATTAGGAGTACTATAACAATAACCTTTCGGTCAATCACTGGGCAGATTATATGATATGATAAAATTTTAATGTATCAGCAAAGATTTCTAATAAAATAAAATAATCCAGTTGGGCTGGGATTGTAGAACAAGGGTTGGGGGTAGATAACACCACATGCAAACAAATCAGTGTAGGAAATTTTTTTTATCCCTGTCCAGAAGTACCCCTAGCACCCCTGAACTTAGGAGTACTTAGAAGGAGGGAAAAGGGCCAGTTGGAGTAGCCTGCCTGGCCAAGACCTGCATGGTTCAGCCCCACCCTGCCAGTCAGCACAGCAAGGCAATTTGCCCTCATATGCCCATAACCACAATGGTGCAGAAATGGGTTGGGCCCTATCAACAATTCTCATGCCCCTGCATTCAGCACTAGGGGTTGATGTGAAATCTGTCACAAGTCTTTCAAGTGTAAATTCTCTAAGTAAAAAAAGATAGAATCAGGGTAGAAAAAATGTGACTCGTCATAAACCTTCCATGTGTGAATTCTCTATGCAACTGGATAGAACAGAATTAGCAACTAGCAGGACCGAAGAGTCCTGATTTTAAAAGCATGAAGTGGTGGGAGAATAAAATAATCTTGGATCAATGTGGTAGGAGCAAGATAATACATACAGCAAACAGTCAATACATAACATACAGTGATAAGACCCAGTGCCTTATTCCTTTTATAAAAACCTCTTCCTGAACCATTCCATTATCATGTAGCCAGCCCTATTACCTTTCTAAAAATGCCCTCTTAAACCATTCTGTTTTAAATAGTTTGCAGAATGACAACAATGTGAAAAGCCATATAAGAGAAATGGGGGAAGAGGTTGGAGGCTGGTCTGGCCCAGTCACACCTGACTGGCAATGACATCTGCCAATCAACCCAAGAGAGTGAAGCAACCCTCAGGGAGAGAGGTAGGAAGAGAAAAGGGCAGCCTACTCCTGAGAGTCTCCCTCATAAGGGCAAGGGACTTGAGCCTGAGAAGACATGCTAGCTAGCCCTTCCGCCAGCTAACTGGCTAGAGAAGAGTGCAGTAGAAAGGGAGAAGAAAGACTAAAGGTGCTGATAATCTCTTCCCCCTTCTAGTCCAGGTCCTAACAAGGAGGCTTCGTAGGGTGTGCTGGTCCCACCCAACCCTGACAGATGCTCACAGACCCCAATAACCTAACCTCCTGAACTGAACCATTACACTGTGACTTCGCTCCTTCTGAAGCCTCCTGAACAACTCTCCTTTGGACCTTTTGTAAAATAACACTCAATCAATCAATAAGCCTTTACTGGCATATAATGTAGGTTAAAACAGATAAATATAAAAACAGGATTTTAAAAAAGAACAACTCTTAAAATCAGATACTGTACAACATATCAAAAGTAAATCATCGGTTCGTTTCCATGACTACATATAAAAACTTGGCCACTGCTTCATATTGAGTCAAGTTATTATTGTTCAGTTTCTGTTGGACCGACATTTCAGTATACTGTGATGTTAGAAATGTCAGGTATTTTGTAACGTAGCAGAAGCATAGAGGCAATCCTAAAAGCCTCAGGTAGACCGTTCTACAATGTCAGAATTTCCAGACGATGTGCAGAGTGTGGGCTTAAAAGATGAAAAGAAAGATGGAAAAGATGGAGCTTTAAATGTGCACTCTCTTTGAAATCTGTGCTTTCTGGAGGAAAAGCAAAAAAATTAAAATGCATACAAATCTCTCTGGCTTCTTTCCCACCCTTCTGAACATCCATCCTGCTAACATACCATACACTGGCGTCTTCCCTGGGAGGATGACTATGATGAGCTGCAGTCCGGAATATGTGTTCTTCAGGTGCCGGAACATGGGCTCCACGCTGTCTGCACCTTGTGCATATTTGCAGAAGCACGGCTGGCCCTGAATCGGCATCCCCGCATCCTTGGAGATCTTGCGTAGCTGGTCTGTGAAGTTCCTATGCCAAGGCAAAGTGAAAAGTGGGCTCACAGGGAAAGAGCGGGAAGGGCTATCCTTTGTATCACTTAGCAGTGGTCAGGCACCCTTCTCCTACAGCTGCTCCATAGTGGGAGTTACTGGGTCCAAGTTGAACCCAGGCGCTTATAAGAAGCACTCCTTCAGAAAAGCAAGGGCTACAAGTAGTCCTTAAGCAACAGGGAAGTCATCATTCCCCCAGGATTCCTCACCCCACACTGCCTGTTTCAATCACCATCAAGACAAGTTAAAGGGTGTGGGAGCAAGCTTGAAGATATTCAAAGTAGCAGTTGCTGGTGCAAAGCATCTCCCCTGACTGACTACCAGGCATTATGTGAGGCTTTGGCACCCCAGCCTTCTGTCAGCTCTTTTGGACTTCTTGCTTCAGACCTATCATCTGCTCGGCAGACCTGAAAGCTTCCTCATCCTCAGCCTAGCCCACAGCAGAAGTAGTGGCCAGCATGCATCATGCTGCCAAAGCCATAACCTGAGCCACGAGATGGAGGGGGAGGGGTTAGAATGTAGCAGAAGACTCTCTTTCCCCCAAGCTGTGAAATCCAGCTTGGAAAGAAAACCCCTTGTCCGACAGCTGGAAAGGATCTATGCATTTCACATGTTTAGGAACCCCCACAGTTATTTTGGCCTTAACTGAATCGGCAAACGTAGCTATCATTGTAACAATACATCCTTATTATAAGGAAACAAGTCTTTCAGGACGGGATCTATTCCCGAAGCAGCACAATCATTATTTCACAACTTACCACAAGACAATCTGGAATTATTTCCAGTTGATTCCCTCCCCTGTATTTTTCTCTCCCATTTGAACAGGGCCACTTGGCACACTAACTGTATTGTTTAATAAACCCTGCTCAAAGGAGAGCCATAATGCTCACTAGGTTTAATGTTATGCCTTCTGCCTTGTTATATGGCAGATTTATCAAGCAAGAAAAGGCTAAAAGATTGTGCCCATGTAATGATGGCTCAGTTGAATCTCTGGCCCACCAATTACTACACTGTTTCAGATTCAAGGAAATCAGATCCAAGTATGTGAATCTTACTCCTTTACATTTACCCGATCTCCCCGATTTATTTAGATTACACTACTTGCTGGACAATCCTGATCCTTCTCTCTGTATAATAGTGGCAGACTTTCTCCTGGAAATTACTAAATGCCAGTAGATTTCCCTCCACTTAACATTTATTTCCTGTACTGTATATGTTTTTTTAATAAGTTTTTTACTATTGTTGTACTGTTGTCTATGCCAATAAAGGCTTGCTGCTGCAGTTGATTCCCTTAGGGGAAACAAAAAATGTCTGAAATTAATAGGTACTTCTTGTTTTTCTTAGATATCCAGATCTACCTATCCTTCTAGATTGACCTATAGTATACCATTTGCCCTGCAGGCATTCACCAGGCAGGCACAGAGAACGTTGATTCCAAATAGGGTATAACATGACATTGTAACTTTGGAATTCTAATCTGCCTTTAAGAATAGAAAAGTGTGTAAATCAGAGGTGATAAAGGGGGCAGAGTACCTTTTCTATGAAGAAATCCTGAAGAGTTTTGGACTTTTCAGTTTAGAAAAGAAACAACGGGGAAGGATAACAATTTATAAAATTACACATGGGGTAGTAGACAAAGAAATATTTGTCCCTCTCCCAAAATACTAGAACTGGAGGGCATTCAAGGAAGTTGATGGACGGTAAGATTCCAGGATAAAAAAGGAAGTACTTTTTGACACTAGTAATTAAAATGTGGAATTTGTTGCAATGATGACCACAAGTATAGATGGCTTTAAAAGGGGATTAGACAGATTCAAGGAGGATAGATCTTCCAGTGACTACTAGCCATAGTGACGAAAAGTCACTTTCCCATTCAAAAGCAGTCAACTTCTGAATACCAGTGCCAGGAGGAAACATCAGCCTCTATACCTTATTCTTGGTCCTCTATAGTAACTGGTTGGCCACTGTGCAGAGGCGGAGCTACCAGGGGACCATGGGGCACGTGCTGGGGGCGGGGCAAGGCAGAAAAATCCCCTGGCACCCTCACACACAAACACTGGGCACACTCTGGCCCCGCTACGGCTCTGCCACTGTGTGAGACAGGATGCCGGACTAGATGGACTATTCACCTGATGTGCCAGGACTCTTATGTTCACAAGGCTTTGAGTAAAAATGTAAGCACATCACAAACCTGTCCTCCCTTTACCAAAGCCTTCTCAAAAAAAGCCAGATTTGGTAACACAGCTCTACCAGTGGACTCTGCCATTCTGAACCACTAACATTTTGTTAGCTGAGACAAAGGGCTGATTTTGTATATGTGAACTTATAAACAAAATGGCAACAGTATTAGCAAAGGTGGCAGAGGCAGGAAACACTGAAGGAAATGGCAGCCAGTTCCCCACATTTCAGCACCACCTTATCCTGGAACAACCCACTCCAGTTCCCATCTCACTTACTTCAGCACTTCTTCCCTGCACTGTTTTTGAGGGGCGAAACAGGCGATGGCCCAGACTTTGATCTCAATGCCATTGTAAAACTGCTTCCCCCTCATGTCCCAGACCCCCTGGTTGGGTGTGGCGATAGCCCGGTTCTGTGAAAAAAAAATGTTTTAAGTTTTTACATCTATCTTCTTGGAAGTTAACCCCACAGATATGATGTGGTTCACCTGGCACTGATTTCTACAATGAACCCCACACCCAGCCACTGACTTCTCCTGCAGCCGGAGAGGCAGCTTCGCATGGAGCCGCCTCTTGGTGGTCCCCCTCCATTCATTGTCCCCCCTCCATTCATCGCCCTTTGGAGGACTGCAGATACCCAGACCTCCTCTGGAGGTCGCAGGGCAGCGTGGGCGGGTCTCTGCAGCCTTCCAGAGGGACGCTGCACAAGACGGTGAGTGGAGCCAACGGGGAAAACAGTGGCTTCCCAGTGGTGCGGTTCACACTGTGCTGCGGGGGAACACACTGTTTTTTGAAAACCTTGCTCATTGAGCGAGGTTTTTTGGGGGGGGCTTCATGCCAGGATGGCTTCAGGCCAAGGGAAAGTTAGGACAGCGCTGCTGCACAGCAGCAACATGTCCTGTGCGAACGGTGTCCCATGGACGGTGTTTTTGTCGTCCCTGGGACGCTGTATTTGGCCTGTGAGGAAAGGGCCTGAGTTACATAGTGCTTCCCCACCAATCCAAACAGAGATCTTGGAACCAATCAGGCCCCAAGAGATTCCTGAAGAAACAGGGAAACAATGCAGAAAAGGCTGCTTTTTAGGCCTCGTGTAGGTCTCTGCAATGCTTCAGGTAACTGGAAGGGTCACAAGTTCTGGTTTAAAGTTGCCAACCACCATGCTAGCCACTCTAAAGCCACCTAACCCTTCCCCAAATTATATACTCAGAATCTCATTAGGGCTCATTGTGTCTGGACAAAAAAAAAGAACCAGAGGGACTGGAAAGCCAATAGATACAATCACTACTAACACAATTAAATCAATGAGCAAACAAGGTATAGCGGCAGATATAAAAAAGTATTCAGGCATAACCTTTCAGGAAGGGATATTTCAGGCATCCAAGCCTCATCACAACCAAGACAAATCTCACAACACAACCTTCCATAAACACTCTTCCAACCCATCCCACATGCCCACTCTACCCCGGTCTCTGATAAGCCAAAAAGACACAGCGTCCAACCAGCTTCATTTCTGCTTACCCGACCTCCATACTGCAATATCGGAGCAGGAAGGACCCTCCCCGTCACTTCAGTCATGTCATCCTTCACCTTTATGCCAAACTCCTGTATGTATGGGTCCAGGTTATAACTGGCATTCTTCATCTGAAAGACAGAGAAAGTTAAGTTGCATCAGATGGAACAAGGTGTGCTGGCAAATACGTTAATAGAGAACAAAGTTGCCTTTGGAGCGGGAAAACACTGGTAATGTATGATGATAAGTACCATTTAAGATGAGAGAGGAAAACTACCAGCCTAATACTGGCCAGAAGAGGATTCACGGGGAATCCCATGATTACACACCTTGAAGGATTATGGTGGTGGGTTTTCCCAAGGTATGGCTGAAAACTCCTGCCATGGGCTTGTGGGATTTTGTCACATGATCAAGGTGTGCCCTCAGTGATTTTGGAGGAAAGTTAGGCAAACTGAAGCAAGCATGCTTCAGTTATATTATACCATCACTCCTCGATGAGATTCTGAGAATATGGATGCACACAAATGGAACTGATTGCTCCTGAAAGTTGTAAAATACAGGTCAGCAACTTAAGGGTTACTTAAAAGTAGGTGGATACTATTGCTCTCCTGATTAAACCCTTCTGGCTGATCTTGAAATAGAGAAGGAAATAATGGAGGTGACTAAACCAGATAATGTTATGATACAGAGATGGCGGAGAAGTTCAATGAATTTGCTTTTGTATTCACTGTGGAAAATGTGAGGCAAATACCCGTGCCACAGTCACCATTTTCAGGAAGAGAGTCTAAAGAACTGAGTCAAATTAAAGTGAAATTAAAACATGGTAAGTCTCCAGGTCCAGATGGCATACACCTGAGAGTAATTAGGGAATTTGAATGTGAGACAGTTGATCTACTAACCAGAATATTCAACCTATCACTAAATTCAGTCACTGCACCAAAAGACTGGAGAGTAGCTGGAGTGAATGTTACACTGATTTTTTTAAAGGGTCCAGAAGGGAACCAGGAAATTACAGGGCAGTCAGCTTGCTGCCTGTCCCAGGCAAATTAGTAGGAACTGGTCCAATCCAGCAGGGCTTTATAATGTACTTAGTTCTGGAAGCATGAGGTTAGAGGCTTTTTAAAAACAAAAATTAGGCTTTTCACAGTCTTTCTACCCAAGGAAACAAGTTGCCACCTTGCAGAGTTCAACAAGTTGTCAATACAGGTCCAACAGCTTTTATTCATCATCTTGGAGAACTCAAAGAACTTCACATATGTCATCAATGTTGTATTCCTTTCAACAACTCCATAAGGTCATTACAGCAGATTGTGGAGGGTACAAGAACAGGGCATGAGGCCATTTAGGGAGTTCACAGAAATTTCAACTAAACTGCATTTGTTAAAAAGCAGCCCCACTTCCTGACATGTAGCCTTTATATTTCATTGGCTGAACTCTTCAGCCCACCTCCCAATGACCAGCCCTACAAAGTTTCCAATACCCAGTTCCTGCTTCCCTCCCTCAATAGCAGATGGAGGAGAGAAACATACCAGCCGGCTAATTTCCTCTTGCCTATCCGGGGCCGACCTTGCGGTTGCTTTTATCATGGTGGAAGTCTGATTGTCTGTCAGTTTCTTGATGCAACGCTGGCCAGCCACGATGTTACACACCTGACAAAACATGCAACAGAGGTCTTTCAAATTTTCCATCTTGTCATTCAGCTCGATATAGACCCTTCCCCAAGGAAACATAATAATGAGGTCATAACAAATACACACCCTTAAAAACTAATGAGTAACTGCAATTAGTAACTTCAACATTAAAAGTTTAGATACCTTTGATCAAAAGCCCATCCAAACTAACAAAGGACATTGTAACCTACACACTAGATGACCAAGGCAAGACAACCTAAAGCATCTAGAGTGTGGGGTCCCCAATGTTTGAGTCAGCAGACACTTTTAGACTCTGACACAGGGTAGTGGACAGAAAATGGTTGTTGCAGGAGGTAGAGCCAGCCATAAAATGGCCGGGAAAGATTGCTTTTTTGCATAAATTTGCTTTTTTGCATACATTTTTTGCATAAATTTGATTTTAGCTCTTCAGTATTTCAGGCAGAAGCTCTGCTCAACAGAATACTTTTTATAATGAACATATTGTTTAAAAATATTTTCTTGCATATAGACAAGCACACATATCGAGATCACTAAGAAACATTCATTTGCCCGTATCTGCCAGATTTCCAGCAGCCAACCAGGAGCTCTGTTAGCCCCACTCACTTTTGTAAAAAATACTTGATGGGCACCAGGAAAGGTATCAGCAGAGGCCAGGGTACCCCCAAGCAACATGTTGGGGATCTCTAGTCACAAGTTGACAAAAAATATAATATAGCTGCAACAGATGTGCATACACATGGGTGCATAGACACTTGTGTTGCAAAAGGAGGGCCAAAATTCTTCCAAGCATCCACATTCCCAGAAGGGGACTTCACCTCCAGAGGTAAGTATGTGTGCTTCTGCTCCTGGCCGACCTGAAGACACGGCAGGTGGGGGTACTTGAGCTGCAGGTTGTATTTCTGCTTGAAGTATTGTGCTACTGTGCATTCCACAGTCTGGCCACTCTCCAACTGCAAGGGGAACCTATGAAGGAGGAAAGAGTAGCTGCTGAGTGATACCTGCACACTCACCTAGAACACAAGCTACAATGATTACAAGCCCACAGAGGTTCACTGGGTGCCCTAGCATGCTGCAAAAAAATTAAACAGCTAAAAGGCTCCTAGGATCCCACAAGACACACTCCTAGAAGGGGCTACCCCCCCATAACCCTGCCTGATTTTACAAAATTCATACTGCACCTTTCAGTCCTCATAAAGGCCACCAAGGTGGATAATAAATTAAAAAAACATATATAATAAATCACATCTTAAAAGTCATTAAAACCAACAAAAACTGCACCATTAAAATGCATACAAAAACATAAAAGCAACAGTAAGAACATTTACTGCTCCAACTTCATTTTCTTTCAATCTGCCCATGCTGACAGTAGGTTAGCAATTGGCGATGCTGGCAGAGGCTGATGGGAATTGTAGTCCATGAACATCTCGAGTGCCATAGGTTCGCCATCATAGCCCTCACATAACTGTAGGTGCCTTCAGCAGAGACAGACTGTTACATCTCTGTATAAATCAGTGCTCTGGGCCCACCTTCTGCCAATTAGGCAATCAAGTCCAGAATAATAAGCAGAAACTCAAGAGACAAAATCCTCCAAAAATGGGCACTATTTCTGTTTACACACTTGTTTTAAAAGTAATTGGGGGGAGGATATGACAAGTGCATCTCATTTTAATTCAGAGGAAGATAATCAACTCGCCCACTGTTATTTAATGTTTTATTTAGTGTATGTACACTTGATAAGCAGCTGAATGTGTAAATATCGTCCACAGAAAAATATTGGATTTGAGGCGACATAGGTGATATGCAAGACCTAGACCCAGTCAGCTCTCAACTTGCATGTTTGCCATCAAGTATAAAGACACATGTGAACCAATCCAAATTGCCTGGGGAAGAAGGAAGGTCAGCTCATACGTATATGGGGGAACACAGAGGGTTGAAATTGTAGGGAGGGAGGTACCAGTGTACTTCATTACTGCCAGTTCAACAGAAAATCTTCCCAATTATACCAGTTTCCTTCTAGCTTAGTGCCTTCCTCCCAAAGTACATAAGCAAGAATGAAAAAAAATTGTGGGCATCAGCCTATGTGTAGTACAAAGCACTACTGACCTTCCATTAGTAAAGGTAGTCTCCAGTGCAACCACCGGATCATTACTGACCCATGGGGTGACATCACACACTGGAGTGGTTTGCCATTGTCTCCCCAGTTGCCTATACTTCACCCCCAGCAAGCTGGGTACTCATTTTACCAACCTCAAAAGGATGGAAGGCTACCTGAGGGCTATCGGAGTCAGCTACCTGAAACTAACTTTTGTTGGGATCAAACTTGGGTTGTGAGCAGAACTTACACTGCGGTACTGCAGCTTACCACTCAGCACCACGGGGCTAATAATTGACCTTCCATGCCATCAGACAGAATGGTTTCTCTCTCCACTTTTTAATACCCCCAAAAAGTTATCAATCACCAAGCACCCAGATTGCCTCCGCAGAGGCTCTGCTCTCCTCCCAATACCACTGCCCATCTTACGTTTGATGACTAGCTGGCCGCCGAGTAACATTACACACTCGATACTTCCTCTTCATCTGTCCACAGTGAGTTACCTCCACTTTTAAACCTAGAAGCAGACACACGTTTTAGCCATCGAGAAGACGCCCTCTGTGTTGGTTTCTTTCATAGCAGCCCTTCATCCTTTCATCTTAACAATTCGTAGACTACAGAGTTGCCAATCAAAAATGGTCAAACAGAGAAGACATAGCAGGTACAAGCTACCAGTATTTGTTTGTTGTCCAATAATTTAATAATATCCAGTGTCTCCAGAAGTCATCTTTTGCTCCCTTACAAGCACCTCTGCAAAAAATCACAGCAGTTTTCTATGATGTTATAAGCAATCCCCCCTACTCATGTGTCCTAATATGCCTTTCCTCCCCCAACCCCAACTCTACAGACATCATTATGAGCTGGACTGAATGTACACTGGGAATCTATCCAGTCAGAATCAGTCACTGAAACCTCTCTACATTTCTAAATTGCTAATACAAAGGGGGTTCAAGGATGGTGCATCTCTCAAAATAGCTCATCCTAAAAGTTGGGCCCACCACATCCATATACATTTCTGCTATGTGCTCTCACATTGTTCTGCCTTCAGAAGGGGATACTGAAAGTTCAAACTTCAAACCAGGATATTTGAGCTACAGAACTGCTGAGTGTAGAGGAAGCGGAACACAGGAAGTGAGGTTGGGGGATGCTCCAGGAGAAGGGGTAAAGTAGTCTCTCACTGTGAGGGTCAGGAGCTAGCAGGCGTTGGGGACAAAGTTCTATTCAGTGTGGTATTTGGGTACTGCTGAAACACAGTCCCTCTTCCTGCGAGAATCATGGATAAATATTTCTGCATTTGAGTTAGACGTAAAGGGTGACTACTCCATCCCTGATTTTAAATCACTCGTCAAAAATGGCAGCCACAGTTCTACAAATCTCTGTTTTGATCCAGTCTTCATACATCCTTTGCTTCAAATATGGGGTAGTGACAGTGCCCTATCCTAGACTTGAGCTCAGTCTCTCCAGCCCTGAGTTGTCAGGTCATTTATTGTCAGGTCAGTTATTTATTCGCTCCTCTTGTTATATCTGTTTATGATGGTTTTATGTATGATGCCTTGTGTTGTACACCACCCAGAGCCCTTCAGGGATAGGGCGGTATACCAAATTAAATAAATAATAATAAATAATAATAATAATAACAAAGGCCACCTTGCTATACTATATCTATGGCCATATGAAAAGCAGGTTCCATATTTCATGCTAGAAAGGGTAAGACCAAGGAAGTAACTTCAGCAAGTCATGGTTGAGGTGTGCCTGCTGTTCTAAAGTCTTCCTCCCTATTCCGTCCTTCACCAATTTTGTGCTGATTACCAGCATGGTTTCCACAAATGGCCCTGCACAGCACCCCTCTCCCAAGGCAGTATGCTAACAATGCCCACTCCCACCCCACCCCAAGTCTCTCCTTGTTTACCTTTTATCTCCTTGGTGAAGCGTACTCTCTGGGAGTCAGTCAAGGGCTTTGGCTGCTCATCGATATTCCGGATATCTAGCACCTCACACATGAATTCAATCACAGGCTGGGCCTTGTAGAATGCTGTTGCTGACACTGTTACAGGGCAAGGAGATACACAGTTTGTCAGCCACATGGACTTAAGAGGCATCATTGTTTCCTATGTCTCTCTAGGCTCCAACATCAAGTGAGAAGGTGAGTGAGGGATGGGGGCGGGGTGGGAAGGGGCTATCTTGTCTTCAGAACACATCTATGGCATTGTAACATGTCCAAAATCCTGCAAAGCAGGCAGACTAAATATTGCTGTCAATTGCTGCCTTCAAAACCCCTGTGTTGCAACAACTTCTAGAAATTCCCTCTTCAACATTAACTGGCTTTTGTTCAGACCTAAAAACCTTGTCTAACTATTACATTAGGAACCCCTTGAAGGATTTTCAGGTTTGTTCATACAATCCCTGCTTCACCACTTGTCTCAGATACATTATGACTATTGCTTCACAGCAGCAACTCACATCCCAACTGGTAATCGACAGCTTGCACTGGACTGAGTTCCAAATTAACTCTCATGGTTTACAATCCAGGTGCAGCTGGAAATACCATTTGGCACAAAGCTGGAATTAAAAAGTTCTCTGTCCAAGAGGGAGGGAGCAGCAGGGGGTCATAAGAGCAAGCCAGTAGTGCTCTCCCATCACCACCGTTTGCCACTATGACTGAACCCAAGCACTACATACAAGAGCCACAATATCAAAGGCTGTCCAACTCTGGATGAAGCCTCAAAAGGGGATTTGGGAACCAACTTGGAACCTCAGGCTTCAGTTTTGTACAGGTCCTGTTCCACATGGCTGTTCGAACAGCTATCCAAAACAGCCTTTCATAGCGGTCAAATAGGATTCTACACAGATCTGAACAACGCAGATCTCAGCAGCAGCCAATACGTTTGAGATGCTCAAAAAGCAAAGCGTCGAAAGGCAACTACTCTCCCCTATTTGTTTCTAACATCTGATAGAGATACATCACACTTGAACATGGAGGTTCCATTTTGTTATCGAGACAAACAACTGCCGCAGACCTATCCTCTGTGAATTTATAGCATCAGGGATCTACAAGTGTTAAGTTACCATCGATGTTCAGCATCATCTTCCACATGGCAGGTCTGACAGACTGGTGGAATCCAAACCAGACTTCCCTTCCACCTCCTAGAGGGTGATAGTATCCTTCAGGGGGAGAAAAAAAAGAACGACCCACCGGGGTATACCTAGGGGAGCCAGAGGAAAGTAGGAACACATTAATCCACTAAAAAGGCCCGAAAATGAATGCCTACAATCTAGAGCAAGACACAAAACCCCACTCAGCAAGTTGCCTGGGCCTTAAAACTTCTCATAACTGGATCCAGTCTAAACTCGGGTAGCCAGATGTCCTCTTTTTCAGCAGGAATACCCAGGTTCTGCTTCTGTCCATTAAAAATAAAATGACAAAGGAGCCTAAATTACAGAGCAGCCACAGGGGAACAAGACTCCCCTGCGGTTGGAAGAAGAGCTGCTCAGGCTAGCCAGGATGTGTGAAGTAATTTAAAGAGAAGGAGTCATCAGAAAAGCCTTGGGAAGCTCCTCATCAAAATTTACCAACATAATTGGACAACTGAACTGTTAAAACATGTATTTCTACTTAAAATATAGTACTAGAAGTAAACTTGTATCTATGAATGAACATTAGCATGTGCAAATTTGTCCTTTTTTAGAGCCTGGGCTCTGTTTTGGTCATCCTTAATACAGACATCCTACTCTAAGTACACACATGGCCAAGATATGTGTGCATTAGGAATTTCTCTCCCAGGCTGGCCCTAGACAAATCTGAAAGAGACTCTGACAGTTCTATTGTGGTGCTTCTGTTAAACAATACAGATGTCATGCTCTTGGAAAAAGTAGCAAAACTTCTTTTGCAAGTGACAGAACTTTCTAAGTAATGTATACTGCTATATACAGTCTTTATGTCTGCGTTTTGAATGTACTCGTGATTTGAACTTCATAAATGGCTTACACATGGGTTCAGCTCCTTCCTCTATATATTTATAATATACCAAATTTCCCCCAACCCTTTCCTGACAATTCTTGGGAAATGTATTATTCAGAGAGGCCTGAGATATTTTCCTTGGCACCCTCCCAAAACTGCAATTTCCGATATTCCTTGATGGAGGCCCTAAATGAAAAAGATATAAAATCAATAAGGAGGGGGAATAGTAAGTGATCCTGAAATTGTGACATCACCTTGTTGGGTTCACCTGTTTCAGAGCAAGACCCCACTCAAGAAACAGAATTACCTCATAGAGGCAAGGTGCCTCATGGCAACGTCAAGGGCCTGGACGGACTCCAGAGGCACAGGAATCTGACCGCTCACCAAGGCCTCATGCAGCATCCGCCAGCTGACGATGGCCATCCACTTGATGGAGACCTTGAATATCCTGTCCTTGCCTTCTCCCGGAATTGTCACCTCAAAATCGACCTATGAAGAAATCCATAGAGGAACAAAAATTACCACTCAGGACTCTACCACACAAGATCTCGCTCAAGTGCCCTGACAGAAGAATTGGAGCCAACCCTACTGATTCTACACTCAGGCAGAAAAAAATGAAATGGCTTGACAACAGTACACATGAAAGGGATCTGGGAGTCTTAGTAGACCACAAACTGAACATGAGTCAGCCAAGACAGCCAATGCAATTCTGGGATGCATCAATAAGAGTATAGTGTCTAGATCAAGGGAAGTAATTGTACCATTCTACTCTGCATTGCTCAGACCTCAGCTAGAGTTCTGTGTTCAGTTCTGGGCACTGCAATTTAAGAAGGATATTGACAAGCTGGGACGTGTCCAGAGGAAGGCAACCAAAATGGTTAAAAGTCTGGAATCCATGCATTATGAAGAGAGACTTAGGGAGCTGGGGATGTTTAGTCTGGAGAAGGAAAGGTTAAAGGCGGGGGGGGGGGGGGGGGGGCATGATACCTATGTTTAAATATCTGAAGGGACATCATGTCAAAAAGGGAGCAAGCTTGTTTTCCGGACTTGGAATAATGGACACGGCATAATGGATTCAAGGTGCAGGAAAAGAGATTCCACCTAAACCTTAGGAAGAACTTTCGGACTGTCAGAGCTGTTCGACAGCGGAATTCACTGCCTCGGAGAGTGGTGGAGCCTCCTTCTTCGGAGGTTTTTAAACAGAGGCTGGAAGATCATATGTTGGCAGTGCTTTGATTGTGTGTTCCTGCATGGCAGAGGGTTGGACTTGATGGTCCTTGTGGTCTCTTCCAACTCTGTGATTCTGCAGTTCTACTCTTACTTTTGAAATAGGAGCAACTGAACTGAATCACACCGGATGCAAAGACAGGGCCAAATAACTCCAGCTGAGGCTCACTGGAAGGCAGCAAGGTTGTTGCAGTACATCATGCACAGATGCAGCAGGCAGGTTCCTCTACAGCAGGGGTAGGGAACCTGCGGCTCTCCAGATGTTCAGGAACTACAATTCCCATCAGCCCTGCTCTACAGGATTATGAGGGGTGTCATCTCTGCCTCCTCATCACAGACCCTGTTTGCTGCTGGTATAGGCAGCACTCTGAATCTGGGATTGAAGAGGGGGTATTGCTTGGTTTTCAGGAGGTGAAGTGGGCTATAGCAAGGAGGTGGAAGGCAGGAAGTCCTGGACATAATTCCAAGTTATTACAGATCAGGACAGAAGTTTTCCAAGTAAAACATTAAGTCCCTACTTTTAATTGTTCCATATGTACACACAACTGAAAGGTGCCACAACACAACAGTCTGTCTTTTGAATTGGCAGAAATTAGGGCTTAAAAGTAACCTTCAGCCCCTGCCTCACAAGACAGGGTTTCAGTCCCTACCTCACAAGACAGGGTTGTTTAACAAAAATGGGTCTACCAACAAGCAGCACTCTTCTTCATGCAGTTATTGCTGCTACTGCTGCCCATCCAGCCTGAAGAAGAGTTCTGGGGAAACGCAAAGCTTGTTCAATTTCTTTGTGACATTTTCATGGGTCCTAAGTATTTATGCATCCATTTCCTTTGAATTTCTTCTGGACAAAGGAAAAAGACAACCCAACACACACGTAGGTTTTGTAATAACAGAAATACCATGGCAATCCACCCACCCAAAGGAGCATTCCCTTCATACCCTTTCATTTCCAATGGGCAAGGCAGTGACTGTGTAAATGTTCTTTTTCCCATCATACACCGGCTTCCGATCACCGAAGATTTGAGGCTTGAAGTGTTGCACCATGTATTCCACAACCTCCCTGTGAAAAGATAGATGCGTGGAGAAAAAGAGAAAATCTAAAAGGGACGGATTCTGCTGTTAGGAGTACAGTTCCAGCAGGGAATGTCAGACCCAGGCTACAGTCATGAGTAGAGCTACAGGAATCTAGACCCAGAAGGTGTTCAGGAGTTCCCACATCACCAGCTAGGGGTTGCCAGGACCAGCTTGGCAACCAGGAGGAGATCTGAGAGGAAATGGGTGCAGCTGCTAGAAATAATGTGATGTCACTTCCAAGAAAAACCAGAAGTGACATCAGTCCTCCATAAGACTCACTGAAAACTATGGATTTACTATAGAATTTCTGGTGATTACTAACCCATCACTTCTGGGTTGGGCCAGTGGCACAACAGCCTTTGTTCTTCTCCCACCAGGGCAGAGAACTGTGTGTTGAGGGACTGGAAATCCTACTTAAAGTGTATTAGGCCCTGACATATGAACCAGACAAGGGTGGAGAGCCAAGCCCCTAACCTAAGACATATACTAGGCCTGCTGAGAGTTCTCAGCCCCAAGAGCAGAGGACAAGACTTGACAACGTTTTCAAGGGAGCAAACAGCAAACTTAATTTGTCAACAGCAGGGCGGCGTCTGCACAGTAAGAACATAAAGAGCAGCCTTGATGGATTAGACCAGTGGTCCATCAAGTCCAGCATCTGTTTCATACAGAGACCAACCATGTGCCCTGGAGTGCCAACCAACTGGGCTCAGAAGACAGAGGCCTTCTCCTGACACTGCCTCCAAGCAGAGGACTGCTGGCTTTGTATATGAAGATTCCCTTTCTTTACAATGGATGGTAGTCATTGATGGAACTCCACTCCATAAATCTGCCTAGCCCCCTTTTAAAGTTAATTATGCCTGTGGTCATCACAACCTCCACTGGCAATGACTTCCATAGTTAATTACTCAATGAGTAAAATAGTAGTTCCTTTCATCTGTCCTCAGCCTGTTGCCTTCATGGGGGCACCAGAATTCTAGCATCGTGGGAGAGGGAGAAAAAGCTTCCTGTACCCACTTCCTCTACTTTATATAAGTTTGGAAGGCAATGCCTCCTGAGCCCCCAGAAACCAGAGAAGTGGCTGAATTCAGGTTTCTGATGGTTGGGGACAGGCCTTCCATGTCATCCTCCATCACGAGAAGAACCAGCGTGATGCAAAGTTACCAAAAAACTAGTGCCAATTTGCTGAGTTAGATGCCATCCGGTTTGCAATTTGCACTCTTCCCGCACACAGTGAACTCAGCCCTGCCCCTCTGAAGCTTAGGACTAAACGAAGGGCAGAGTTTAAAACACCAGCACAGTTGCCCGAAGCTGAAGGACAGCTATTTTAAAAGTCTGGGAGAATGGCCAAGATCATGCAGCTGTTGTAAGCTGAACAAGTGATGGAGCCCCAAAAGCCCACTTATCTCCTGTACCACCCACATATGAGGGTGAACACAATACCAAAGGTAGGTGTGGAGAAAGGAAGGAGGGGGGGGCACAGAAGAGCCCCTTCTCCGCCAGGCCAACTGACTTCCTGTAGGCCAGCCCCACCACTGCAAAAGTAGCCAAGTCCAAGCAGGGGAGCGATGCAGAAACAGCCATGCCAGAAAAGGGGTCCTAAAGGTCAGTGATGGGAGGCGGGATGGACAGGAGAAGAAATGGCCAAAGGCTAATACTTGCCTTACCTGTTGACCCTGCGTGGGCACTTGTCCGGCTTGATGTCCACTTCATAGTGATAGACATCGATCTTGGGGATGTCCACTTCAAAGTAGTTGGCCAAGAGTTTGATCGGCTTTCCGACAGTTCCTATCCCGGGCCGGCGAGGAGCTTGGAACACCTGCTGCAGGGGTGGCAGGTAAGTGCCCGCAGCAGCTGCTGAATAAGGCAAGGGAAGAAAACAGGAGAGCTGGAGTTGAAAAACATTGCGCGGGTGGATTAACCTTAAAGGGAGTCTTTGTGTTGTGCGGGTGGCAAAATGTAAGGCAGGATTTTGAGGACAGGAATAAAATAGGCTTCAGGGGATGAAAAGTGGAACATCAAGGCCTGGTCTCTTTCTTTTTCCTTGTGCCATTTTATATATGCTGCATTTTAAATGTGAACATGTCTGGGTACATGACTCTTCCTTCCACCAGGGTCAGTACTGTCTACTCCGATCGGCAGAGATTCTCCACTGTCTCAGATGAAGGTCCTTCAGATCACCTACCACCTGATCCTTTCCAAGGTCGGTACCAGAGATCTTGAATCAAGGACCTTCAGCATACAAAGCAGTTGCTCTTTTCTTTCCTCTTTCCCCTCCCCCCCTTTTTGCCATCCTTGCTGGGTAATCTGGATGCCATGAACTATTATTAGACCACAGGTGTCAAACATGTGCCCCTCCAGATGTTATGGACTACAATTCCCATCAGCCCCTTCCAGCATGGCCAATTGGCCATGCTAGCAGGGGCTGATGGGAATTGTAGTCCATAACATATGTAGTGCCAAAGGTTCGCCACCACTGCACCAGAGCATAGGTGTCAAACTCATGGCCCTCCAGATGTTATGGCAGGGGATGATGGGAACTGTAGTCCATAACATCTGGAGGGCCACGAGTTTGACACCTGTGCGCTAGAGTTCAGCAATAGCATACAAGAGTTGCACTTTGCTAGCAGAGCTCCACACCCAAGTGTGCTGTGCTTGACTGTAGTCCTGAAAAGCTGGTGTCAACTAAGCCATGCAGCCACTATATCAGGGAAAGAAGACAGCCAGGCAGTGTGGTTCAGGGGTTAGAGTGGCAGACTAAGATCTGGGGCAGCCAGATTCAAATCCTCATTCTGCCATGGAAACTTGCTAGGAGACCTTGGGCCAGTCACACACACTCAGCCCAAGCTACTGCACAGGGTTGTTGTGAGGATAAAACGCAAGAGGGGAGAACACTGGAATCTACTTTGGGGCGTCACTGGAGAGAAAGACAAGGAACCAAGAAAGTAAATATACCTGTAAATAAACAAACAACAATAATGCAGAAATAGGGACAACCCTCCATTTGATGGTCTCTGAATGAAACTAAGACCTCTCCCTCCTACCCACCACACCAAGTTACACCACCAAGGTAATGCTGCTATAACATGGACCCTTCCCCAACTGCACGGAAACAAGAAATACCTTGGTCCATATGATGTTGCTCCTATATCTATGCACACATACCCCTTTGACAAAGCAACATGACTAAAAGGAAGAAAAGTGGGCCTCTTGCATTACCTTGGAGGCACTATAAGACTCAGATGTTCCCACAAAGAAATAGAAACAGGCTGAAAACCATACGTGTTAGGAATTCTGCTCAGGAGCTCACGACTGGCTGACCAGTCTTATGCTATGCATTCATTCTAATATCTCACCCTTCCCTCCAAGAACTCCGGGCAGTTGACATAATTCTCTCTTCCTGTTTTTTTATCTTCACAGCAACAAACTTGTCAGGTAGATTAGGGACAGAGAGAGAGAGGTGCCTGGCCCATGGTCACCCAGCAGAGTAGGGATTTGAATCTAGATCTCCATGATCACTTAGAGCAGTACTCCCTGAGCAAATCAAAAATAGGAGGAAGCAAAGAATAGCATCTGCAAGCTACAGCAGAGAGAGATGGTACAGTCCTGAAACAGGCCATAGCATCGGACAGAAAGGGCAACTCCACTTCTGAATGTTCCCCTATATAAAAACTAGCACAACAGGGAAGAAGGCTGTAGCCCACCTTCTCCCTGCCATGTAAGCTTTCTACCAGCATGGGACTTTGGGCAGGGGGTGTTGCAGCCTGCATTTTACCACCTCCTGACTCTACCATTATCTTGTTGCATTTGGAGAGAAAGTCAGCGGAAAGACCAATGGGAGCAGCAGTGGCGTAGTGGTTAAGAGCAGGTGTACTCTAATCTGGAGGAACCGGGTTTGATTCCCCACTCTGCTGCCTGAGCTGTGGAGGCTTATCTGGGGAATTCAGATTAACCTGTACATTCCAACACATGCTGGCTGGGTGACCTTGGGCTAGTCACAGTTCTTCGGAGCTCTCTCAGCCTCACCTGCCTCACAGAGTGTTTGTTGTGAGGGGGAAAGGAAAAGGAGTTTGTAAGCCCCTTTGAGTCTCCTATAGGAGAGAAAGGAGGATATAAATCCAACTCTTCTTCAATGAACAATGCAGTGAAAATGGCATCACAAGCTACTCAAATTGACAGAAGCCTATGACTTTCTCAAGAGGATGAGGCCCAGCAGAAGACCTCCAGGGGAGTTCACAGCCTAAGTCTATCTACAGCTGGTGACCTCGGCACTAGTCTTTTAAGGTACTCGCCTCCAATTTATTCTGGCAGATTGCAATCCCCATGGGAATTGTGCTGCCCACCAAATATCCACCACCTACAAGAGGTTGTTGGCCATTCTCCAGCCTAGCTCTCAGGGGGCCTCCAGCTGTGCTATGGAACAGCAGGCAAAGTTTTCACACAATCTGTACCAGGAACAGCAAAACAGAAAGACTTGCTCCAACGGCAGCCTATAAATAGCCTAAGAGAGGCCCGGCAATTGGGAAAGCTGCTCTTCTGGAGACAACGCTACGCACCTTGATGTTTTGCAGAACACAACAAAAAGTGGGGAAGGCCTTATTCTGCAAGATCTGAAGGGAAAAAGCTCCACAATGAAATTGCTGCTAAATATGGAAAACCGAGCAAGGAAGCCAAAAGGCTGGGCCCCTGGGAAGCAGGATTTGCAGCTGAATTTTCAGTGGTCAGCACTACCACACACAACTCATGAACATCAGCCATGGTTCAAAACCCAGTTCCACTAAAGGGCTCCTGGCACTGGAAGCTCCATCACATTTCTATGGGGGTGGGAGGGGAGTGCAACCAGTTATGAAATAAGGCTGACAAACCCCACCTTGTCTTCATCTTCAAGTCCCCCAAAAGCCTCCTTTCCACCACCTGGAGATTCAGCAGCAGGACAGTTCCTTTGTGCGTTGCCTTCCAGAACAGCAGCAGGGGCTCCCATGTCAAGGATTTTTGTTTCTTCCCAGAAAGACAAAGGACTGACCAAAGGGCTTCCGTCCTGTATAAGATGTACCTTTCAGGTCTCTTTCTCCTCCCCAAAGCCCCAGGTTCCTGCATTAGAAATCTTCCACAAACATCCCCATGCTGAATCCAGTTTCCTCTCCTGCCCTAAACCTCAGTCCAAAAACACTTCTCTCCATCTATGCAGCTCCCTCTCCCTCAAATCCCCTAAACCCTCCTGTGACCCCTGCTGGGATCTAGAACAGCCCTCCTGAGCTGTCTGGGGGGCTGTGAGGTGCAAAATGTAGGCTCCAGCAGAGTTAAAACAAAAATGGCCAGCTTAAAGATAGGTCACAGACCTGTGGGGCACAAATGCATGGCTGCTAGAATTACCACAAACAAAAACAAGTTGAAGCTAGAAAGTCAAATGGGAAACACTTCCTCAATAATCAAATATGCACTTTAATTATACTATTTTATTGTAAAGTTAAAGCTACATATATAAAATTTAAAAAGTAGTCATTAAATATCAATGGTCATCAGCATATATGTGATAAAAATCTGACCAAACCATAGCAGCTTTTAAAGTCCCAAATATAATGAGACAGCATCCAAAATAGGTACACAGTGGCCAATTACGCACAAGGTGTTTGCTGTACAGTTGAGGCAAATGTCCGCTGTGGCAAGATTTCTTGTACAGACATATTTCCTCCAGTCTCACTTTCACTTTCCACTCTCTCTGCAGCAAACAATTCCACTTATAGCATGATTTGAATTTTTCTTCGCTGCCAGAGCAGGAGTGGAGTGTGTGAGGAGAGGGTGACAGCCCAGTGGAAAGTATCTGGTTGAGGAGAAGGGAAGGAAAGACAAAAAGTATTACGGTTGGAGTCTGCAATAGATCAGGATGAGGAGATGGATGCTGCCCTCCTTGAGCAGCTTGATAGGGCATCCAAACATGACCTGATAGTTATGGGTAGCTTCATTTCCCCTGCTGTGCAATGGGAGACAAATTCTGCAAAATGCCAACAGTCACACAACTTCTGTTCTCAAATGATGGAGAAACCTACAAGGAGGTCAGCCCTATTGAACTTACTATTAGCCAACAGGCAAGAGATGGTAGATGTGGTAGGGACCTTAGGGGGAAGTGACCATGTTCTCTAGGAACACCTTTTGCTATGGCAGCACATGGAAGTTCATAGCCACATCGGTCTGTTAGGTTTTCACAGGGCAGACCTTAATAAACTCAGAGGCATGATGAGAGTCATTCCATGGGCAAGACCGCTGAAAGGATAAGGAGCAAGTGAAGCGTGGGCACTTCTAAAAAAAGACCTCTTGCCAGCTCCAACCACTGCTATTCCAACAAGAGGGAAACTTGGGAGGGGATAAAAGAAGCCACTGTGGATGAATAGAGAACTCCATGGTGAGCTAAGGGGAAAAAGGAAATGTTCAAGAAATGGAGGTAAGAACTTCTCTCTAAAGAAGAGCATATGCAGGTTGATAGGCCCTGAAGGTCAGCCATCAGACAGGCCAAAGCTCACAGAGAGTTGATGCTGGCCAGGGAGGCTCACTAAAACAAGAAAATCTTTTTCAGATATGTGAGGAGCAAACACAGGGGAAAAGAGTCAATAGACCCGCTGCTGGGTGAAAATGGAGAAAGTCTGACTGACAGCAAAGAGAAAGAAGAACAATCAATGCCTATTTTGCCTCATTTTTTTCCTCTGAAGAAGAGAATGGGTTCATCTAGAGAAGGTAGCAGGCAAGGCATGGCATCTGGGCTACTGGTTGACATGGACAGAAAGGTAGCTAAGAAGCACCTGGATGTATTAGAGGAGCACAAATCCCTGGGCCAGATGGACTACACCTGAGAGGGCTCAAGGAACTTTCTAAAGAGCTTGCTGAGCCTTTGACCATCATCCTCCATACCTCTTGGAGGACAGGAGATGTGCCACAAGATTGGAGGAGGAAATGTTATCCGAATTTTCAAAAAAAGGGAGGAGGGATGTCCCAGGAAATCATAGGCCAGTCGGTTTGACCTCTGTCCCAGGGAAGATACTTAAGCAGATTTCAAAAGGGCTCAATTTGTGAGCAAATGAAGGACAACCTGGTGATCTTGGGAAGTCAGCACAGATCTGTGGACTGGACTTCAGGATAGTTAAATGGATAGGGAACTCATTGGAGAAGAATAGTTGCCAATGATGCTTCATCTCCATGGAGGGAGGTGTCCAGTGGGGTGCCACAGGGTTCGATTCTGGGCCCAGTACTCTTCAATAGTTTTGCATGTTATCTGGATGAGGAAAGACAGGATTACTCATTAAATTTGCTGATAACACTAAAGGAGCAGTGAACACTCAGCCGACAGAGTGAGAATTCAAAGAGATCTGAATGCTGGAAAAGTAGACAGATGTGAACAAGATGCAATTCGACAAGAATAAGCGCAGAGCTCTACATCTGGCTAACAAAAATGAGAAACACACATACTGATTGGGGGGGATACACTTCTGGGTAGCATTGTTTGTGAACAAGATCTTGGTGTATGGATGGACAGTAAGCTAAATACAAGAAACCAGTGTGATGCAGTGGCAAAAAAGGCTAATATGAAGTTAGGGTGTATCAACAGAGGCATAACACCCAAATAACAAACTGTTACATTCCTGCTGGACCCTGCATTGGTCAGGCCACACCTGAAGTACTGTGTGCAGTTCGGCAGGCCTTACTTCAAAATTGACGTGGACAGAATGGAGCAAGTGCAGAGTACAGCAACCAGGGTGATCAGGAGCCTGGAGACCAAGCCCTATAAGGAATGGCTGAGGGACTTGGGAATGTTTAGTCTGGAGAAGAGGAGGTTGAGGGGGGCAAGACTGCTCTCTTTTAAGGATTTGAAGAGAAGTCAGAGGAGGGCAGGGAGCTGTTCCTGTGGGCAGAAGAACTGTTCAGCAGTGGAATCAGCTACCTAGGGAGGTGGTGAGCTCCCCCTCACTGGCAGCCCTCAAGCAGCAGCTGGGCAAACACTTGTCAGGGATCCGATCCTGCAGTGAGCAGGGGGTTGAACTATATGGCCCCTTCCAATTCTATGATTGTGAAAATGACTCACCTCAAACTGGATAGCTTTCCTCCCTTCTCTCAAAATTAGAGGCATAGAATGTCATTCCCGCATCACTCACCCTGCAATCCTGTGCAGTCACTCCAGTCTAAGTCCACTGAAATTAACTGGCTTAGACTCTGCAAAGATGTTCACTCTAAGGAACCAGACAAATGCTAGTTTTCTAGGTGCAAGGAGACTGGACCCATCCAGCTTTGGACAAATCGCTTTTCCTTGTATTAAGGTGGAAGGGAACCAGGATGACGTTTCAGGCACTACCACTTTGAACAAGGAAGCCACGAGTCAACACTGGCGGTGGGGGGTGGGGTGGGGTGGGGTGATACTATGCAAAAAAAGTCGACAAGTTCACACAGCTACTCTACACGCCCCCTTCTGTAATAGTTTGGTATACATGGAAGAGCAGAAGCAAGCAGCACAGTTTTGAAGTGAAAGAGGGCTGTACCATTTCAGAGTACAGATTCCCTTTCTGAACGCTTTCTGCTTGTAAAAGAGCTCCTCGCACAAAGCAATCTAACACACCCTCTCCTGGCTATGCTGGTTTTCTAAAGACAGGGAAACTGCAGGCGAGACACTTCCTTTTCTTTTTCAAAAAATAATGCTCTCACCAACATTCTTAAAATTAGAAGTCTGTATGTATCATCTAAACCCAGGGATCAATCCCTCCCCCCCCCCCGCCCCCATATTTGATTATTTGGGGCCTGCTTTTTTGGCACAGAGGTGCTCAAATTTCTGAACAGGAACCTGTTTTCACCAATGTAATAATCTAAAAAGGAAGTCTATTCTGTCATCCCTGGTATTTGCCATTCTACCTTTTTAGATCCAGCCTAATTTAGTCAGTTTGGAAAAAGAGAAGGAAAACTATCCAGGCAGGAAAGTTTATCTAAAGTTTTCCCTGAGGAAGGAAGAACATATGCAAATTACAGGCTTCAGGAGACCCCCACCCATCCCCTCCTTACAGGGAAGCCTGGGCAGTAATTGGTCCCAGGTCCCAGCCAATCAAATTCCCTCCCACTCTGACCTTTAGCCCTTCAGGATTTCCTGGTGACCAGAACTTGGAGCCCATTTCCTTCCAAGGTCAGCTAGAGGCTAGGGCCCAGCGACAAAGGAGAGTTTCTCACCTCCCAGTCTACCATTGTCAACCCCCCCCCCCCCACACACACACACACCCCACATCCAAGGGTTGCTCAGATCAAGGCTGCCACCCAAGTTAAAAGCCTCAGAGAAGTCCGCAGACAGGAGGCACAGATCATCAAACAAAAGGCTCTTTTTTGTAGCGATTGCAATCAGCACACAGAGGAGGAGGGAGAATGCATTAAAATTACATTTTAAAGTTTCAAATGACACACTGGACTTCATCGGCAACAGTGCTGGGTGGGGCTGTTAAAGCAGACAAGTTGCCCACTGGTGGAAACCAAATCCATTCTTGCCCTTCAGCAGCAGTTTGTAAGTGCATACGAGTGCTCTCTCTGGTTTGCGCGGAAAGGGAAGTTTACAATAAGCTCACCCCCAGCCACTCAGGTCTCCCATCATCATCAGGCTCAACCAACAGTTAAGGTATCTTAACTAGGGTTTGGTATAACCCTGAATTATCAAACCATCTGCACTTAGTTAGCCAAACGAAAAGCAAGCTGTACAGCAGGTGCTATTCCACTAGGATTCAGAATGATGCACAAACTGACAACCTGCAGTTGACAACCAGCTTTGCTTATATATATAAGTACCACTCAGAGCTACATGCCACTAAGAAACTGTTGTCCAGAAAACCTTTTTTGGTTACTGTTCTGCCCAATGATACCCATCTCTGATTGTGTCAACTCCCATGTTTCATCATGTCGAGGCCTGCTTCCCTCACTAAACCTGTGAAATAGTGAATGAGCAGGATCAACATACCATCCTGAATAGACGGTTAATTTTCCTCCCTTACTAAGGAAAAGGAACTACCTAAGGTTTAGCAACATATTTCATGACCTTAAAATTATCCAAAATTATATAAGCACTTTTCATGCAAGCTCACACCTGCTTAGTATCAGCAAGGTTGAAGCCTCAGAGGTTCCCCACCTCTGGTTATATCCAATAACTTCAGGTGCTAACGTTGGTTCCCCCCAAGCCCTTCTGTAATAAAGGGTTTCCTAGCATGGAGCCTTTGGGCAGCATGGTGCCCACCAGTGGAACTTCCCTGGACACCTACCAAGTTTTTCAGAAAGTGGATGGGACCATTGTAAGGTGGAGCTTGTCATAGTCTTCCAACATTCAAATGAAATAATTATCCACTGGAGAAAGAGGAGATAATCAAATTGGTTTTTCTAATTCAGAGTGGGTTGTATTTTACCCTTCAGGATTTCCTTCTTCCTAGGAGATGTGAGGAAGGTGGCCTTCTGTTTGGCTCCACCTTCTAAGACATCCATTTTAGGTTTGGCTCAGCTTCCTGTGGAAGCTATTTTGAAGCAGCCCTCACCACCCCCTCGCAAAACCCCAAAGGTGACTGCAGCCTTTAAAAAGTTGGGGGTCCTTCTCTAATTACACTACTAAATCTCCTCTGCTACACTACATACTTTTGTAAGTGTCCAACAGAAATCACTAGCTGTTTCTATTCTGTAAAGGATACCAACCAACAGTACGAAAATGAACCAGGAATGCCAGCAGGATTCCTGCCCAATATTTTGCCCGGAATGCCCTCTGACACTGCCTAGGGGCAATAGGGAAAGTAGGGGAATCTTCTTATCCCAAGCCGTGCAAACATTGTGACTATTGGATTTAGCTGCCACTAAGGTCCTTTTCAGTACAGCCACATCCTCCTGGACAAAACAGCCTTGCAGTGATCTCTGAAACTGCAATGGGCTCAGAGGATTCAGTCTGTTTTAGGTCTTTAAGACAAGGGTAGAAAGCAAAACAATATTTTAAAAAAATTCTTATACCTCGTATCCAAAGATTGCCTTCATGTGGGTAAAAAAAAAATCAGCCATACCCAGGAATGGGATGTCAGTTTTGGAAAACCTAGCAGAAACCTCAATGTTTGCAGACTGAGGGACGGGGGAGTCTATTTCCTAGAAAGAAAATGTTAATTTAAAACTTTCAAGCAATGTCTGTACAGATGTGCACTGTGCAGGAGAAAAATACCCAACATCAGCACCATATGCTCTAGTGATCACTAGAAGGTGAGCTCAGGGAAAGCAAGTGGGAGTGGGAACATTGTGGAAATGTGGGGGAGGGGAAACAGGACTTGTGAATTGAAAAAAGGAGGGGGAGAAGCAGATCCAGTAACACAGAGGAGAAACAAAATCAAGGAAGCGGGGCGGGAGGGAGGAATAGGACCTAGAGCGAGTGGACAGGAGAAACAAAGCCAGTGTAGGGTAGGGAACTGGTCAGGAGGAAATAACAGGGGTTTCCCCCTTCCCTACAAATCCTTCATGAGTCCCCACTTGCAGCTATAGACAAGCTTAGGCTCCATACCTATGCAATGGATTATTCCCAGGTGTGCAGAAAAACTGGATTTTTTTCATTAACCAAAAGGGAGGGAAGCTCTAAAAACTAGTCAGGTGTCCCAGAGGGAAAAATATTGAAACAGTTATGATTTAAAGGAAACTGGGCCACCAGAGGTGGGGTAGAAATCACACAGTTACAGAGACAAGCCCTTGAGGAAGAGATTTGTAAAAGTGGGTTTGGATTTCCAAACTGTTGCTCCCTCCTGTGATCCCTCCCCCTAGTTTGTATTTCATTTATTTTACTTCCCAGAGGTCTAGGCCCACTGCTCAGTTTATAAAGACTCCAGGCCTCAAACCAATCTGCAGGAAACTCACACTGATGAGAGGAGGTACTTTTCCCACCTTTGTATTCAACATATACAGGGAATTTTTAGTTGGGTTGGGGTAACTGGGCTTCACCAGCTTAAATTAATTCCAGGAAGAGAAACCAAGTCTGTGGCATCAAAAGATGAAAGCAGCATCCAGGGTATTTTAAATGATGAATACATTCTAAAACCTGTACCTGAAAAAGGGGGGGGGGGAGCTCTGGTGGACTAGGTTGCTGCTTTTGTAGACTGGAGGTCCTATGGAAATATGAAGCGTTATCCTCAATTTGTAGATGTTACATACACACGAATGCGCCAGCGCAAATACACAAGGGAAAAATTGTAAACAGTGGAGTGAAAAGGCTATAAAACATCTGAGGCAGCGGCAAGCATACAGAACCCACACATATATAAGCACAGCAACCAGTTCACGTCATTAGTAGGTGATCGCTTACGATCTTTCTAAACACCTTTCTAAACACCTAAATAACACTGAAATTGGTTGAACAACTGAAGTTCCAATAAAAACATCCTTCTAGCAAGGACTGTGGAGACTCCCATTTTCAAAGGGTATTTCCCCTCCCTGCTCTGCATGTGGTTCATTCACATACGGCCGCACGGTTTCCCTCCAACAATCCACCCCCCCTCACAGTCAGATTTCCCCTGAGAGTTTCCCAGAAAGTCTGATTGGTTGGTCCAATGGCCCAGCTGAGCAAGGCTGAAAAGACTAGAAGTGCACACAAGACTACCAGAGCTTTCATCTGTCTGAGACGGCTACCTCTTCCCCCCACTGTCGCCATCTGGCCACCCAACAACAAAACCCCTCTGCTTGTGTGCAAATCACGATTCACTAATCTGTCACGCACAAAACCTCTGTTAAAGGGACAGGGAATATTTTTTTTTGTCCTCCAGGTAGTTGGCAACCCTATGTCTAAGATTACTTTTGCTGTCACAGACAGACTGGGAATTAGAAGCATATGTGCTTCACAACCTGCATTTCTAATGATAATGTACTCTATTACACAAAGTTTATTTAGTATATGTAATATTAAGTTGATTGACTTGCCTATTATTTGCCCATAAATATTCCCTGAAACTAAGGCGGCTTTCCTTTTTTTTATTATGATATCATTTGCTAACAATGGCAGCCATCAGGGTTGCTTGTGTCACTTTCCCCTGTCCAGCTGCAGATGGGGACAGGCCTACCGCTTGAGCTGTGGAGGCTCATCTGGGGAATTCAGGTTAGCCTGGGCACTCCCACACACGCCAGCTGGGTGACCTTGGGCTGGTGACAGCTTTTTGGAGCTCTCTCAGCCCCACCCACCTCACAGGGTGTTTGTTGTGAGAGGGGAAGGGAAAAGAGATTGTAAGCCCCTTTGAGTCTCCTACAGGAGAGAAAGGGGGATATAAATCCAAACTCTTCTTCTTCTACAATTCCAATGTTTACATCAATTGATGGATTATACCAACTTTGATATGACTGCTCTATTTACGTACTAAAGCCATAATGATACCTTCTTCTGGTACAGCACAAGCACTCTTCATTCAGAGACTGGAGTCACCAACCCCTGTGTGGATTTTAAAAAAGAGAAAAAGGATAGGAATCTCTTTCCCGAAAGTGATGTACTGGGCCTGAGTTCTCACTGCCCATCCCACAATATCAGAAGAGATCCTCCGTGGTCTCCTCTTCAAGCATTCAGCCATCCTTGTGGGAGCAATGTGCCCACTAGAAGTGAGGTGAGACTGGGCTTAGAGCCTTCAGGTATTGGGTTTGTTTTTATCTCACCTACAGCTCTGGTGGCATTCGATGAGACAGACACAGATGAAATATTTTGGTTTTTAATTATTCCAGAGACCATAGTCATGTACCACAGCAAGCCACCATAAGAACAGCTATGCTGGATCAAACAAGTGATCCATCCAGTCCAGCAACCTGTTTTACAAATGGCCAATTAGTCAACCTGGAGGGCCAACAAAACAAGGCACAGAGGTCTAGGCCTTCCCCTGGTGTTGGCTCCTAGCACTGGCGGTCAGAGATTGACTTCTCTGGATTGCTCCTTTCTCCCTACTTTCACTTAGGGAGATCTTGGGAAGCCTGGAAAAGCCCCTTGGGGCTTCGTCTTCATATTGGACAGGAAAACTCCTTATAGAAAGCCCAGTTGGTTTCTCTTCCTGCCTTGCTACTGAAATGGGATTGAAATTCTTTTGACAGATCTGCAAAACCCCTTATCTCAATTCATAATTGGACTTTGCTGCCAGGATGGCTTTAAAAGGAGGTTAAGGTAGGTCATGGAGGAACAGAGGTCAATCAGTGGCTATTAGACTTGGTGAGTAAAGAGAACCTCCACTTTTCAGTTTTACTTCTTAGTTTTAGATAACTATCAAGAAATTAAACCAACAAAGTTTCCTTCAGGGGGAAAAAAATGAAAGGTCTCCTTGGGCTAGTCACAGCTTCTCAGAGCTCTCTCAGCCCCACCTACCTCACAGGGTGTTTGTTGTGAGCGGGGAAGGGCAAGGAGATTGTAAGCCTCTTTGAGTCTCCTGCAGGAGAGAAAGGGGGGATATAAATCCAAAACTCTTCTTCTTCTTCTTCTTCCTCATCTCCAGCACTTCGGCACTGGCATAAACAGCTGACTTGATCTCTTTCATATAAACAAAAATATTCAGACACAAAATTATCTCCTCCCACATCTCCAGAAGCAAAGCCACCCCTCAACAAACCCTCACAGTTCTGTGGGTCTCCACTACGTGGGTATACATGGAGCACATTGTGCAGGATCATAAGGAATAAACCCAGAGACTCAAACGGTCTTTCTCTTCTCCGACACCCAGGCGGAGAACAGCCTACGCCAGAGTTCCTGCCGCGTCACTGCACACGTTTGTGGGGTGAAAATGAATGGACAAAGCGCAGCTGTGGGCTGGGGAGAGACAATGCCGGCCGAACTCTCGCAGACTCCCTCGGGGCTCTCGCTTTTCATCACATTTTTCTTTCTGTTTCTCCCCCGCCTGCCCACAAAAAAACCCCTTCTCTCACCCACCTGCAATCCGAACAAGTTGAGGATTAGCTATAGCAGACAAGTAACCACAACAAAAACGTTTTCCAAGACATCTCATCAAGTTTAGAAGCTATGGTGTTGCTTTCTTTAAAAAAAAGAACTAAAACAAAACCAGAGTGGGAGAAACAGCAGCAAAGTTTCACAAAACCCTGCCAAGCTGCCAACGTCTTTAAGCACACAAATGCACATTAAGCGAGGTTTTCGGACCATCGCCAAGCTCTCTCAAGGCCTCGCAGATTAATTAATGAAGTCAAGGAATCAATGCCCAGATTAAAAGTGGTTACCCATAAGTGGCACAACAAGGGGTTGGCTTGCTGAATGGCAGCTGAACCGTGCATGAGAATATAAAAGAGTGACCACAACCCAAGCATGGCAGCTGGCGAAATGGTACTCAAATGTTATCCACAGCTCTGCTCCAGAGCGTCACCCTGTTCCCCCATACCCTGTAACTTTCCCATGCCTCTTCACCTCTGCATGAGAGGACCCCACACTACCTCTCTGGGGCTTACTCAGCCAAATTTCACCCTGCACTAGAACTCATACCCACAACAGAATCAGGAGTGGTCTCCAGTTCTCTTGCCACCTAGACTGTAACACATACAAATCCCTGCATTCCAACGCCTGCATAAAAGGAGGGTTTCTCTTGGTTCAGCATTATGTTCAGAACTGCATACACTCAGCATGACAGGAAAAAATTTCCCAACTGTCAAGCCAGCTTCTGTGCCGAGAGGATCGGAACTAGATGACATGCTGAACTTATGCAAATTGACCCTCTGTAACTGTGTGTAGCTTATTCCAGTTTTGCTAGTGATGAAGATGGAGAGGTCAGGGAGGCAGATTTTCCAGGACTGGGATGGCAAGTTGAAGCTTCTGCCCCTCCCAGTGATTAGCAAATGCAATAAACAATGCACAATAAGCAATTGTGTTGGTGGGCTTAATTTGCATAATTTACACACATCACAGAATTCCGCTGACCTGCTGAAGAATTTTAGTGCAGGAAGTCAAGGTTTCACCCTGCATCCTGGAAAAAAAATCTTATTTGGACGTTTCTGGCTTGCAAGACATCACTCAATATGTTTTTGAAGCATGTCTTATTTAATACATTTTACCCCACACTCTGATGGGGGCTATGCTCCCTACCAATGCTATAGTAATCTGATCTACATGATATGGAAGGAACAGCCCTCCCTCAAGCTTTAATCAGATCTCTAGAATGATAAACACCATGTGGTGTAATGGTTAGAGTGTCAGAATAGGATCTGGGAGACCCAAATTCCTCTTCTACCACGGAAACTTGCCGGATGACCCCTTGGGCCAGTCACACACTCTCCACCTAACCTACTTCGCAGCATTGTTGTGAGGATAAAAGAGAGGAGGGGTAAATGATGTAAGATGCTTTGGGTCCCCTAGGCAGGCAGCCATAAATGAAGCAAATCAGAAAATAAAAGTGCGTTCAGCATGAGATCTCTCAAGGACAGCTAGGCTGCAAATGAAACTCACAGGACCAAATGACTCAAGGGTCCTACCACAGAAGTATGGCAGTGTGATTTAGGACAAGTCAATCTGTCTCAGTGATCTATCTGCAAAGAGGAGGGGCTGTGGCTCAGTGGTAGAGCCTCTGCCTGAAGGTCGCAGGTTCATTCCCCAGACTTTCCAGTTTAAAAGATCAAGCGGTAGGTGACACAGGAGACTAAATCTGCCTGAGATCCTGGACAGCCATTGCCAGTTCTGAGGAGGCAATAATGACCTGCATGGACCAACAGTCTAAATTAGTGTAAGCCAGCTATAGGAGGCAGGTGACACAGAAGCCCAATGGAACAGAGGGAAGCTATTTACTTTTTTAAAGTATTTATACCTCACCTTTCTATAGCATGTAATCAAGGAAAATAGTCCATATTATAAGGAATTACACAAGATAGCTAACCAGCTACAACTAGGAATTCCCTTTGCGTGCTTCCTGCATATCAGGTGTCAGACATACAAGGGCAAAACAGGTTACAGGGCACACCACAGTGGCTGCATGTAGAAAAACGTGGGCATCCATCCAAGATCTGTCCCAATTCTGTCTGGGGTGTGGGGGGGGGGGAGTGCCTCTCCCTGCATACCTCCATTCACCATGGCAAAGTTGCATTAAATCTCTACTTTATCATGCAAATGAACATGCCTCAGTAGAGAGACACAAGGAGGGGAGACTGGGGAGGAAAGGGGGGGGGGGAAGAGAGACCATTTTTCAGTTGGAGCACAAAGCGGTCAAGTGAGCGGTACACCCAGACTGCATTTCTAATTGGAAAAGGCACTATGGAAAGCCCAGAGGTGTAAAGATAAGACAGTGTGTCCCAATGCAAACTTCCTTGAGAAACCGAAAGCTCTTACCACTTATTCCACCGCACACCTTTATTTGTGAGGTGGAGGAATGGAAACCGTGGGGAAAAGTCAAGGTTGAGTCTCTTGTTTTTGATACTCCCACCTCCAAACAATAGCTTTCTCCCAACAGCTGTCAGCTAGCTCTAAATCAACAGCTGCCTGATGGAAGCCCCCCCTCACTTTAGAAGAGCATAAAATTAGCATATCTTTTTACATCCTTGTGCCCCCAACAAAGTACATGGGGTGTGTGTGTGTGTGTAGAAGAGATGCTCCAGGACAACACAGAACCACAAACGGTCTCTTTTCACAGCAGAGGTTGGAAGGATAAACCACAGCACATTCAACTCCCAACCCTTTTGCTTCCATACATAGTCCTGCTGCCTCAATGCATTTGAGGGGGGGGGGGGGATGGTACAAAGAGGAAAGTGATTGCAGTGGGATCCTGAAGTGGGAAGGAGGGGGGAAAACGTGCCCCTGCCCCAAACCCTGCCACTTTACAAAAGACAGTTAAGCGTGTCTATGGGGAACACATGCCATTAATCACCAGACTCTGAGAACCCGGCCCTCACAAAAGGCGCAAAGATGCAGTGACCAATTTTCCCATCCATAGTCGGGTCTCCAGCACCAGTCGGGGGGGGGGGGAATTGCTAAGGGCCCCCCTCCCCAAGGCTTGCAAATGATGGCTGGAAAAGCACCAGCATCCAAGTTTGAGAAGGCAATATTCATTTTTAACACACATATGCTGGGCCTTCAAAGAAACGGGGAGGGCAAAATTCCTCAGCATCTGTACTGAAGTATACTGAAGTGACCAGGTAGACATTTCTAGGTTTTCCCAGCCTTTACAAAAATAACTTGCTAAACAGAGACAAAGAATTTTGTTATTGATTTAACGAAAAGGAAGACAATCCCAAAGCTTGCCTGAAATTATCTAGGTTGATCTAGAGCAGTGTAGTGGTTAAAGTGTCACACAAAGATCTGGGAGACCCAGATTCAAATCCCCACTCTGCCAAGGAAGTTTGACGGGTCTCACGGTCTCCGCCTAGCCTACCTCACAGACTTGTGAGGATTAAACAGAGAACAGGGAAAAAACAGAAGAAAGGCTGAGTTCACACTGAGGGAAAAGGCCATGTGTATATGAATTAAATAAAAAGCACAACAACCCAGCAGAGTGACTTTTTCAAGGGCATATTCCATTTTTTGCTTGGAAGAATCACTACCAGATACTTTTCCTGACACTTTTTTCCCTTCCCCATTTATGGCTTTCAAAGGTACATCTGAAATAATTTTAGAGGGCCACAGACCATTTTGAAGGGTTTCTCTAAAGATTTCAGAAGTGTCACCTGCTTGCAATTAGCATTTTAACAGCAATCTTCCTCCGCTTAGGGCATAACAAAAAAACTCAACAGCTAGACTAATTTGGCCTTCAACATCTGCAAAATTTAGCAGGTTCTTTTTATGCCACTGACAGTGGGCAACTTTGTACTCAGTAACTCTCCAGAACTTTAAATACTGAACAGCAACTGTTTCTCCTAAACAGCCAGTGTGCTGTTTAGATCATCAGATTAAGATTTGGAAGACCCAGGTTCAAATTCCCATTCTTGTGGAAGCTCACTGGGAGAGACAAGGAGTTTCACTGTAGTCTCACAAAGGTATTCCCAAAGCTTGCCTAACTAAAGTGGTCATCTGGAATGGTCCAGAGTGGTATAACAGTAAGACTCTCAAACAACAGTCTGGAACGCCCAAGTTCAAATCCCCACAATATCAGGGAAGCTGGAAGGGTGAACTTGGACCATTCACACACATTCAGCCTAGCCTAACTCACAGGGGTCTTACTGAGACAAAGAGAGGGAGGGGAAACACTGATGAAACCACTTTGGGTTTCCCACTGAGGAGAAAAGTGGAATATACATGCTTTAATGAATTAACCAATCACAGTGCAGTCACATGGCCAGCAAAGACCAGATCATGGAAAACAATTCAACACATTTTATGCATCTGAGGTACCCTGGGGGCAGGAGAGACCCAATATACTTTTATTCTTTTAAGAGTTTAAACAAAACATCAGCAGCAAACATTAGAAGAGATCTTCCCTTTTCTCTTCTCAGACGGGAACCAGTAGTTTTTGAAAAGGCATGACAGCATGAAGGCAATAACAGGCAACCTCTTACAAGGAGGCTTTCTGTTATATAAGAAGAATGCATCTTCTGATGGCCCCCGCTGTCTATCTGCACTATCAAGGGCGAAGTGCTCTTCACCAGCACCCTTCTCGACTGGGACTAGCACAAAGGGCAGCTCCAGTGCATCCAAAGTCCCCAAAGCCGACGACCCAATATGGCACAACTCCCCCACACTGACAAAAATCACCGCCTATTCTACCGTGTGTCCTCTACCACCCACATGAAAGCTGTTGCAAATATTCATTAATTAAAATTCATGTGAACTGAATAGTTTCTTTAAGCGGAGTGTTTATCCTTTCTTCAGTATTTGCATGCTCACGTCAATGGAGGCATGGGCAGAATGCTACTCCTGCATTATTCCTACTATGCAATTACTTCATGTAGGATATTTGTAGTATACCCAGGAAGAGTGTGGAGAAGATGTAGCAATGCAGGAAACCTTCAGCATTACTGTTGGAGGTTGTGCCACTCTAAAGGAGAGTCAACCCTTGGTATGTGCAGTGGGCCACTTTGGGAGGTGGGGGTCTCCAGGGCCACTCTCCCCTTAATCTAGAAGTAGGGCATGGGTGTCCAACTCTTGACGCTTCAGATGTTCATGGACTACAATTCCCATCAGCCCCTGCTGGCGTGACCAATTGGCCATGCCAGCATGGGCTGATGGAAATTGTAGTCCATGAACATTTGAAGCACCAGAGTTGGACACCCCTGAAGTAGGGCATGCAAGTCAGGAACTCTTCCATGCACCCTCTGACCTTCTTATAGCATAGTTTAGGGGGGTCTTAGGAGTCCCGTCAAACACCCATCCAGTCTACCATCAAGATCTAGCCCTGGACCAATGAAGTCACCCTGATCTACAACTCTGGTGACAAGCAGAATGTCTTCTTTGTACTAATCCATTCATATTTGTGGAACTACCAAGCACAGTGCATTACACAGGAAACAGCCGCCTTCCTTTCCTTTCTCTCTTTCTGCACAGAGGGGCAAAATTTTCAAAGACGGTAATTACCGATAACCTCCGGGCAGGGGAGGGATGTCACAAAGATAGCAGGCACTTTTCTTGAGGGGCACGAGGCCTTCCACTGCACTAGATGGAGGCAAATTTAAAACACAGCTGTGTTGTCAACCTCTGAGCACACTGAAGAGAAACTGGCATGACACCACACAAGGGTATAGACCCCAAAGCATTGCCCTAATAGAGTCTTCGCCACTACAAGAAAGGTTTTCCAAATGAAGTAAAGCTGAACAAGGATCGGCTGCATTGTAATATGTTACTGCAATATATGACAGAAGGCAAGCACGATCTTCTCCCCTGAGGAACCTTCCAGACCTTCAGCCACTTAGATTCAAGAGAGTGGTTAAATTAGGTAGGTGCCTTCTGAACGTGTCCTGATATTACTTCCTAGTGAAGAGGGATGGGTAGTGACACCCTGCGCACTGTTAAGTGAGGAAGGCAAAAGGTAAAGCTGCCACATAGCCATCAAGAAAATAATGACCTTATGTGACCCTTTAAAGCTGGCCTTTAAAAAGAATCACACATACACACACGTATAGGAGACACTGGGCAGAACATCAGCGCTTTCCTTAATTTAGTAGTTGCACTTCTTTGAAGTCAAGTTCAGCATAAAAGAAAGCATTTAGAACATAGTGCCCAAACGGTGTGCTTTGCACATATAAGTAGCTCTTAACTGCCAAGGCCCAAAGGAGGCTGCCTGCTGCATCCCTGCAAGATTTACTGCCCTGGTCTTGCTCCCTTTTAACCAGCTTCTGCCAGCAGCAGAAGATTCTGCAGCAATTCTGCTTCAAAGATAACTAGAACATTCAATCATACAGAGGTAAATCATTGTAATTAGCTGTTCCCAGAAGATTCCTGCTGCTCCCCTGCACTGAGCCCCTGCTTTGGGCTCACCCCCTAATACAGGCTCACCAAGAACAGCAACTCCTTAAGAAACAGCAGAGTTAGGCTCCAAAAGAGGACGTTATTCTTATGTGTGTACAGCACAGCTAAGCCTTTAAGGGTCTAAGTCAGTGATGGTGAATCTTTTGGACTCAAGTGTGCCAAAAATGGGATTCAGTGTGCCCCACTTGACTCTGCTGGCGTGTCGTCGTCCCCCCGCCAACCCCAAACAAAAGAGAAACAATTCTTTACATATTAATTTATTCAAAACAAATATAGTCCAATCATATGTGGTGCTATGTATTATATAAAGAAACGTCAAATAGTTACAAAAATGAATCAGACTCAAACAGGGAGAATAGCTGTTGTTGGGTGATGGTGAACACCGGTGTGTCATCCAAAATGTCACAGCATGTCGCTTTTGGAATGTGTGTCATAGGTTCACTGTTACTGGCCTAACTTGCCTGCCATTTTTTAGCCAGGAAAAAAGCACATCTTTGAAAACGAAATAACATTAATCTAGGCAAGTTCTGCCCTCCTGTTCCCTTAAATCAAAAGAAACACTGTGAATATACTGAGCGCTTTTTTTTGCCATTTGGTGCCTGCATGTGCCTCTAAATTATTCACTACACATACACATCAAATGAGAAACTGGTCAAGAAAATCCAGCAGTCCAATCTTCTAATTCAACTTACTTGGCAACCCACCATTCCTCTTTCAAGTATCATCCCCACTTCTAAGCCCAGGCTGGTGGGCTGCTTTTATTTAATGACTGGGAAGTCTTCAAACAGTCCTGATATTAAAGAACTGGATCCAGAGCAAAATTCTTTGCCTGATCAAATGAAAACAAACCATGCCCAACTTTTCAACTAGCTTGGGTACCACTGCTGCTTAGATACCTCTGTGGACATATTCCCAAATTGGAAAGCGACTGTGGAATTAGGTCACAAACACCAGGCTACAATTCATTTACGAAAACAGCATCTGCACATGCCAGAATTCTCACAAACTTAAAGCAAAACAAGCATCGTATAACGACAAAGAAGAACTGTTTGGATTTATACCCCACTTTTCTCAACCATAAGATGTCTCAAAGCAGCATACAAACTCCTTCCATTCCTCTCCCCACAACTTGTGAGGCAGGTGAGAGTTCTGAGAGAACTGTGACTAACTCAAGGTCACCCAGCAGGCTTCATGTAGAGAACCAAGGAATCAACCCCAGTTCTCCAGACTGGAGTCCACCACTCTTAACCACCATACCACAAATGGGTTAAGAAGACCTCATCTCTCTCCAGCCAACCTGATTAAATTTAGATTAAGTCTCAACTCTGCCACAGGCTGATTGTATATCCTTGGCGTCATTACTTGTGATCAGCCACAGTTTTATTTATGCATAATATTAATATCTTCTTGTTTTACCTACTAGATGTCCTTATCTGTAGAACCACTCTACTTCTTAGGATGTTAATTCCAGACTGCTTCACTCAGAGTATACTGGCTACTTTTACGTGAGCCTGATTTAAACGAGCCTCTCTTTTTGCACCATCCACTCCAGTCCACTTTTCTGTTCCCAATATAAATGGATCTTAACTGAAAGCAGGCTTCTCTGACTCACAAAAGGTTATGATGGAATAAACTGTCTCTAAAGTACTGCTGGAATCCTATCTTCCCACCCTGTGGGACAAAGTCAAGCCAATTAAAGATCACAAACTACTCTGATGGTTCAAATACACCAGGGGTGTCCAACTCTGGTGCTTCAGATGTTCATTGACTACAATTCCCATCAGCCCCTGCTGGCATGGCCAATTGAACATCTGAAGCGCCAGAGTTGGACACCTTTGAAATACACAAATATAACAGATTTATATCTCCTGGCTTTCTACACCACACCAACTGATCTAGGGAAACTGAAATTTTCAACACTTTTCTGACTGGAAGCAAGGATGGGGGGAGGAAGGAGCCTGTTTAAAGAAAGGAAAACCAGGATATGGGATAGATGGAGCAAGACAATGCAACTTTGCTGAAGTTCAGACCATCATGGGAAGCTCAACCCTGGATGGGATTTCTAGGAGCACATAACAGCTTCAGTTCTGTGACAGAAAAAGGGCCGGATAGAGAAACACCAAGCAGGATACTGGGTTTTCAGAATATTAAGGAAGAGCAGGAGAGAAAGGAAGATTTCACCCCCACTGCTGTTGACAAGATGCTCTGGACTGTCTTCTTCCAGTTCCCCATAACTTCAAAGGTGACCCGGTTCCCCCAAGTTCTGCCTGGAGGGGAAACCCATCAGCTGCTTTTTGCTCCTCTTGGCCTAAGAGGCGAACCCTAGCTTTCAGTCCACTCTCCCTTCCAGACATGTTTCACGGATCAGATCTCACCCCCTTTTCATGAAAGAGCCAGACAGAATGAATGCACTGCCTGTATTTCCCCACTCCCCCAAATAATTTCCCAGAACTCAATGAGTCAGCAGGAGGCATCCTTAACAACCTGCTCTCTACTCTGCAACTACTCCCCCAGCACATAAATCAAGACTATACCCACCTTTAGAACCAAATAGGTCACAAGCCCCCAAAGGACCTTCATAACTCATCCTGCCTTAACCCCAAAGTTTCAATTAATACAGGGGGGGGGGGGTCTTTGTTGGTTCAGAGCAGAAGACCACAGCAGCCTCTGCTGTCCCCCTCCCCCCCCCCATTTCAGCCTTTGGAGATCCACAATACACACCAACCTCTTCTTCCCCACATTTATTTTCTGTGCAACTTCCTTTTACCGCGCCCCCCCCCCGCATTGTAAGACACGCACTCCTCTCTGAGAAGTCCACTACACATCTGCCCAGACCAGCACCATCCCCGCCACCCCCACACTTGCACATGCTTTCCACCCTACATCTGTCTCTCTCCGCAGCTCAAGACTTTTTCTCCGGGCGTACCCCGACTTGGTCTTTCGTTTAGAACTGCTCAGCTCCCATGCACTGCCCCCCCCCCCCCATTAATTCTCCCTAGAGATTCCCTCCCTTCCTCAGTGATCTTCGAGCCCCACAGGAAAAGATGCGACTCCTCCGGTCATTCTTGGTGGGGATAGAGGGAGCTGGTTCTCAACTCTGCCTGGCAGCAGGCACCCGCTTCTCCGCGACGACCCCCCTCCCAGACCATTACTTCGCCCTAGTTTATCAATGCGGCTCATTGGTGGCCCTCTCAGCATCACTCGCCCCCACTCCTACTGCATCCACGCCGCAGCCCCCTTCCCAACCCACCACAGCACCCCATTCTTCGGCAGACCCTTTTTTTGTTCCCAGCTGCTTTCCCTCGACGACACCCATAAAGCCCCCGCACCTCCGACATCCCAACAGAGGACGGTCGGCTATGCAAAAGCCTTTCCTCCTCCACCGGACCGATCTTTACAACCCCCATTTTTGCTCCCTGTCTCCTTCTCTCCGTAGCCCCCGAACCTACTGCAATCACCCCAGACACAGAAATGCATGTACTCTTTCCTAAGATCTTCCTTCCCAAATATACTTCTCTCTTTCCCATGCACCACCTACCATAAGCCCCCGAGGCTATTGCAACCCCCCTCCCCGGGAGACCATCCTCGCGGGCCCCACTCCCCCAGATCCGCATGCCATCTCTTTTGCTCCCACCTGCTCCCGAGGGTCCCGCTTCCATCCCATCCACGCGGGCGTCGCCCCGAGCTTAGCGGGGGGATGGGGGTGAAGGAAACGGGGCGCCGCGAGCGCTGCTGCAGCCGCAGCCTCTCAATCGGCGCGAGGCAGGCGGCCAGTCGCCGAGCCGCGCACGCGCGGTGGGGCAGCCAACCGCCAGCGCCGACGCCGCGTAGAGGAGCCACTTCTCTTTCGCTCTCAAGAGAGACGGCCAGTTACAGAGTCCCTAAGTAGCCACCACTTCCAGTTTCTATTCGACTCCTCCCAACAGCATCTGCTAGAAGGGTCCTAGCATCCTTGCTCGATCAGTGACAAGCCAGTTACTCGGGACAGCCAAAAAACAGGAGGCGGAGACTAAAGCGTAGGCGTTGCCCTGAAATTCTCCCATTTCAAAGGTATTCAGAGGTTGACTGTCGCTGGATGTGGAGGTTCTCTTTATTTTTATTTTATTAATTTTATACAGTATATAAAATCAGCATTAAAATTATAGCGATAATTACCCTTCAGCCTATAAACTAATCCCAGATCTTAAAGGAGACCTTGAAGTCCCCTCTATGAATCTGTGTAGTAGCTCGTTATAACTATATTCGTACCCATAACTACTTCCAGTGGCAGTGAATTCTATTTCCTCTTCATTGGAAGGGGAGTTCTTCCTATCGACTTTCTCTATGCGAAGCCTTTCTTTCCTTACATGAACTTTTCCCAGTTGTACTTTTTTTAAGGGATGGGGGAATCCGTTTCAAAAGTTCAAACTAGCGGGGAGGGGCGGGACTACTTAATAGAATCGGACTAGTAGTAATTTAACTTTCTTATCATGACAGCATCTTGGTGAGATTTCTGTTTGTCCAGGTCACTAAATAGCACAGAAAAGATGGGGAGGTGCAAGCCTGATTATTTCAAACCAATGCAGCGAAAGAGAGCTTTTAGCCACGTTTGATTAAATTTAACATTAGTTCATTCCTATTTCTTCTACCCCGAACATGGAATTCCAACTAAGTGCCATTGGGAATCGGAAATTTTACGTGAGATCCATAAGTCTTTAGCCCTTTGCTCTTTCTCCTCGGCTCCTGTTGCCAACAAAGGGAAAGGGAAATCATTCAGGTGGCAGAGCCATCTGGCGGCTGTTGGAGAAAATGCAGGGTTCAAACAAGAGGGCCATATAGGGCCTATGCAGCACGGCCGCCATTTTGAAGCCAAAACGAGGCTACCCAATGCTTTCAATTGTAGTTGTTGGCGGCTAGAAGAGGTGCAGCTATGCAGTGCTGGAATGAGATGGTGGGGAGGTCCGAGACAGAATTACAGTTTGCAGTCTACGTTTTAAACATTTCTTGCAACTAGAAAATCAATACAGCTAGGAGTTCTCTGGATCTGACAATCCTACCCCCATCCCCACTTGCCTCCGGAAAATGACCGGAGAACTCCCACTACTATAATTGATTTCCAGACAACCAAGATCAGTTCCTCTGGATAAAATGGCTGCTTTGAAGGGTGGTCTCTATGGCATTATACCCTGCTGAGGAAGAATACTGCATTATACTCTTCCCTCCCCAGGCTCCCCCACCCCCAAGTCTCTAGGTATTTCTCTACGCCAGGAGTCTGCAACCTGCGGCTCTACAGATGTTCATGGACTACAAATCCCATCAGCCCCTGCCAGCATGCCATGAACATCTGGAGAGCCACAGGTTGCAGACCCCTGCTCTACACAGCTGGCAACCCTACCTGCCAATTGCCATGGGGCACCTGGCAATCCTACCAAATATATGCTACTTTATTCATGCTTTCCCAGACTGCACCCTATAAAACTGTCTCCTGCTGATTCAGACCATTGCCCTACTAAGTTCAGTCTCGTCTAGTCTGACTGGGATCACCTCTTGGGATCTCACGTGTGTTTCACGTCACTCATAACACATGTATTTTAATTAGAGATGCAGGAGATAGAACCTGATACCTTCTACACACAAATAAGGTAGCCGGCCACAGAGCTGTTGGCCCCTTCCCTTATAAACGGTCACGTGAACATGGGAAGCAGCCGTCTGCAGTGTGAAAACTTTGGTCTATTAGGATCACTCTGGTCTGGTAAGACTGACACCAGCCCCCACCCCCATGTCTCAGATCTTTCACATCATTTAGTACCTGATACTTTTTAAAAGGAGATGTCTAGAATTGGACCTGGGACCTTCCATATACCAAATAGATGCTCTAACATTGAGCCACAATACTTCCCCCTTTCTCTCACATATCTGTATCACTCACAGGACATTCACATGCATTATAAAAACCTTGCAGTGTTGTTACCACCAGGAAAATAAACAAAATATTTTCCTGAGTCAGGTTGCCTGGCTACACTGGCTCCATGCCCGGACGCGGAGACTTGTGTGGTTCAGAAGCCTCCATAAGGCTCATAGAGAACATATATGTAGGATTGTACCAATGCTATATGGTTTCCCTCTTGTTTATGCCATTCTAGGATGTAATAAAAGCCCCTTTTTAGTTGAATTTATGATGTGCCCGCTGTTTAAGATTTTCGTTTGACTAGGTTCTCCAGTTAAGTTTAAGATTTTGTTATTATTAGGTTTAGGAAAGTGTTGCCTGTAAGTATATGTGTTTATCCCTTTAAGGTTTCCGTAATGTTTAAGTTTAGAAATGTTATTTTTGAAATGTGTGTCTGATGGCCAAAGCAGTGGCCTGAAAGGTTTGATATTAAGGGACAAGAAAGTTGACTCTGGAATGCAGCTTAGACCAACGCCCAGCCAACTCCTTGACAGAGACAAAGACTCTCCTTGGACTTGCAAATCGAATCTGTTGCCAGCACCCAAAGGTCCCCAGCCATTGGAAGACGTGCAGGGACCACCATTGGACAGTTTAAACTGTGTTGCAGCAATGTGAGGCGGGAGCCTCAGGGTACTACCAAAGAAAACAGCCATCTGATAGAGGAGATAGCTGGGTGCGGCAGCGAGCCCACCTGGATTTCGTGAATGGACCTTATCTGTTCTCTGTTCAGCATCATTGCAAGATCTCACGGGAAGACAGCTGACAGCGGGATTTGGTAATCCCATTCAGAAAGTGTAACTGTATCTTGCTTTTGAGTTGTTTTGTTTTCCTATTGGTGTTTTGGTGAGGGACTTGCCCCCTCACCTCCCATTTTAATGCCCCTTTGCCCCCTTTTGAATTTTGGGAATAAAAGTTCTTGCACTGCGTTGCAAGGGCGCGATTTTCCTGACCGAGCTGTGACCATCACCTACAAATAAAATTCTTTTGCTTTGAAGAACGTCAGCTTCCTGCGCCTCATTACGTTGCTGAGTTGAAATCACTTATTGTTACTTGAGCAGCAGCGGTAACAGTGCTAGATACAGGCTATTCAAGAATAAATGCACTTCACGTTTATTGGAACAGATCTAGACCTTTTCCCTAGCAGGAATATCCCAACAACAAATGCTGGTCCTTGGCTTTGTTCCAATTTTTTTTTAGGGAAAAGAAGAATCACCGTTTGAAGGAAAGGGGGCCCTGCTAAGCACAAAGAAAGATGCCTTAGAGAGCAGTAATTTTTCCCCACTGCCTCTTTCAGTCAATTCCTCTGCAAGAAAAAAAGTAATGCAAAGCACCTTTAGTGTTTGTTCACGGAGCAAAAAGACATTATTCTCTTGCTTAGCTCTGCTCATCCAAACCACACACATCACCTGGAAGCCTCAGCCACTTGAGTCTTTGTGACAGGTGTGAGTGTAAGATACACAAAACTTTTACCTTTTACCTTTTTAGGTGTAGGCTTGAACTCTCTCAAGGTTAAACCTAAAAGGTGTCACATGTCAAAGCAGACCCAGCATAGGCTGAACAGCAAGAGACACAGCCAGGCATGGTGTGGTTGTGAGAAACAGCCAAAAATACTTTGATTACACAGGAGTCTACAGCAGAACTGCCTAGGAGGGAAATATCAGCATTGCAGCAAGGTTTTAAAGTTTGGCACCTTGAGTCAGGTCTAGCGGCACTGCAGTTTCACAAAGCCACTTCCATGTCAGAAATAACAGGGAACCTCCCCATCCACCCACTGTTCATCAAGTGCCTTTTTCAACAGGAAACATGCACACACACACACAGGTATCCCTCCACTGTGACTCAAGTCTGCCACATGGGAACCAATTTCTTACAAGGTGGTCAGTTTAAGAACTTGAGAAAGCTGGTCCCATGGGAAATGGGAGACAGGGCAACTTGGAAAACTTCCACTCCACAGCTGCATGCTCTGGTGTTCTGTTCGACGGGCATGCTTCCAAACAAAAACTTTGCTACGTCTTACTTTCGGGGGAAGTTTTATATTTAGCACTTCAGCAAAACCTCTACTACGTCTTATTCTCAGGGGATGTCTTATTTTCGGAGAAACAGGGTAGTAGCCAGCAGTCAGAGGCCTGGAGTTCATGCATCACTAGGTGGACCAAGCTGTGGGAGATGGAATGGAAACAGAGGCGCACCCAAAATTTGAAAGTGGCGCCCCACGCCCTGGTTTCCAGAAGGTGCTGTCCTGCCTCAAGGCAAAGGACTGCATAGGGGACACAGTGTGGAACTCCAAAGATTTTGTATAGGAAGCTGGACTGCAACTGTTCAAGCTTGGATTTCCATGCGTGGATCCATATAGGGACCCCATACATTAGATGTTGAGCCACTTTCGTGTTGAATAGGAAGTAGAATAAAGGCATGAGGAAATTAAATTGTCTGCACCAGAAATCTAAATGCTACAAATAGCGATGACAGATGAACAGCTGTTATTCCAAAGACATGTGAAGGTGAAGAGAACCACCACAATAGCTCGGAGGACAGTCTAAAAAACCAAGCCTGATGATTTGGGGGCAGATTGTCTTTTAGGTACCACTTACAGAACCATTAGGTTAAAAAAAACCCAAATATTTTTAACAGCACACAGAAAAAAACAAGGAGTCGTTGCAAATCGCTCATCACTGAGGAATCGTGTTCGTGAAGGCAAATCCCCATTAATCTGGCTGCAGTCTTCGGTGCCAAAGGGAGCTTTCCAACAAGTCTCAGAAGCAACTCCGCATAATAACGTCCTTCCAATTATAGATGCTGTGGGTGACCAAAGTACAGTAACTGCGGTAACATCAACACTTTGCAACAAAGAGCTAAGCGGGCGCACCAGATGCAGTTGCAAAAGGTGGCTCAGGCCATAGAAGTTGTTTGGGCTTCTGTTAAGAAGTCTGGATCTAAGCGTGAGCACACACACTCCATGCCCCTAATTGTAATCCTGCTGCTTCAGTTGTGCCACCTAGCAAGAGCTAAGTGGCATTAACGAAATCCAAATCCAAAACCTTTATTAGGCATAAAACCGGTGTGTGGGCATTAACCATTGCGGGAGTTCCCTGTTGAAGCTTTATTCTCAGGCACTTGGAGGCCTAATTCAGGTCTGGACTCCATTGTATGGAGGAGAGGCAGATTAAACCTTCCCTGCCATTTTTCCAACTTCACACCATCTGGAGTGCTGATATTTGCCCCACTTTCCCCAAAGCAGCAAACAGCAAATTACAACTATTGCAGATCTGGAAATCCTGTTGTCTCCGTATGCTGAGATCACAATTCAAACCAGGACCCCACACAAACCGAAGATTATTTATTAACTTCATTTACACCCCACCTTTTGCCCTAATAGGGATCCTAAAGCGCTTGCATAACCTCCATCTTATCTTCATAGTGACGCTATGAGGCAGGTGTGGCTGAGAACATGTAACTAGCTCAAAGTCACCCAGTGAGCTTCCATGGCAGGGTGGGAGTTCGAACCTCTCCTAGATCCTAGTCCAACACTGACTATATCACATTTGAACTTCCCACCTATACTTGTTTAACAGGGTCTGGAATGAACCCAGACCCCCTGTGAATAGATCTGGCAGGGGTCTGCAACCTGTGGCTCTCCAGATCTTAATGGACTGCAATTGCCATCAGCCCCTGCCAGCATGGCCAATTGGAGCATCTGGAGAGCCACAGGTTGCAGACCTCTGACTGCTAGACCCTATCACACCCTTCTTCAGATACCAATACAGAGAGGCTATCACAGTATGAATTAATATGGCATACAACAGGTTGTGGCCAGTTATCAGCAGTGGGGAATGCTGCAGCCATGATCTCTGTTATGATACGAACCCTGGGTGTGTGTCTATTTTCAACCATGAATATTTATTAAAAATAATTTTGTTTCATTTCATGTGCCCCCAGCAACTGCTTTTGACCTCCTCCCTCGCTTTGGTGGCGTTTCTGCGTTTTTTATTGAATTATATCTATTTAATTCTAAAAGTTGTTTTAATGCCACCATCTCAGGGATCCTATTTCAGTGGAAAGACGGCATAAAAATATCTAACTTTCCTACCCCAAACTGTCCATAGCAGCTACCAAAGTAAGGCAACACAACAGAGTAATCCCCCCTCAAAAACAACAGCAGGGTAATACACATTAAATGAACAGCAGCAAGTAGAAGCTTTCCCTTCCTCAGATCCTTGGCTAAAGGGAACTCACTGAATGTGGTACCAGAAAGAAACGGGAGACAAGCAAACCTCTCTGGGGAGGGCATTCTGGAGCTCAGGCACTCAGGTCTTTTAAGAGGTCCTTTCCCTGTGTACCTCTTCTCAGATGGGAAAGGAGTTTCATCTCTAGTAACAGGGAAAACAAAAAGGCAAGTCAATAGAGGTAAAGATGGTACTTTGGATTCCCTGGTTTGGGGTGGGTATGTTGTCTAGCCCCTAGATCTGGAGTTAAGGTGTTTTCATAACACCCCAATGGTCCATAAGAACCCCATCAATGTGTTTGCAGGGAAAAGGGCAAGTCAAGATAGGGAAAAAAACCTGGAAATGTTGCAAGACAAAGTGTAAGCTCTGTTAATCCAGGACACTTGAGCACAAAACTGTGGGAGAACAGCGTCCTGGGACTGAGGAAGCCAGGTGTGGGTCTATTTACATCTACAGACGTGTCCACTCTCACGCATCTCCCGGCTTCCAAGAAGGTGGAGAACGTCCTTGGCAGGAACACACATGGTGGAGTTATTTATAACGGCAGGATGAAATGCATTCTAATTCACTTAACAGCATCACAGGACAGGCCAAAGAATGCTTTTGATATGAATGGGTTTTCAGGCTCACAGCTTCCAAAACCAGCCATAAAAAAAATAAAAATCCAGAAGCCAAGAACTGGATCCAGAGTAAATTTTCCACTAACAGAAGGTACTCCTGTCAGCAAAAAAGAACTTTCCTAAAATGCTGCTCCTGGGTGGGGAGGGCAGAGACAGAAGACACCAAAGAACAAGATGAGGGTCAGATTAGGGGTCTGCGTCAGAACGGGGATGTTGGTGGAAGTTATGCCTCGCCTGCTGTTCAGAAAATGTTTAGTCTGGATCCAACCTCTGTGTGATAAAATTTCATGGAAACCCTTTCCCCACTTCTTTCCTCCTCACCAGGGATTGATAATGCCATTCATGTATTGTAGGGATATAATCTGTTCTAAATGACAAAACAAGAAGACTCAGTCCAAAGAACTACTATAAAGATACCCAAGAACTTTTCCTACCTTTGTTACTACTTTGCTCTTCCAAAGCCTTTGGTCATACCAACATAGGATAGAATTTTTTTTTTAACAGATGGGAAACATGTTCAGCCTACATAAAGCCTTCCTGATGGTTCATTACCAAACTATACCAAACTATTGAAATAATTTTTCAAAATCTGCAGTGTTCATATGAAAGTCAGAGAATTTGCCACTGGAGAATATGCCTTGTGTTAGTCCTACATAAGCTTTTGTGTGGGGGGTGACGTGGGGAAGATGTGGAATGATATAGCCTGATTTTACCAGATCTTGTAAGCTAAGTGGGGTCAATACTTGGAGGAGGAGCCCTCAAGGAGAAACTCTACAGAGGAGGGCAAATAGCTTCTCACTTGCTTTGAAAACCCCTTGCTGGGTCATCCATGACATAGCTGCAACTTGACAGTACATACATAAATTTAGTGGGATACAGCCTGAACATTTCTTCACGCAATGCGTGATTGGTGTTTGGAATATGCTGCCATAGGAGGTGGTGATGGTCACTAACCTGGATAGCTTTAAAAAGGGCTTGGACAGATTTATGGAGAAGTCGATCTATGGCTACCAATCTTGATCCTCCTTGATCTGAGATTGCAAATGCCTTTGCAGACCAGGTGCTCGGGAACAGCAGCAGCAGCATGCCATTGCTTTCACACCCTGCATGTCAGCTCCCAGAGGCACCTGGTGGGCCGCTGCGAGTAGCAGAGTGCTGGACTAGAAGACTCTGGTTCCCGCAGGCTCTTTCTTATGTTCCTTCAAATCACCACATGATCCTCGACCATGTGCCTCCATTGCACCCCAAAGTCTTCAAACCCTTGCTAGGAGACTTTACTCTGGCTCAAGCCACCTCTCCTGCATCCAACTTTTTCGCAGGGTGCACCTACCTCTGTTTGGCAGTTCAGGAGGAAAAGAAAATCCTGCTTTTCAGGGGGCTTTGTGTGCTCAGGAGGTTATTCCATCATCCTCTCATTTACCACTAGAAGAATATTTTACAGGATAGAGAGTTTCTTAGCCAATATGTAAGGGCAAGAGCAGCAATATAGCTTAGTTGTCCAATCCGTAAAATCCTAAGTAGTTTGGCTTGGAAGGATCCAAGTCCTGTGCTGCAGAAACTCTAACCTTCCTTACAGCAAGTAAAGAGCTACATCTGCATTCAAAGCTGACAGTGATGTCCCCCCCAATCATTTGAGCAATGTAACAGCACTCCAAGAGAAAGCCACACAGCCAAATAAACAGTCCAGACTGCTTACTTGTAATGGTTGTCCTTTGAGTGGTCATCTGTATATTCACACTGTTGTGCTTGGCATCTGCGCGGAGTGAGTAAACAATCTGAAAGCTTTCAGAGGTAACATTTAGGCACCAAAGTTTCCTTCACTCAGAGCTAGAGAGATATTCAACTTGTACATGCCCAAACTCAATGCATCTCTTGATTCTCAGTAGATAGAAGATAGCTGGGTTTAGGACTGAACTGACAATTTCCACCAATTTTCTCTTCCCACTGCTGCCCCTCCCTTGTCCCCTTGTCCTCCCTCACAGTCCCCTTGCTCCTAGGAGAATCACAGAGGGAACATTTATGGTTTGTTTATGGTGCTGTTTGGGGTATGCATTAACTAGTTCTTACTGCAATATTTGAGAACAAACTTATTATGCTGTTTATTGTATGTCATACAGTTCCTACTGTACTATTTTAAAATGTTTCTTATCTGCTTTGAGTCTGTTCAAGAAAAGCAAAATTAAAAATAGGTTTGTAGCTATCACATTTGTGAGTTTACATATTAGTAGCTTCCCTAGCATGATATACTAGTCCTGTTTAGACTTCAAATCAGACATTTCTGTTACAAGCAAAAAATATTTCAGGCTATATTTTTATTATACACCAATAAAGAAAACATTTGGCACACAAATGCCTTTATTATTATTTTTGGACACATGAACACAAAATCCCTGCAGGCTAAGAAAAAAAATACATTGCAGTTATACACAGCCAGCAAATTATCTCAGCGAGGGTCTGCTAACCCCTCCCCCAAATAGGGATTGATTTGTTTCTTTCAAAGAAAAAAAGTACCTCGTATTGCTATAGACATACATCCAGTCCAATTTTAATAAAATACAATTTAAAACATTACAAGTCTAACAATATAGAATCAAAAAGAAAAAATACATCAGAGGTCAAAAATGAACAAATGCAAACAAGTTTTACATACAAGTTTCAGGCCCTACACATAGAAATATCACAAAAGTGTCAATAGCAAGGTATAAAGAAAACTCTTTTTACGTGATATTCACATATGTTCTTTCCTCAAATTGCACAAGGGAAAAAACCTTGCAGCTGAAAACAGTATTGATACAATGCCCTCCAAGCTCTCCTTTCCTAAAATGAAAGCAGAGCAACAGCCTTGCTATTGAGCAAGAGAAGGGGGGGGGGATCTACAGCACATCCACAAAGGTGGGGGGAAAGGGGGGGAGCTGTAAGAAGGTACCAGAACAAAAAGGGAGGCCTTGTGTCCACTGGGAGACAAAGGCTTTTGATATAAGGAGATGGGGGGATAGGTACATTTTTGGATCACATGATATGGACTGCGTGGAACAGAGCTGCCACAGCCCAGTAATTATGTCTGTTTGGAGGTCACCTTCTGATGCTAAGTCAAGTCACAGCTCCAGCATAGGAGTCAACAAATTGAACCCCATCTGCCACCCCCACGATCTGCTACAAACCAAACACTTCTGAGAACCCTTTCAAAACAGTGCTGCTCGCAGAAAAGCAGAATAGGTTTTGGGAAGGAGAGAGTAGGAGTTTGCTGCGCTTTGCACACCAGCTTCCCCTTTCCTATGCCTCCCCCTGCACTCCCGTATGCTACATTTGAAAAATCTTTCACAACAGATAGCTAAACAAAAGCCAACAGGCTTTAAACCAAAGGAGGGGGAAAAAAACTAAACACAATCCCAAAACACCCTAAAGAACTACAGCTACAGAATGCACGTCTTCCCATTGATTGACACATGCATAACAATTCAGTCCCTTGGGCAGGGATGTCTCTGACAAGCAGTCTCAGACTCAGCCACACAACAGTATTGCTGCAATCGGACCTTGCAGTTATTAGGCCTGAAGATCTTTTGCTACCTCTCCCCCCCCCGCCCCCACGCTACAATAAAGACTTCGCTTTGAAACACTCCCACCCAAAAGACATCACTGCACTCTTCAGCAATAGCTGAACATTTTTGCACAGAAACATTTCCAATAGAGGGGAGGAAAATAAAGCTTAAAGGAAAACAATTCATGAAAAATTCCAAGAAAGTGCAAAAGTTGGCAAAAAAAGTTTCTCTGTAGAATTTTCTCTTTTTGGGGTGGTGGTAAAATTCATTGTGACAATGCAACGAATAAAAATAAAAAAAACACAGGAGACTCAACAATAGGTATGGTTTGTAATGCACAAGAAAGCTTATTTTTCCCCTGTGACAGAAGACAAAAAGACCATCTGAGCTGGCCCTGGCATTGTTCTTTTCTTTCACGTTGGGTCAGCCAGAACCTGGCTGAGGTTCCTCTGACTGCACAGTTTGATGAAAAGACGGTTTGAGCTAGCCCTGGTGTTGTTCTTTTCTTTCATGTTAGGTCAGCCAGAACCTGGTTGATTGAGGTTCCTCTGTCTGCACAGTCTAAGGTTCACAGAGCTGGCTTCATTGCAGGCAAGCTGATGAAGAACATCTCTATGCCCAGCCTGTGCAAGAGGTACTTGGTGCTGTTACACACCTGCCTGCCTTTTCTCCATGCTGCCCCTCCTAACTTAGCCTAGGTGCCCCACCTGGTGCAACAAAAAACGAAGCCCTACGCCACGCTAAACAGGTGCTTACGCCCGCCAGCTGGTGCCTGGTTCTCCACGTTAGGGCCAGCAGGAGTTCTTGCATCTTCTTCCTGAACAAAGTACTTAGAAAAAAAGGAAAGAAAAGCAGCAGGCTAGCTGAAGCAGCGATTACTCTCCCTTCCCATGTCCTGATTATTACCCAAGTGAGGTATTCTTTTAAAAAGAGAAAGAGAAAGAGAGAGAAAGAGAAGAAGAAACCTAGTATTCCAACCCAACACTAGCATCCCAGCTGAGCTTGCTTTACTCCCATTTCCAAGTGGGAAGAGGAAACTTTAAAAGCCTGTCATCCCCGCACTGGGATATACAACTCTGGAAGGAGCTTCTAAAACTGCTTTACAAAGACTAACTTCAGTGTATTCCTTTGCACAGCTGAAATCAGAGTATTTAGAAATGTAAACTTTCATTTATTTACAAGCTTTGCATCAAAGACTGAAGGAAATCAAAACCGCAGAAGCATACCTGCTGACCTCTGAGAGCTGGTTACAAAACCTCGCCAGGTCAGGACTCCGCACCACCATCTGCCTGTTTCAGAGACTTCAGAGTGCAATTATTGGCAAAATTCAAAATTTTCACAGTGGTGTCACATCACATAGGTTAAAAACTAGGGATTTAAAGCATCTTGCGCTAACACTTACAAACTAGTCTCACTGTAACACTACCACATCTGCAGCTCGCCCCCCCTTCCAATTACGTATTTTAGTGGGAAAGACTCAAGCACATAAAAGAGTCCTAATTTATAGAAACAAGTCAAGATCGGTATTAAATATACACTTCACACATGCTATTGAATGTTTCTGTACATGCCGGCAACCTAAATTCTCAGAGGAATAAAGTTTTAAAATGCTGGTAAAAATCTTCAGATTGCAACTGTCACGCTATACACAGCTGTACATATTGGCAAAGCCTTTCCTATGCGGAACACCCACTTTCCAAGCTTATATAAAAAGGGAGGCAGACCGACCAACGGTGAATATAAAACAGTTAAAAATAATCATTCGTAAAAAGCATGAAGGGAGCCTCTTCTGATCCACTTTTTAAGAATGGTCTAATTTTCTTCTTAGGACAGTTAAGAGTCAACCCTACATGAGAACGGTTGGCTGTAACTCATGTAAAGTTCAGCTAGAAAAGTTACTGCCAGGGTACTTAAAAAAAATATTTATTGCCAAAGTTAAAACCTTCTATGAAAAACAGTATTAAAAATGACTGATTCATCAAACACAGCAGCATAAAATGGGCACTTTTTGTAATGTCTGAAAAAATACCTAAAACTAATCTTTTAGAACATTGTCACTTACTTTTTAAGAGGGGGAAGCAGTTCAGCATTGCAGAGGATACGGCAGCCGAAGCATGTTTTTGTTTAGACCTGCCAAGGGGCACTGCTGTCTGTTTATGCTACACATTCACAGAACAAGAACCACCTAGATGAATTCGCAGTAATAGTGCAATAGCTTTGCAGCCCATGACTGCCAAAAGATTTACAAAAAAGAGGGCTAGGAAAATAGGACAAAGTAAAGCAAAACACCAATACCTCTGGAAGTATACGTGTGTGTTTGTGTGTATGGCCCCCCACATAGCAGAACAGTGGAATAAGATGGTTTGCCATATCTGGAGATTCACTAAGCAGTAGGGAAAGCGGCTCAGGAGGAACTCAGGTTTCTTGATCAGCTTAAAGGGGAACAATGAAGAGATAACTCAAAGTGATTAGCAAAATATTTCAATAAAAACCTTTCGTACCAAGTCCATTTAAAAACTATTTTTTTAAGGATGATCAGCCTTTTGCTCTTTGAGGTAAAAATTCAGTCCGATGCAAAGACAGTCCTTATGAAATTTCTATTCACTGAAAACCACAACATAAAAATGGCTCAATTGCGTGTCTGCATCAGACGTTGCTGCAAATGCTGTTTCAGTACAACCCTCCGAAGAGCCGTTGTTGGTGGCAGCCTCAAACCAACCTGAGCCCTGACCACCAGTAGGAATTGGCGTGCCCACCCAGACTGCTGCTCTCGCCTCAGCTCCTCGGGTACTCATCAGGCAAAATACATTGTGTGCTGGGTGTCGTGATGGATCTGCACTGCCTTGGCTAGCGCTTGAGGGTCACGACCGTTGCTCTGTCCCGACACATGGCTGCCTTCAGCACTGTCAAGAGGAAAAAGACCACCAAGTTAAAAGGCAATCGGTAGAAGTTCAAGCATTTGACAATTCCCACTTGATGGATGATAAGGGACCAGACAGACATTTACCCTAGCCTACCCCACAAGATTACTATGGGGATAAAATGGAAGGGGAAATTATGTAAACTGCTTTGGATCCCCACCGCAGAGAAAAGATATTAATTAAAAAAACACACAATGAGGCATTGTTCCCTGTCTCCTCTTCACTAACCCTAACTTGTCCCAAGTGCCTTGTTCCAGTTAACAGTGTTCACTCAAGATTTGGCTCGGGGGCAGGAGGTGATGTATTTGCTACTGCTCCATCTTGAGAGGGGCCACCTGCTTCCCACACCCATCCAGTTGCCAACACAGAGAAAAGGATAAAGTGCACAAAGTGATTCTCACATGTAGGAAATTTTCACTAGGAAAATTTAAATGTAAAATTAAAATTGAGACCCAGCAGACTCCAGACTTGGCACATTTATTTTTTAAGATTAACTGTCTGAGTTGAAACTTTGGGGGTGGGGGAAGCCTCTTACTAAGCTGGGAAACAGAGCTGCAGGACAGAAAACTTTTCAGCACTTTACTTTTCTGATCCCCTACCGTAAGTCAATTGTTTCAGAAAATCAATAATGAATGGATGCCATTGTTAATACTAGACAAGATTAGTAGTTTCAAAGTTAAAATTATTCCTAGGAATTGTATAAAAGAGTACATGTATATTTACTGATGTATAAATGGAAGTAGGGGAGGTACAACCACAAATACATCCTTTAAAACAGTCAATAAAAACATCCATAAAAAATCCCCACCCACCCCAATTTAAAAAAATGATCAAGTTATAAATTCACCTGATTTGGCAGTACAGATCAAGTCAAAATCAAAACTAATGTTCTATTTGTCTCCCACTCGTATGATAAAAAACTGTGTGGAGCTAGCAAGTACTGCTATGTTGAGTGGGAGTGAGCCGAGATCCCCCAGTAACCTCTGCAGAACAGCATTAAATTCTGGTGAAACAAATTAGTCCATAGCATATATTGCGTTTTTAGGTGACTTAAAATTAGCATACCAACAGTTTCCAATGCCTTCCCCTTCTCTGCCTTAAATGATGTAAAGGAAACATCCAATATAATAACTGCATAAAGCTTAGGATTTATTGGAATTTTACATTTAAACCACACTGGACTGATTCTTCTTCTAATCTTGTATTGCAATTGAGGTGCCTTAATAGGTATTAGGAAATGAAGTTCTCATGAAGCACTTTTAAAACTTTTGGGTACTAAATGCAAGTTTAAAAATCAGATCACGCTTTATGTAGGGTTGTGGATAATGTTCCAATTCATATTTTTCTAGGAAACCCACACAACTGGTGGGAGGACTTGATTACTAAGCATCATTTGCTCTGACCCACAGCTCTTAAAACATTCTTTCATCCATTCATGTGTTGAGAAAGTGTTGAGAAGAACCTGGATCTAGGAGCATCACAACTCATCTTTCTGCTCCTCCCAATGTTGGACTTACTCAGCTTCACATCAGGCAGGGCACCCACACACACCTGCGCCCAACCCTCAATACCAAACAGCTCAGTAAGATAGGGAGAAGGGCCCCACTTCATCAACATTGTTGGCTCTTCTGGAGGAAGAAGTCTGACCCTCCTATCATTCAAATTCTGATTTTGTTACCTCTGTACTAGAAGGAGAAATGGGACTTTATGCAAGGACATATTTGCAGTCAGGGGTAAAAGAAAGCGTATAGCAATACATGGGAAGCATGATACCAAGTTCTGCTTGATTCTGAAAAGAACTCTGAAAAAGTCCTCTGCAACAGGGGGCAAGACACACTTTCTTCAGTGACTAGGAGTGACTCACTCAGGCCTGAGACAGAGCTCATTCCTATCCTTGTCACCAGGAACAACTCCTCATTATGCCAGAAATTTAATCCAAGATCTTTTTATAAGCAGTGCACCTTCTCCACTGAGCTGGGCTCTTACGGAAATATTCCTAACCCAAAGTTTGAACAAACACTCTAACTGCTGCTTCTCAGAAGTTCCATGAACAGGGGACTATTTCTCCAGCTGCGCTCTGCTCATGCTACCATCTCTCTCCTTAACCAGAGCACTTGCAAGCTAAGACATAATTCCATGCTACAATGTCCTTCAGAGAGGACAGGTGCATAAATGTTGCCTGTATAGCAAGGGCAAAAAGCAAGCAGTGTCCTACTGTAGATCCCTAATTTTGAAGTGGAACATTATGCCTTTCCTCCAAAACAATGTAGGTAGGACACACTGAAGAACTTGTTGAAATCCATGATGAAAAAAGGGTCATGAAGGTTTGAGATTACCATCTGCACAGATTAAAACCTAACGGATTCTTGACACCATGCAACAGAAGCACGTATTTTGTTCCAAGCCCCCAGTAACTCCTCACCTGTCATGGTCTTTATCCACAAGATGGTACCTTGCCCTAAAAGCTACCAGCCTGGCATAGTATGCTGGAGCAGGGATTGAGACAGACCGTGTGCACCGGACATAAGTGTGACACAGCTGGTATGTCAACAGTTGTAATTCATCTGCAGTGAAGCAGTTGTCATCCCACAAGACTTGATAGTGAGAAGGGCGGCTGGTTCCCTGTGGAGAAGGAGAGCCATAAATCCATCACCAATTGAAAACAATGACAATGCATAAGAGAGATGACTCAGGTACCTGATAGTGACAGGTATTGCCCCTCCTTTCTGAAGTGTGCAGTTTGCACATTCAGGGACTGAGAAACAGATTTTTCTGGGGAAAATGTCAATTTGAAGATGAATCCTATTAATTAAGAATAACGAACAAGTGTAGTGTGGTAGTTAGTGTTGATCTGTAGCCTGGGAGACTTAAGTTCAAATCATTCCTCTTGTATGGAAGCTTTCTGGGTGACCTTCAGTGAGCACTGTTTTTTTAATTGATAAAGACTTATACTTTGCTTCATGATCACTTCTCTAGGCAGCTTACACAGGCTAGAAACAATTAAAAATAACAATTAAAACAATAAAAATAACATTAAAATAACCCCACTGTGACGAATGCATTCAGCCTGCATTCATGTTACAGGGTGGACCCGCCCCTAAAGAGTTAAGCCCTGGCCAACCCTGATTGGCCAGAGGAAAATAGGCGCAGAGTATAAATTCTGTCAGCGAGAGTGCTGAAGGTTCTTTTCTGTGGAGTCTTAGGACTGTTTTGGCTCTGTGAGAGCTTATGTGCCTTCGGGTACTTTCTAGTGACAGAGTGAGGAGAATCCGGAGAGATCTCTCACTGCTGTGGTTTAGGAGTAGCTGAGGAGGCTATTCCAGTATCAAATACCCTGAGTTTGGAGGAGTGTGTCCGCCCTCAGGGGTTTATTTTGTGGGTGTGAGGGTAAAACCTCAACAGAAACATCTTTTTGTGAAATAGAGCCTAAAGTGAAGTGCCTGAAACCGTTACGCTTAAAACCAAAACATTATTTCTTTGAAACCGCTAAGCTTAAGACAAACTGACTTTAGTAACAGTTAAGCTTAAGCGAACTCTCTGCAACCATACGCTTTAAGAAACATTCATTGTCTGTAACAGCTAAGCTTTTAAGAAACAAAAGTACTTTGAAACCGTTAAGCTAAAAACAAAACTTTCTCTCTGAAACCAACAAGCATAAAACCTCTCCAGTTTACCTGAGAAGCCTTTGTGAAGCCAGCAAATAAAGTTTAAGTGTTTTTGTTCAACTTTAAAACCGTTCCAGTCTTCACTTATTTTCCTGTCTGTGTCTCTGTGTTCCCCAGTCCGGGTGGTGTCCGTTTAAAAAAATCAGTTTTTGTGGGCTTTAATTTATATTTTTATGGTGGCAGCGAAAAGTATATTTTGGTGGCAGCGCAGAAAAGCAGAAGATATAAGCGCCCTACGTTACACCCACCCTCCAGACCAGCAGCTGTGGAGGGGCTTTCCAGGGAGGCTAACCGAATGCCTGGATGAAGAGAAAGGTCTTTGCCATTCGCCCGAACCCATAAAGGGTAGACGAATGGCGGACCTCCAAAGGGCTGCTATCCCAAAGCCTGGGGGCAATCACAGAGAAAGTGAGTGCTCCCGCCCCCAGACCTCAGCAGGGGGAGGCATCACTAGGAGAGCTTCCCCCTGTGACTTCAGTGCCTGAGCAGCTCCTTCAGGTCATTGTCAGCACCCTGAAGTGGACATATTGATGACACTTGACTCCAAATCCCCTAATTATCTCACTCAGCAGCTTCATGTAGATGTTGAACAGCATAGGGGACAGAACTGAACCCTGAGGAACTCCACAAGGGAAATCCCAGGACAGCGAGCATGAGTCCAGAGTCTTCTGGAACTGATTCCAAAGGTAGGAGAAGAACCACTGTAACACAGTGCCCCCCAACCCCACTCTCCAAGGCTGATCCAGCAAAATACCATGGTCCATGTTATTAAAAGTTGCTAAGAGATCAAGGAATATCAATAGTATTCCCCCCATCTCTCTCCCAATAAAGATCATTCAGCAGGAGCACCAAGACCATATCTATGCCATAACCATGGCTGAAACCAGACTGACATGGTCCAGAAAATTATTTTTTCCAAGTAAGCCTACAGCTGTGCCGCCACCAGAGTTTCCAGGACCTTGCCCAAAAATGGGTTGTTGGCCACTGGATGATAATTGCCCAGCACTATTGGGTTGAAAGTGGGGTGAAAGGTACACCAGCAGCTGCCCCAACTTGTGTTCCTGGCCAAGCACCAAGAACTCACTCTATACTGGCCACAGGACAGTAGGGTCATCTGGTGAGGGTGATGGAATCTCTATGGATCACAGCCATTTCCTCCACCAGCTTAAGCTGATGCTGCACACAGTAACCCCCTCAGGCCAGCGGACTGGATGACACATACCCTTGCTCTTCCAAGGCTTGGGGGTTGGGGGCACAGCAGAAGGGGTGACAGCATAGAGAAGTCTACAAACATCTACGTCCCCTTCTCTGAATCCCAACCCCATAGTGCCCTCTGCCTCGCAGTATACGGTTTTCAGGTTCCCCCTCTTCCATGCCCCCCAATAAACCAACCTGCTGACCACAAATACTATGCCCACCAGATTAAACACTATCTTAGACTACGCTAGCTGGCAGGCGGCCCCCTATCTCCCACTCGAAAGAAGAATGCTGGGAAACCATTCTCCTATCTCCCACCCAGAATTACAGTCCAATCTCCCACAGCTATCCTCTCACCTCAGCCCTGTGCAGCACCAACACCAACCACCAGCCACAGTGTTGAGGGGAGCAGATCAGGGGGTCTCCCCTCTATACCCAACTGCTGGCCAAAGACACTCCCTTCCAATCTCCCAAGAAACCACCCATAACACCCTACTTCACCCCTCAAACCCATATTTTTTTAAAGAGAGGTCCACCTTGGCCCCAGAACCAGTGTGCCTCTTGCAATCATGGTGAACCGAACAGCCTCCCCCTGCAGCAGGTGTGATTTGTCAGGGCTGAGTAGAGCTACAGCCTTCCTCTCCCCTTCACAACAGCAGAAGCACCAGCAAGAGGAACCAGCGGGCCTCTTGTAGGCACAGCAAGCTACTACTTTGGGCCCTCACTGGGGAGAAAGACAGCCTATCAGTGAAGTCAATAAAACAAAAAGGGATAATTGCACTGGCTTCCAGAAGGCACACCTGCTGTATTCCTACTATGTTAAAAGAATCTACTCCTGCATTGGGACCTCTCAAAATACACATCAATGACTTAACTGAAAAGCTGCTATTACTGTATTGCAGCCTCAACAATCGTGAAGCTGGGAGCAAACCATCAGCTACTGAGAGGCAGTAAGAATGCTGCTTACCTGAATCCCTGCATGGCTACAGAGGTAAAAGTCGAATTCAGAGGGGTGTGTTATAGTGCTGTCCACAGTTGTCCCTGCTGGAACATTTCCGCTTTTCCCAACCTATTAGATTCACTGAATTAATAAGCAAATCCATCTTTGTTCACAACGCAGCTTTAGAACTGGATCAATGTAGGGGGGTGGTTTTGGTTGTTTCTTTTTTAACTTCCTCCTTGGCCTGAGCAGCGACATGCACTACAAAAGCTCACCTTATATCACCAGGCTAGGAAAGGGGGCTGAGAATCAATTCCTGAACAGCAGCCAGCCAGTTCATTTCCACATAGACCTTTTGGCTCATACATGAGGCACAGCCAGAATAACAATATCCAGGAACACTGGTGTGAAGTATCAGCTGAAATAACTCACAACTGTTCAGTTGGGGTGGTATTTCTGGCCTTTCTTCACCACCTTTCAAATCCGTATGACAACCATATCTGGCTATTTTACAAACAGGCATTACAAGTTATACCTACTACTGCAGTACTGCAAAGATGCTACACTGCTGGGTAGAATTTGCAAATGTAGCTTCAGCCTCTAAGCAAGGTTATCGATGCTCAGTGTGGCCTTCGGGCTGGTTGTAATGGATCAGAAGTGACTTAATAGCAATGTGGCTGAAAGAAGCAATCTAAATAAATTTCTGCTAGTGTCTCATCACCACCTATTGCAGCACAAGAAAAATCGACCTTAGGAAATACACATGCACTTCCCACTTTTCCTTCAAAAAGTTACATGCCACCCTCCTGCACATTTGCAGTCTTCAGAAGGTTCTGCTCCCCCCCCCTTTCCAAACATTGCATTACATACCCTTTCCGTCTTGTCAGCACAGAAAAGTCTTGTGTGATGCCTTTTCTGAACAACAATGTAAGTGATTCCTGGTCTATAGTCTTCCTCCAAACTGATGCAGGCCTTCCGGATTGCTATGAGTTCTGGCCAAGCTACCTAGAAATTTTGAAGGCTAACATTAAGACTGCTCAACCGGATTGTGAAAATACTTTAAACTGGATTCCCAGTGTAGACAACAACACACAACTTGCTGATTTCTGCAAAGGAAACAGGTAAGGGATGTTTCCCTGTTGATCACATATAGTATCAAGCAGAAACGGCTCATCAAGGTTTAAAAATCACAAGATGTACGTAGATTTCTCACTACCATCAAGACAGACTGCCAGGATATGGCAGAAATAGCCAGGGAAGCAGCTTAATTTATGCAAGGGATCCGTCCTTTCTGATAGCAATAGGCTTCCTTACCTAAGAATAAGGCAAAATCTACTGCAAAGATTAAGCCCTCTCCCAGGCAGTGAAGGAGTTCACAGATTTAAGAATGAAAAAGCCAACAGGAATGCTTTCCACTAAACCATACCCTAGCTATATAACAGCAATTTCGTCTTTATGTTTTACATGGTAGTAGTAGCACCAGGCCTCTCTTGGCATATAAGACAATGTGGGTAAAATACAGAGAAAAAAAAACAAAAACCAGATTTAAAACAATCCCCAAAGAGAATAACAAAGAATCTCTTAATAACAGAGTGACACAGCAAAGTTAAAAAAACAGAACTATCCTTTAGGGTATATAATTTCTAGTAAAAACTTGACCACCAGTTCACAAACTACAAGATCAGGGTTATTTAGCAAGTATAAGAACTTTTGAGTATCTGAAATCCTGCCACAGTTCAAGGGAAGAGTATTTGCATATTTTCTCCTCATTCCCCCAGTGGAAGAGGGAATGAGTGAAAGTTTCCAGTTGAGTTGAGTTACAGGAGCAGAATCTCTTAGCGCCCTCTATTTTTTAAAATCTACCATATAGCAGCGCTGAAGGCAGAACACTGAACACAGCCAATGATATGGCTCTCCTAAGGCTAGGGTTCAGCATTACACATATATAATCTGCTATGGATCCCCGTTTAAATGGTATCGAGGAGCTAAGGGGTGAACATGTTTTGGATGCAAATAGGTTTTGAGATTCTGTTTCTAGTAACCTTTCTTTCAAACTGTTATAGGATTCAGCATGGGACAACCCAAGGATTCAATAAAAATGGCATGTGTTTTACACAAGTTCAGGCAAACTGCTTCCCTCAGGAAAACCATGGCATTATTGCTTTGCTAGAGCTTCACAAGTTGGAGGAGACAGAAACACACACACACTTCAGCAAATGTTCACTGACCAATACCTGCTTCATCTGCCCTTCTGACACTCCTCCCCTGTAGTAGATAATCCGTGTGGGCTTGAAACGAGTGGATTTGTAGAACTGGATCAGCAGTTCTCGCACCATGTTGGTCAGGTCCTGGATCACCTCCTGACTGTATAGAAGCTCCTGGGAAGTTTCCTGGCGAGAGGTCTGAACCCGCACCGTAGCACAGTAGCGACTGGGATGGCCATCCATGCTGCCTACTACAGCAGCAATGGAAGGCTTCTTCCCATCCCCAGCAGGCGGGTGAGTGACATCTGCTCCCAGGAAGATCACTGGCTGCTGGAACACAGAGGGCCTGTTTAAACGGACAAAACAGGAAGGGGTTAATTTGGAAGTTCAGAAAAGACAACCAGCTGGACAGTATATTCTACACTTCCAGCTTAAATTAGGTATTTATTCACACAAATTTAGCCCAAACAGACTCAAAAATAAAGTCCAGTGTCCCAACAACAATATTTTCTAGTGGCTAGAAGTGTGGACTTGTAAGTCTGTTCCAGCAGTTCAGCAACTGACCAAGCAAAACAAGAAACTACACTACTTTTGTTCTGGGTTCAAGTCAACAGAAGTCCAGTATCTGGCTTCATACAACTGAGCCAGCCAGCACAGTTATGTTTCAGAACATTAGTTTATTTGAATTCATAGCTTTCATTTTTAAAAAGTCTCTAGCCCATTCCACTTTGGAGATACAAGGGGAAAGGCATCGCTCTGCAAAGAAAAAGGTCCAGAGAATTTTTAAAGAAATGAAACCTGGGAATTCAGAGGAACTTGAAGACAGTGGTAATAATGTTATATAATAATGCCATAATATTATATAATATTATATACTGACATGATATTCAAATTGCCAAGTTATAGACCAAATAAAGAAGCCCTCCAGTGACTGGGGGTAGGGAATGACTGCCTTAAGGGACTGGATCAAATAAAATGGGGCTGGTTTGGGGAGAAGCAGGAAGGTCTGGACATCATCTTTGTCATGTGGGCCCCACCCCAGATTTGACACAGCAGTGGCGTAGGAGGTTAAGAGCTCGTGTATCTAATCTGGAGGAACCGGGTTTGATTCCCCACTCTGCCACCTGAGCTGTGAAGGCTTGTCTTGGGAATTCAGATTAGCCTGTACACTCCCACACACGCCAGCTGGGTGACCTTGGGCTAGTCACAGCTTCTCGGAGCTCTCTTAGCCCCATCTACCTCACTGGGTGTTTGTTGTGAGGGGGGAAGGGCAAGGAGATTATTAGCCCCTTTGAGTCTCCTACAGGGCAGAAAGGGGGGATATAAATCCAAACTCTTCTTCTTCTTCTTTTACAAACATTGGAGCAAGATAAGTTTGGGAAAGGCTGCAGGAAAGATGGCGAAAAGCCAGGAGGAGCATGGATACACCATGATGTTGGAGGGAAGGGGCTAAGGAAAAATCCTGCTTCAAAACAGCACTCATGCCAGGGCAAGCAGCCTGTCACAACTGTAGCATGAGAGTAAGAACCAAATAGTGTGCTGCACCGCAGTCAAATAAAGCAACCAATTTGAATTAACCTTGCGTATCAATTCAGAACAGCACATATCTGTTTAGAACTGAATGTTTTGCACAGAACTATACATTCAGAAACCGATAGCTAGAGAAGGAAAGACTGTGGCTTTATTATAATTCTTCTGGTGCAATTCTGTTCAGTTACACACCAGTCTAAGTCCACTGATTTAAATGGGCTTGGAGTAACTCTGCACAAAATTGTGCTGCTAGTAATCTGCTCTACATGTAGTGACAGGGAAAAAATAAGCTGTTATATAGAAAAGTGTGTAGTTCTGGCCACCGTATAGAGGTGAAACCAAAACGAAGGAAATATTTTTTTGGCCCTTGAACAGTAATAAAGATGAAACCAAGATAGAGATGTGGTTCTGCGCACTTTTATGCGAGAAATTATGCATCTAGCATATTTTAGATAAATCAGAAAGTATGATCTGCAGAACCAGCCGTTTCAAGTTCTTGCACTCTAAACCAATAGCACTGGTAGGTACACCAAAATCTATTGGTACATACCTACTACATTCAGACATTTCAACGAAGTTTAAATGCAATCTGACCTTTGATGCGGTACAAGAACATTATTTATTCCTCCAAGCTTTGCATTGATCTTCAAACAGAGGTTTGACAGAGTCTGTGGTGAGGTTTTGACAACATTCTTCACCTGAACGCACTGGGTCGCCATGCCTAGGAGTGTATCCCCAACACGCTTGACCTCAGCTGAAATTAAAAAGTAACCTTACATGATATTCCACCACTTTGGGGATAGCCAAACTAGATACTCTATTCTCACACACATTAGGACAAAAACGTTCTTTTATTAACAATGGTTTATGTATGCATATTGCAAATGGAAAGGCTATGTCCATCAATCAAGGAGAAATCATTATGCACATAATACGAGTCACAGTTGATTGTACTAGTACTGTTGGTTAAGTTAACAGTTATCTCATCTCCCCTCCCCCCCTTACCATAAACTGGTGTCTTTCCTGGGAGGATCACGACTATTAGCTGCAAGCCAACGTAAGTTAACTTCAAATGTTTGAACATAGGCTCCACGCTGTCTGCACCCTGAGCATATTTACAGAAGCACGGCTGTCCTTGGATCGGCATCCCTGCATCCTTGGAGATCTTCCGCAGCTGGTCGGTAAAACTCCTAAACAACAATTCAGATGTTGAAGTCACAGGCAAAGCAAGTCAACGGTTCCAAGTCCAATAGGTTTTCCATCAGTACTATGGCATTGTGGTTAGACAAGCTCCTGGACGAGAAGTCTTAACAAGTCAGCTATGAGGAGAAGTCTTAACAGTCATTAGCCATAGTTTCTAATAGGTACAGCAAAATACATTGACAATGCTAGGGGCAGCCATCTTTCCTTTGGTGCATGCTGTCACCTAGTTAGCCACTGTTAGACACAAGTGTGAGATAAGACGAGCCCTTAGTGTGATCCAGCAAGGAATTTGTAAGCTTTTGACTTGCAATTTTTCACAATTTGTAAATTGTGAATAAAATTTGTATTGGCAATACAAATGTGGCTTTAGGAAAGAACTTTGATCACTAGCAGCATTCAGAACCTTCAAAATGGTTTCAGAGGATAGCCACAGAACAGTTAGATTTAAGTCCAGTAGCAACTTAGAGGTGGCCAAAAAGGGTTTCAGGGTATAAACTTTCTGGAGTCAAAGCTCCTTTCTTCAGACAAAGGTTACGTGCTGTTTGAAATATAATCCAAAATAAATGTAGACTTCTATGTATTCAGTTCACTGATTTACCCTTCACAGTATGATTGCTACCAGCACAAAACTGCTCAATGAAAAATTACCACTGTTCAAAATACTAAGTTACTTACTTTAACAAGTCTTCCCGGCATTGCTTCTGAGGAGCGAAGCAGGCAACAGCCCAGACTTTAATCTCAATGCCAGCGTAGAATTGCTTTCCTCTCATATCCCAAACACCTTGATTTGGTGTAGCAACAGTCTTGTTCTAAAAGAAGATTTCAAAATAAACTTCTTCCAAAAATATTTCAGCAGATGTAAAAATGAACAGTTGGTTCATATGTTCAGTAATTTAGAACCAACAGTTACCAGTCCCAGATTTGAGCATTCAGAAATGCAACTGGTAATTAAATGCTGCCTGTTTGTATAGTGCCCAATTTCAGGAAACCTGTTGCGAACTTACCCGACCTCCATACTGTAACATCGGTGCAGGCAACACCCTGCCTGTCAGCTCTGTCATTTCATTATGGACAACAATCCCAAATTCTTTCAGATATGGATCAGGTCCACCTACCATACTATTACTCTTCACCTGGAGATAAGAGAGCACTCATGAGCACAAAGTCTTCCATGAATATTCAATCTGTACAAGCCAGGCTTAAGACCAAAGCCAATTAATTCCATTAGTTTCCTTGATCCTTAGATTCTTTAGCCACAGATCACAAACACCGTAGATCAGTCTCAAACAACGATCAAACACAGACACACAACACAAACACAGGACATCACAAAATCAGATTATTTGAGATCCAGAATGCTGAAGTGGTTAATAGTGTCAGACTATCACATGATACAGAAACAGAACAGGTGAAAACACGTATGAGTAAATGGATGAAAAACTTCAAGGAAGAGGTACCTTTCCAACAATGGGAATGTTTATGGACAAAAGGAATAAAGTTCACAGCTTGTCAAACCTTGAGGGAAAACTGGTACAAGATGTTCTACTGTTGATATATCATTCTGAAATAGGTTGACATAATGAATAAGAATTCCAAAGGCATATGTTGAAAATGTAAAGAAGCGGATGGTTCCTTTTACTATATGCGGTGGACATGTAGGAAAGTGAATATATTGAAAAGAGATACATACAGAAATACAAAAAAATTAAATTTGCTATGTTGCTTCCTGGCCACCAGTTGTATTCCCATGCATGCGCTGTAGAAATGCTTTAGCATCGCTGATTCATTGTTAACAAAAAAAGTGGGTGGGTGGGGGAGCCAGGTACAATAAATTTGGAGAAGCTGTGATGTGAGGGATCAAAGAAATGGCAGAGCAAGTGCTGAAATTGACATTTGGTGACAGCACAGAGGGTATGGAAAACGGCCTGTGGTTTTGACAAGAAAAATAAAAATTTTCAATATGCTCACACTGAAGGAAGTCAACTGGGAAACATTTCAGCGAAAAGCAACACTGTAAAAGTGTTTTCAGGTACAAAGGAGGAAAAGTGTTTTGGAAAAGTTTCCAGGGGAAAAACAATGAGGAATTCTACAGAGACAATGTTTTATTTCCAGTCTGAAAACGTCAAAGTGGCACATGCAGAAAAGGCCACTCTCAGCGTAACCTACATCACAGGGTTGCTGAGAGGATAAAACAGGAAGGAATATAAGCTGCTTGGGTCCCCTCTGGGGAGAAAAGCAGAGCATAAATGAAGGGGGGAAGGCAATCACCAAAGTCATAGTTGACATCAACACACCTTACATGCTCCAGACCACTCAAATGGGCGCACTTGAAAAACAGCCCCTCCATATGACAAACCCAGTGAGACCAGGAATGGCCGCTGATGCTGGACCCAAGGAAGCATTTGGAACAGTGAAGACAGTCCTTTTGTGAGAAGCACATTGTGAGGGCAACAGATTTTTTTTAAGTGAACACAAGCCAAAGTTACTCACCAGTCTACTAATTTCTTCCTGCCTATCAGGTGCAGACCGTGCTGTTGCCTTGATCATAGTTGACGTCTGATTGTCTGTTAGTTTCTTGATACAACGCTGGCCTGCCACTATATTACATACCTAGAATCAGAAAGACAGCATGATGGGGAGCATGTTGCTATGTAATAGATTTGAAGAAGTCAAACTGCCAAATTATTTTACCTCAAGGGGTAAGTACGTATGTTTCTGTTCCTGCCCTACTTGGAGGCATGGAAGATGAGGATATTTCAACTGGAGACTGTACTTCTGCTTAAAATACTGAGCTACTGTACATTCCATAGCCTGTCCATTTTCCAACTGCAAAGGGAACCTGGAGAGAAGATATATTGATCTGATCATTTTTCATTAGTGGTAAGTCTCCTTCTATATAACTTGAATATTATTTTCTGACATCATACATTTTGAATTACACATCTAATTTAATGCAACATTTTGGTCTTGGGATATTTGACAACGCAAGATGTCAACTTAAATTTGTTTAGTTATACTATATCTTCATAAGTCTCAACAAAAGTTATCCATTGCAAGAGGAGTACAAAAGGTACGACCAACCTGAATTTTAAAACTAATGCATAGGCATTCTTTTCAACTCCCAAATTTAAAAGAACAGCAGGAATGACTATACTTACGTTTGGTGGCTGGCTGGTCGCCTAGTAACATTGCAAACTCTATATTTTCTCTTCATCTGGCCACAGTGAGTAACCTCTACTTTTAGACCTACAAATTCAGGGCAGGAAATGAGTTGGTGGTATAGTTTGGTCTCTGATATAGCATGCCAGGTACACAAATCTTCCTTTCTTGATAAATAAAAGCCACTACAGATATTACAGGGCTACCATAAAGCCTACTTAACATGGATTTATCTGCCTTAAAAGTCCAGGACAGATTACAATCTCAGTATCATAAGGTATACAAGATCAGACACATAACAAAATATACAACAAAGTTCTTAACTTACTGCAAGATTAGCACAAGGTACCATATAAGCCCAAATAAAAAAAATCAGAAACTTCTAAAAGGGTGCTGAAGTTAGTGCACTCTGCAGAGGCGTTCCTCCCATTGGGCAAAGTGGGCAGCTGCCCAGGGCGCCACCTTGTGGTGGGTGACAAAAATGCAGGTTCGTTTGTGGGGGATTTTGTATTTTCAGTGTTATTCTGTTTTTGGCCTGCAGGGGGCGCAGATTTTAGGCTAGCAGCACCAAAATTTCAGGGATTTTTGGGAGACTCTCCTGAAGATATGACCCGGGTTTGGTGAGGTTTGGTTTAGGGAGTCCAAAGTTATGGACTCCCAATGGGAGTGCGCCCATCCCCCATTGTTTCCAATGGGACCTAATAGGAGATGGGGGTTACACTTTGAGGGTCCATAACTTTGGACCCCCTGAACCAAGCTTCACCAAACCTGGGTGGTATCATCGGTAGGGTCTCATGAAGATACTCTGAAATTTTGGTGCTGCTATCTTAATAATTGCACCCCTGACAACAGGCACCCCCTAAATTTCCCCAGATTCTCTTTTTAAATCCACTCCCTTCCTGCCAATGCTTGTTTTCTTTCTTTCTTTTATTCTCTCAATGCCTAATAAAAGAGGAGGAGGTGGTGGTGATGGTGGGGGTGGCGTCGCTGTTGTTGTTGTTGAATCCACCCCCTTCGGCATGGATTTAAAGGGAGAATCTGAGGTCCCCAGTTTTAACATTGAAAGGAATGCTATTTCAGGGTTGGGGAGAATCCACCCAAAAATAGCATCACTTTCAATGTTGTTTAAACTGGGGACCCCAGATTCTCCCTTTAAGGTGGATTTAAAAGGAGAATCTGGGCTCCCTAGTTTAAACACCATTGAAAATGATGCTGTTTGGGGGTGGATTCCAGCATCACTTGTTTAAACTAGGGAGCCCAGATTCTCCTTTTAAATCCACCTTAAAGGGAGAATCTGGGGTCCCCAGTTCAAATAACATTGAAAGTGATGCTGTTTCCTCCAATTGGGGGGCCTGGATACACCACCATAAAATGTTTTCATAGAAGTAATAAAACGTTTTGAAAGCATTTTGAAAATGTTTTCCAAAAATTATTTCTGCTGTGTGGCATGGCCCATTGCTGTATTCAGATTTGTGAGTTGGGGGATGTTCTATAATGTGATGGTGACTTGAAACGACCTGGTGGAAAAAATCATTGTTTGGTCAAGGGTGGGGGAGAGTGGCCGTTCATGGGGCATCAAACTCAGGTTTTGCCCAGGGCTCCAGTTTGCTTAGGTACGCCTCTGGCATGACTTATGAATAAATAGATTCCACAGAATAAGCAACAGATTTTGTATATTGACAAATAATTCAGACATATACCAAACTGTCAAATTATGGCTAGTGGACCCAACATTCATTTCCAGTTACAAAGATGGGAATACACAAAAGTGGTGTTTTTTTTTTACAGAAATCATGCTACTGGTTCACCATTTATCCCATTCAACAAACATAAATATGTTTTGTTTAATTCAAAACACTCACCTCTAATTTCTTTGGTAAACTTAACACGCTGGGAATCTGTAAGAGGTTTTGTTTGTTCATTGATGTTCTGAATGTCCAACACCTCACACATGAATTCAATAATAGGTTGGGCACGGTAGAAAGCAGTTGCTGATACTACAAGAGGAATGGGAAAAGGATACTAAGACCAAGTTGGTCGAAAATGTTTACAGTAACTTAAACAAGGCAGTTCTCACGTACCATCTATGTTGAGCATCATATTCCACATAGCAGGTCTTACAGATTGGTGAAATCCAAACCACACTTCCCGGCCACCTCCCAGAGGGTGATAGTAGCCTTCTGGGGGAGAGAAGAACGAACGGCCCACTGGAGTGTACCTAGTTAGAAGGAATTCCAGAGTAATGGTTTGGTTAGTCCATTGCAACAAACATCAGCAAGAAATCTTATGGCACTTCCCAATTACCACAGAACAAGCCTTTGTGGATTACAGTCATTTTATGAATCTGACTAAATAGGCTCTAGACTGCAAAAGGGTAGTCATGTTAGCTGCATCAAAATAAAACAAAATGGTATGTTAAGAGACTAACAGAATGGTACCTTAAAGACCAAGGGTACCTTAAAGATTAACAAAATTTACTTCAATGTGTTTTTGTGACTTACAGCTAATAAAACAGCATTTAAGGTGCTGCAAGACTTCTACTAGTTTCTAGTGAGAATGGGTGAGTTTATACATTGCGTTTCACTTCTCAGATAAACTTTACACACAGGAAGGAGGCTGAACGTGCTCAAAGTGTTTGAGATACTCTGTCAGTGTTACAGTTGACAGAGCAAAGTATATAGAACAAATTTTCAGACTCTAGTTCATTGTAAATACCTAAGGTTTTTTGATTCACCAAAATAATGTGAGAGGTATGTCACAAAAAGACACAGCTGAACTAGATTCCTTTCCAGAAAGAGCAGACATCAGAAGAGCTCACCTCATAGAGGGAAGGTGCCGGGTAATGACATCAAGTGCCTGCACAGAGTCTTCTGGGACTTCATTCAGATGCCCTGCCAAAGCTTCCAAGAGCAGCTGAAGGCTGACCACAGACACCCATTGAATCGACACTTTAAAGGTTTGGTCTTTTCCTTCACCTGGAAGAGTAACCTCCATGTCCACCTGAAGGAAATAAAATCATGAAGTATTATTAAGCCATATGGCTAATACAGAGTCAAGATTTTTCTTGGTTATACTACAATTCTTCAAGTGAGTGCAGCTTGAGAAGAAACTTGATCCAAACCAGCTGAGGAACTGGGACTATTTTAGCTGCAGTCAGGGGCATACCATTATAAAACAGCATCAGGGGCAAGCTTTGAAATCATGTTGGTTGGTGTTTGCTTTCTGCTGAACTGTCCTGGTGCCAGCAGTCTCTGCAAGAGTGGAACAGCTCTCCTCCACCTGCACTTTTGACAGCCTTGACATTAGAGGGGCAACATCCCAGGAAGGTTAGGGTAGCAGCACAGAGATAGGTGTCATGCAAAGCCGCCTCTGGTCTCATGGACCACACAAGGGGACTTCCCCGCCCCCAGTCACCCACCCCGCATCAGTCAGCTGCCCCTCACTTCTCCACTGCACAGGAGCCCACAGGGCTGCACCAGGGCTCTGCTAGGCACCTTGAGCCTGACCTTGTGACCAGGCTGCACAGAGTTGCACGTCCTGGTCAGTGGAGTCTTAAAGGGGCTGTAGCAGGCAGGCCATGCAGGGCATGCTGATGTGGTGCCAGTGCTGCTGCTGCCGTTGATGGTGGCGGAGGGCAAGAATGTATGGCACAAGGTTCCCAGGGGGCTGAGGGTCCTGTCTGCCTGCCACAGGGCTTGAGGTGGCATGTTTGCAAGCCCAACTGCACCACTCAAAGGTTGCTGTGAGGTGAAATGGAGGGAAACCCCAGCCTCGGGTTAGTGTTCTCTCAGAACTGCTGCCCCACCGGTCCCTTCAGAACAGCAAAGGTAGGAAGGGCAGCCCAGGCCGGCAGGCCTTGGTGGGTGGCCTCATGTCTTCATTGTGGTTTGTCTTCAAGTGGGAGTTGCCACAGCAGCTGGTGAAGATCTCAGCCAGCAGGCTTGGTGGTGTGAGATGCTTGCTCATGGGGGAGGAGGGGGGGACTATGTCAGGATTTGACCTGGGTTGGGGTGCTGTGTGAATGCGCTGACAGACTAGCCCAGTGCACCTCCCTGCACGTGATACTTGAACATGGCTCCCGGGCCATCTGCCCCCAACCCTCCAGAAACACCATCGAACGCAGTGGATTACATCTGCAGACGTATTTTCACTCTTTCTCTGTTTACAGCTCTGAAGCACTTGAAACATGTATCTGTTGGGATTTGGCAACATTCTTGGCTCCAGAATGAATTAAAAAGTCATGAAGACTATAACCAAGCCTGAAAAAGTATAATTAGTCCTAGTTTAAGAATGGATTAAAAGTCCTTTGGAAACATCCTTTCTAGACAGCAAACCCATCCTGTACAACCCTTCTTTCCTCCTTCCACTAAAGAAGATAGCTTGATTCAGGCATAACGCCAAACCATACTAGTTGGCAGGAGTAAGCACAAACTATCATTTGCCATTCTGGCAGCAATGGAAAAAAATAGCTTGCCACAAGAAAAAAAGAGGAATGTAATCAATCTATGGTTTGGCTTCACATCTGAATCAAGCCATTGCCAAGAGCCTTTAAATTACTGTGGGCCTCCTGAAAAATGTTCTGCATAGCATTTTAAAGAACTGATATTAATCAATATTCTACACTTCTATAATAAGCTGAAGGTTTGGCTAAGCATGGTACCTTGAGGATGCAGGCACTGGGCCTCTGAGGATAGCATCTACAGAAAGTTCCTCAAGTCACTTACCCTGTCTCTGCCAATGGGCAGAGGATGTGCAGTATACATGTTCCTTTTACCATCATAGCCAGGCTGCCGATCCCCAAATATCTGCATCTTGAAGTGTCTCACCATTGTATCCACCACCTCCCTAGAAAGAATTACAAATTGAATAGAGGTTATTATTAAGGACAAGCCAAAATTCAGGCAGTACTAGAAGCCTCCAAGTTAAGAGTGGAATTGTAGTACTTAGCTAAATAAACAGGTACTTACAGATCATACTAGAAACATAGTGAACCAGACAGAGGGATACAATCATCCCTAAATATAAACACTACAGAAAGGACAGGAAAGATGTACTGAGAGGTGTGGTACTCTGCAAATCAGAAGTGGACCAGAAGTGGCCCCTTAATGCAGCCATTAAGGGGAGAATTACCAGGCCACAAAGGTAACTTAGCACTGGAACGCATCATTACGCTTCCTGACCAAAACTGTGGGTGATGTTAAGACAGATAGCCCCAAGAGACAAAACACAGTCAAAGTACTTTCTACTGTCTTGCTGACTGAGTAAACACACTTTCAGATCAGGACAGAAAAATTTCTAGATACTATAAATGATTGCGCCTTGGAACCATTAGTCATGGGACTGGACAGAGGGGAGAAAAATCTGAACTTAATTCCAAATAGTTTCCAGGACAAGGTATAAGAGATAAACATGAGACAAATGAGTAGGAACAGTGGCTACAGAACTACAAAACTCAAAGTATATAGAAAGTTGCCACAAAATTCCAATACCGTTATACCTGATTTCAAAGGCAGGTTGTTCTCAACAATGGGGATGGGGGAGAGAAAGACTTAGAAATCATGTGAAGTTCAGAGAGAAATGTAGTCACAGATCAGGCAACATGACAGCAAGTCCAAAATGATGTCACTATGCTTAACAACCTGAGGGAGGTTATAAGGAACAAGGGTGCTTCTTGTAAAAATTGGGGATCTTGGTAAAATGCAGGAAAAGGAGCACAAATTTCAGCAACATTTAGGAGAGTGTGAAAATCTTTTAAACAGGGAGATGTCGACCTATTGGACAAAGGAGAAAAATGGCTGCTACAGGAGACTAGGAAGACTACAGGGTAGATTTTCCTTTTAGCTTTTTGTCTTCATTGCTGAAGATTCTGGACAGATATTCACCCCAAAATGGCAATGAAAGATGAAATTCCATGGCAAACAGATCAAGAAGTAGGCCTGGATGATGTCTGAAAGTTCCTAAAGAACTTAAACATGACAGTGCTGATCATTCTAACAAATAGGCCACTCATCACTAAGAGAAGCCACAATAGAGGATTACAAAGCATATTATGTGTCTAGATTAATGTCTTAATGAGGAAGGGTCACCGTGATTTCTGCAAAGCAAAATCCTGCCTCACTGCCTTTTGGAGTTCCTTGAAAATGCCAAGATACATGACACAGAAATAATCTGGTGGACATATATTTGGAATGTCTTTAAAGTTTTTGTGAAAAAAGTCTTTCATTACAGGCCATGGAACAAATCTGGCAACTGAAGGACAAGTTGGTAAAGCCGAAGGCAGGAGTAAAATGCTCCAGAACAATGTTTTCAAACAAAGCAACAAAATGGCAAAAAAAGGTTTGATGTAAATATGTGTGAAGTGGTACAGCAATGAGGCAAAAGAACCCTTACTTCATAAATATACTGATGGTGTCTGAATTGCTGGTAATGAGCCAGGGAAAATACCCTTGGTTTAGAGAACAGCTCTAACCAAAGTTTATCCAACATGTGATGACAGGGAAAAGCAAAAATCATACAAATAACTAATATGTGAAAATAAAAATGTCAGCATCACAATAATTATGTATGATACAGCCACATTTTGAGCACTGTGCATAGTTTTCGTCACTCCATTTCAAAAACAATATTATAAAGGGGAAAATGCAGAAAACACCATCTACAGTGATTCCAGTCAGGAAAGTCTAAATGTTTAGAGCCTTGTAGCTTACCAAAAAGGGGGTCATAATAAAGATGTTTATATATGGCACAGAGAAAGCAGAAGAATTTGTCTCATCCTCTCCTATTAATATTGGAACAAATTAAATGAAGGACTAGAAAAAGATACTTCAGAATACATAGCCAGTGGAATTTACTGTCCTGCATCCATGAACTGAGGACAGGTCTATCAGCAGCTAAATGAAACCTCCATGTTAAATGGTAGTATAAAGAAGAAGAAGAGTTTGGATTTATATCCCCCCCCCCTTTCTCTTCTGTAGAAGACCCAAAGGGGCTTACAATCTCCTTTCCTTTTCCCCCTCACAACAAACACCCTGTGAGGTGGGTGGGGCTGAGAGAGCTCCAAAAAGCTGTGGCTAGCCCAAGGTCACCCAGCTGGCGTGTGCAGGAGTGCACAGGCTAATCTGAATTCCCCAGATAAGCCTGCTAGCTCAGGCGGCAGAGTGAGGAATCACACCCGGTTCCTACAGATTAGAATGCACTTGCTCTTAACCACTACACCACTGCTGCTCCTAAAAACTTCCAGGGGAAATCTAGTTGTCAGCTGTGAATTCTGAATAAGATGGACCTTGGGTATGATCCAGCAAGGTTCACGTGTTCTTCTTGTCACAATGTTTATCTACAGTTTATGTATCTGCAAACAAGAGGCACCTAAATTTAGTCAAAGAATAAAGTAGTTTCTACAAAATACCAGCATCTCATCTTGTGGATGGGTTGGATGCAGGAGAATTCCATTGTTCAGGTTCTTAAACAACTAATTTTAGGATTCCAAAGCTTAATGTATATTTTAGTTTTCACTCAAGTCACCAATTGGAACATGCACAACAGTTGGAGAATTGTTACAAATATTCTAGATGCTATCATGTTAGCCATACCTGTTCACCCTTCGGGGACGCTTTTCTGGTTTGATATCCACATCATAATGATAAACATCAATTTTAGGGATCTGCACCTGGAAATGATTGGCTAAGAGACGGATTGGTTTCCCAACTGTTCCTAGGCCAGGGCGACGGGGCGGTTGGAAAAGGCTGGCTGGTGGCCCTGTGAAAAATGTTAAAAGGTTTCAGATGAGCACCTACTGACAGAAAATTCCATCACATGTATTCCAGTGAGTCCAGATCAAGATTGTGTGTCATTTGTTCTCTTAAAGACTAATTTACTTGCCCAGGTAATGATTACAACATATTATTCCACAGTTCTAGCCAGTATTGATTGACACACATCCAAATCAAAGACCTTTATTGTGACCTTAGTAACCACTTATATGCAGTTTTGCTTCTTAGTGGTCTATAAAATTAAAGCCCTGTGAATGATTTCGTTTTAGTTGTTCTCCATAAATTCCTGCCTCCAGTTCCTCACAGTACTCATAACTTTAAGATCTTGGTAGTCTTTTGCATCATGCTATTACTTTTGTCATTTTCTAAAGCAATCAAATGTCCACGTTCTAACTAAAAATTAGTGAAAACCAAATATGTTATACATTCCAAATGACTGGTTATTACACAATCAATTAATAGCAGAACCCCCTTCCCCCCGATATTTGGCCTGAAGGATTCTTGTGGGATCCAGGTGGCAACATCCCTAACCAAAGCAACTCTCAAACATTTTGAAAATATGAATAAGGTGAACTCCAAAGATAGACAACTGTTCACATCAGACTAGCAATAACCAATGTGGCACAACAGTAACCACCAATCTTCCTATGAGGTGTTGATTCTCAGACTTAAGCGTTAGGCCCTTAAGCAAGAAGTAATGGATCCAGCCTAGTTGACATTGCAAGGATGTGGCAAGAATAAGAATAAAAAATGCAAACTGCTCATTTGGGTTTTCTGATTGGTTAGCCTTGTCAATGAAACAGTGGCATATCTTCATCAAACGACTCATTTATACAAGTGGGCTCTGCATTTTTCCAATTCACTCTCACAACCATCCTGGCAGCAGTGAACAAAACTTAATAGCTCAATATTCATATAGCCTTTCAAGTACTCTAACAGCCTTATCTTAGGTTCGTGAAGATATGCTGATAACTAGCATTTCACTAATAACCTCTGCTTCATTTTTACTCCATCTTTCTCACAGAGACAACTCAAAGCAGCCTATAAAAACTAAAAATATATTAAAAGCAATGCAATTATATAAGAACAAATAACTGCAAAAGAACTATTTAGAATAAAAATAGAATATTTCTACAAACATTAAAACTATACATATAAAGAGATTAATTTTTTTAAAAAAAACCTAGCATTTGCTATGATGATTTGTCACTTTTTGGGTAGCTTATTCAAGAGGAAGACTGTGGTCCAAACATGGTTAATGGTAGTAGGGAAAGTTTTTTTTTAAATCTTGGCTTTGCTTACTATTAATTCTTTACATTGAACTCAATAAGCACATTGCCATATCATAAGGGGGTCCGTCATCTCGGGGGAGGGATTGTTCTGAAAGGGAAATGTTTCTTTTGGTAGCAATTCTGAGCGAAAGATCCAAGCATCATGAAATGGGCAGATTTCTGTTCAAATTTCAGAATATAAATTTTACTGTTACAACTGCATGCCACAACAAAAATACCTTAAAATGTTACATGTTCATGGCTCATTAAGTAATTCGAAAATCAAGGTCTGAACGTATTAACCTCAACTGCAAAGCAATGATATAAAACACACTTGTGGTTTGAACTGTTAAAAGCCAAAACTTAAAAAAAAATTCTGCTGGAAGAAAATCATACCCGTAAAGCTTGCACCAGTCCCAAGACCCAGAATCTTACCTTATTGCCGAACTGCAATAATTAATGCATTCAATTAATCTGTGGTTAAGACATCACTGCCAACTTTACTGATCAGAAAATAAGGCTTTGGCAGTCTTAGACTCTTGATCACAAACGGCCTTAATGTTTTACCATTTAGTTAAGTTTCATATATAAAAACACTTTAGTTTAAATGCAAATTTTGGGTAATGATAGACTTTTTAAATTATATCAATTTAGCATGCTCAAGGACTAAATTTATTAATGATAATTTTAGATCCTGCCCAGGCCGCTTCTTGATCAAGGCAACAGTTCATATTCAGCATACTCCATCACGTATATCTCAGTATGCATGTCAACACAGAAGCCAAAAAGCCCAGGAAATCTGGTAATACTTCACCAATACTAGTCAGCTCACACAACTGCTTAACATGTGGCAACCTAATTACTGAGTCTTAACTGCATTGTGCATGTGGATAACATTTCATCGAAACAATTTGTAAGAAGAAAGCCACAATTCAGCATGTCACTTTGCAATAGGACTTGGCCATGCTTTCATCACCAGTATCCATAACCTACACATTGATTACATGGTAGCTTCTGAAAAATTACTTGTAGAGTCTTCTGACCTTATTTTCTAACAACCACCCTACCACTTTCTTCTGCTTCTACCCATGTATATACACTTCTGCTCAATGAGAGCAATATATATTTCTAACAAACTGGGCTTCAGCTCACGAATGCTTACGGCACAATACTTTTGTTTAGGATGAGGTGCCAAAAGATTCTTTTATAAGTGGAAAACTTATGTGAGTGTGCAAACCTGACTTGTGCCAACAAATGATACAAAGGACTTTGTCTGCCAAATGCCCAAGGCAATCTGGATTAAAAAAGAGCAGCCATTTAAGGAATTTTGTGAACCAGTCTTACTGCATCACACTGTGTCACAATGGATAGAAAGCTATGCTTGCAGGTGGGAAATTCAGAATCTGTATACCACTTTGAGGTCTTTGAAGGACATGCTTATGATGTACTGAAACCTGCTGGCGTTCCTCTTCCTAAGAACAAGAAAAAGTCAACTAACCACATGAAACTGTGATGGTAGAACCCACACATTGTAAACTTCACTTGCTATGAACTTTACTTACTAAATTAACTTTTTTTAAGCCCAACTTCAAAAATTACAACTCACAGTACTCTCTGCTAGTAGCACCATGAGCCATACTCTTCTCCAAATCATATATCTCCAAAAAAAAGTAGAGATCTACCTTTCGACAGAAGAGTTGCTTGTACTTTAACCACAAGGTAATGCAATAGCAGCAGTGGGTCTAGGACTACTCCCAAGCTGAATCTCTCTCGTACTCTCTGTCTCTCTTAAGGGGAAGGATAACCTTCTCAAGAGACAGCATTTCCTCTAAGCTCCTCTCAACAGACTTTCCTGTCAGCTGGCTGCTATCAGCATCTGTCTCATATAGACTGAGCCTCAGTTTATTTGCCCTCATCCAGCATGTTATTTAGCTCCTGCAACCATTCAAGACACAAACCTGATACATAGGAAAAGCAGAGGGAAATCTAGCTGTAACTTGCATAGTGATACCCTGGCCCAAATTCCGAGTGAAATCACACAGCTGTTTTACACAGGTTTTAAAGAACATGGACACACAGAGACAGCTGCTTCAGACTACTGGTCCATTTCAATCATTGCTACCCAAAGTAACTGGCAGCAGCTCTGCAAGGCCTCAGGCAGATAAAGATCTTCCCCAGTGCCTGCTCCCTGAGATTATTTTAAATGGAGATGCCCAAGACCTTCTGCAGGCAACACACATGCTTTTCCCTGAGCCCTCCTTAAACAAGAGCCAACAGAACACCCCCCCCCCAAATCCTGCAAGACACTTTCCACAAGGTCCACAAGGCAGAACAATGGTGCTTCAGCACTGGAAGCTTCCCTGCAAGATAGAAATGGTACCATTGCAATCCAGGGCATCCCTCTTGCCCCCCCCGCCCCCCACAGCAGCCTAGAGTCCCGGATCACACACAACCCAGTACAAATCCATCCACCTTTTCCCTTTCTGAACTCTACCTCTGGGAAACCAAATTGAAAAAAAAAGATCATTATTCTGTATCATCCTGAAAACCTACAGCTAGTGAATGACTGTCCTCTCAATAAAGGAAACTGGGAGGTAGAAAATTTTCTAACACAAGAGGGTTTCCTCCGTCCCCAGCTGTAAGATAGCTCTAGTAGCTATCTATTTACTAGACTATCACTACTGTTTTTTTCTTGCAAAGTCCCTGTAAAATTTCCTTTAACCTAAGAGAGCACATCTATCCATATATTCCTGCCCGGTCACTGAGGTTAGAAGGAGAAGCCTACATGGCTGTCTCATTCCCTTCAGAGGTGAAGGGGTGGTGGCGGCCTAGAGGGCCTTCTCTATAGTGGCCCCTATACTGTAGAATGCCCTCCATCCAGAGATTACCAGGCACCTTGAGTTTCAGCACCTGCCAAAGACTGTCCTCTCCACCTGGGTGTTTGACTGACACCCCCCACTAGGAGGGGGCTCCCCGAGATGTCTGTATACCTTTCCCTTTTTTGTGCATGGGTGGGGTATGGGGTGTGTTTGAGATTTTAGGGTTTTCAGGATGGGGTTTTATTGTGATTTTATCATTTGTAGATGACAATTTGTATGGTTTTCTTGTAACCCACCCTGAGACTGTGATGAATTCTGCATGGGCCAAAAACAGTGGTGTGAAAACTGTGTAAACTCTTTTACACCGTTTTAAACCATTTTACACAATTTTCACACTGCTGCTTTTGGCCCATGCAGAATCTGCCTGTGGTAAAGGAAAGTGAATAAATGTAAACAAACAAACAAATAAATAATAGTTTAATAATCAAAGTATAGCTGTCAACTAGCCAAGATAAACTGAGATTAAGTAGACAAACTAAGAGATCAAAGCACTGTTAACACCCTCAGGCATCAGCAACTGAAATTGAAGACAGGAGCCTTTGGCTATCTCTGCTATTGATTCTGCCCCAAAAGAGATATACATATGAGAACCAATAACCCACAGAAATACTCCTTCAAGTTTTAAGTATGTTTCCACAGTTTAGAGCAGTGCTAGAGGTGGGAAGGTTTACCTAATTATACCTCTACTAAACAGAAGAGCTCCACTGAACATGACAGAGCAGATACAGAGTTGGCAAATAAGTTCTCCGCCTCCACCACCACTACCACACATTTATATCTGCTCCAAACTGTTCTTAGTCACAACCTTCAGAAGTTTGCCTTCCAACAGTGCTCTAATTTATCATATTAACGACTTCATCCTTGCAGCTTCAGAAAATCAAATGAGAAAATCTGATCAGTTGTACAAGATGCTTAGAAGCTACAATAATCCACCCAGATAAGAACACTATTCTCAAAATTCACCAAGACTCTTCTCTTATGGTCAGGTGGAACTCATCTAGATCCAACAACTTTCTGAGGCTACGATTCCTCTGGAGGTTCAAAGAAAACCAATATTCACTTGGCAGTGAATCACCCACAACAAAAGAATAATCACAGGCTAGTTCACTAATGATCACTTACCTCTAATCTAGAACAGTAAGCCAAACTGGGTATTACCTAATGACAGTGTATTGGGCTGAATATATACCAGGAGTCACATCTGTTTAGGAGATCTTAGTGGGCAGACTGAAGCTCCCCAAAACACCCACAACCACCTGTGTTAGCTCAGTTAGGCTGACTGCTAGTAGTGGGGTGGGTGGAACAACAGATGATCTACTCAACAAAATAGATTGGCACACAAGGAACTTTGTTTCTTAGAATGAGATATTATATTCTTAAAGACTAGAACAGCCTACTCATCTACATCCACTACCCCATAAACCTGCTGAATGGAGCATCCAAATGGCTGGACAGATTTCCCTCCAGAAAACAGCCAAAGCTCCATAGTAAGCACTCTCTTCAACAAACAACAGGTTTTGTCCTACTATGCATTAAAAAGAAGCTGCTGGATACCTATTCAGACCCCAAGAATTCAACTGACAGCTTGTAATGGGCCACTCTTCCTTTAACATGTTTTGCCATTCCCCAGTATCTTCCCCTACACCATAAAAAACCAACAGACCATTACTCCAGCCCAAACATAGCTATGTCTATGCCCACTAGTTTCTGCCCATTCTGTAAAATGCCATCTAGCAGATCAAGAAAGGAAAGAGCTTTGTTTAAATAAAGAAATACCTGCAGAATTGCCCCAAGATTCTACTACAGGAATCCACAGCTACTATGGGAATCCTATCAGCCAGGCCCCAAATATTAAACCAAAGGAGCACTCTCTCTGGCATTTTAAGTGGTGACCTGTTTTTAGGGCTAGATATATGCCCTTTAAGGAGTTCAGCCAGACACACAGCAAACCAAGTTAAGCAACCAGTATCACTTCAAGGAATAAAACATGTTGATTTCACCATGCACTCAAATGCAAGCTAAAACTACTAGGAAGATGGATAGAACTGAAAGAGGAGAGGAGAAAAAGAAGGGGAGACTCAAGGTAGCAACAATCTCATCTCCTTCATTGGATGGAGTTAAAAATGACAAAGAATTTTATTTATGTATTTTTCATTATGAAGTGGTTAGCCATTTAAGGGGCTCTTTATGGCAGTATAGAACTAGAAAACAAAATATGTAAGTGACTCATCTAGCAACTCTAGGTGCCTGATTTAACATTACATGGTAACAGCTTTCAGCCCTCACACATTTCAAATGCATGCTGCAGAACACTAAATTCAGCATCTGAAAAGTCTTGCATCTATCAGTAATGCAAAGGCGAGGAAAATTCGTATGCAACTTCCTCAGCTTTCTCAATAAGGCTACATTGAAACTCCAGATTATCTAGATAAATAAAATAATGTTTTAAAACATTAATTTATGAAGAACCTAAAAAAGATTAGGTGATATACAAGGCTCACAGAAAGACAGGTCATGCCCAACAGGCCGAGCTAATTGAAATGTGCCAGAAACAAAGCTAAACACAATGCTGGGGAAGGCCAACAATTCCACAGGCTAGCTGAGAAAGTAGTTTCGTAAGAGTTTTTCCACCAAGAACAAGAATCAATTCTTCAATGATGCTCTGAGAGAAATGTAAAAAGTCAACCCCGTATTTATACGTTAAAGTGAGAACCAGTGGCTAGGATGTTGGACTCTCACTTAATCTACATCACAGCATTGTTGTGACGCTAAAATGACCAAGGGGAGAAAGGTCTTGCTCTAGTCATGACCCATCTAAGCTTATAGTTAACAAGTGGTTCCAAGTAGATAGCAGGGCAAGATTTCTGAGGGGTAATCCCAAAGTATAATGGGGAGCAAGAGCTTTGCACTTCGCTCAGAAGAAATTGATATTCATTATCAAATAATCTAGAATTGAGACGATGATAAATCTCTGTAGGGGTGAGCATATGTAGGGACAAACGAAGTAAATAATTAGTTATGAAGTTCAGAGCTGCCTGCACAAACATAGCTCAACAACAATTTACAGATTAAAACATATTAAATACATACGCACATACAGATATACACAAATAGGCTCACAATTCCGGTTTGGATTTTTTCCCCACCTCTTAAAAACTGGAACCCACCCTAAGTCGCTGAGAATAACACAGGATAAACAGAATTACACTACACATAAACATGACAGGGAGGTCACAGACCTTAAGAAACCTTTAGCTAGAGGTCACTGAGCATGGACTACTATGCTACTATCAGGTCAGACTCTTAACAATCGCAGCCAGAACTTGACAGTGCAGGGTCAAGTTCATACTAGTACAGGCTGCATCCACCTTCTCAAGACCACTTCACACATTACTTTTTACATATATGCACTGAAGCCATTTAACAACATATGCCTAGACACACAAAGCACATGAATGCAACAACGATACCAGCCAAAATTCATTATAACGCAACCAATGTTCCTCTGCAAGCCACAATTGGACGTTGTTCCTCAATGTGTTTCATGCTCTGTGGCAAACCTGAGTTTTGCCTCGGTTTGATAAAGGAAAACGTTCTACAGAAACAGAAGGAGCACGTCCAGCTACTTGAAAGCTCGTGGCTTTGCTTTCTTCCTAAAAGGACTTAGGCTTCCAGCGCTATTACCAGAACCCACCGTAGGTCCAGCAGCCCCCATTTCCCCCGAAATCTATACAACCTTCCCTAAAGAGTCAACTATCCCCCCTCCCCGCAAAAGCCAATTTCCCCTTCCCCACCTGTTCCAATGTCACCCAAAGGAGCCCCATCACCCTGCCCCCAACCCACCTCTTTCCCTCATGTTTTACTACTTCTTCCCTCCTCCCGCACTGGGCCTGGAGCCACGCGGCCCTCGGCGCAGCCCCTCCCCCAAGCCACACACCTGAGGACCTGCCCAGCTTTCCTCCCCCCTGGCGAGGCCTCTCACCTGGTCCCAGAGCCTCCATGGCGACGGCGGTGGCCTCGCTGCGGTCTCCCCCGGCCCCGGCAGCCCCGGGCCCCGCAGCTCCAGCCGCCGCCGCAGCGTATCTCTTAATTTCAGGAATATTGGCTCTGGGGTGAGGGTCGGTGCAAAAGAACTGGGTGGGGGGGTCGAGGGGGAGCGTGGGGGGAGGGGCGTCGGTCCCCGCTTCACAAACAAACCCCCACAGCTGCGCGGCGGGACCCCCAAGCGAAGCGACCACCCCGGCCCGCACCCTCGGCTACTGAGTGCGCGCCGCTCGCGAACGCGCCTTCGCCCCCACTCCCCCGGGGCAGAGAAAGATAACGACGCCGGCGGCAGAGGCTAGGTATGGTAACGGGACGTATCAGCGCCCGAGTGCGTGCTGACGTGAGCACGTAATTTCCTCCCCTCCTCCCCCCCACTTCCAGCACAGGGAGGGAGGGAGGAGGAAGAGAAGCCGGGCTTCCTTTCCCCTTTCCTCCAGACAGCTGTTCGAAACGACGTGCGCGTGCCTCAAACCCCGCCCACTCAAACCCAATCCATGTTAAGGGAAAGAGGCGGGGACAACGGCGCAGGCGCGCAAAGAGGTCTGTCACCATCGCTTCAGGCGAACGTCGGGGGCTATTTTTCGGCCTGTGCCTTAAACTGGGGTTCGTTCGCACGCATGCGCGCTCCTACACTGGCTCGCCTCCTCATTGCACCTCCTTGACAGGCATGAGAACGTGAGGGGCGCTCGCGGCCCTGTGGTCGGCGCAGGGAAAAAGCGCACGCTCCCGCACACGACTGCTCTCTCGCGCCGCCGCCTCCGCCTCAGTCGCCTAAACAGACCCATCCCCGTGAAAGACATTTAAAAGGCAGAAGCAGCTCCGCCTTCGCTCTGCCGCCTTACTGAGACAGACAGCCACACCCGCTCCAGGTAGCTCACCTGGTCAAGTTCTTCGGACTCACTCAGCAGTCATGTGAATACGGCAGAGCACCTTTGAATATGAGCCGAGTGCCTTCCCTTCAGTCTCAAGGAACTTCAAGCATTTACTTGCACACCTGCCTGCTTGTATTTTTTTTAATACCAGCACGGCCTTTCAGTCTCCCACCAACAGCAAAACAACAAAAGGTTAATGAAATCCGGTCCTAAAGAAATACAGCGTTCGTCTGTAGCAGTACATTAACTCAGGAGTCTAGCAGAACCTTAAACTTCTTTTAACTTGTAACCCAGCATAAACTTTTGCACGTCGAAGACACAAAAGCTCTGACTCATGAAAGTGATGCTGATATAAATTTTGTCATCTGTGAAATATTACTGGACTCATCTATTTATTCTAAGAAAACTAACATAATATTTTTGGTAAGAAACTAAACTGTGAATTTGAAAACTCACCAAGCTGCCTGAGGCAAACAATTAGTGTCTCAAATAGGTAGCCATCCATAGTAACACAGTTTCTTTCAATCTTCTGCCGAGCCCCCTTCAAACACCAAAACTTAACGCCATTGCTTGAAAAAGAATGAACTATATAACCTTTCTGTGTTCACAGCTGATACCAATTGCAATCATGATGGCAGTTCAGGTTTTTTCACTTTAACTAACTATACACTACAACCCCACACACTTTACTTGCAAATAAAGCCTACTAAATACAATGGGACATGTTTGCAAGTGAAGATACACAGGCTTAGGTCACACAGCTGCTATTGTAAACATATTCACAATGTTGTCAGTTTGAAATCTATAGGACTAATTTCCAAGTAATCATATTTAAAGGGTCAAGCTCTAAGCTAGTGCAAACGTAAGCTCACCTGGAATGCAGTAATTTTCAATGGATCGCACACCTTAGAATCACAGCTGCAGGCTCTCTATTCTAATTTCTCCACATTTCACTGTTTGTAATTAATTGCATTTTCTGTGTGTGTGTAAAAGTTGCATTCTACTGATAAATATAACAGTTATTCTTGCGGGCATTAATGATTGATTGGTACCTAGCAGCTAATAGTTAACACAGAGAGCAACGATCAATAGCAATCATGAGATGTCACTCAGAATTTGGCAAGAAGGGGAGACACTGGAAAAACAGACACTGCTGTCATTAGCCCTTGAGCAGTTAAAACATAACAGGGGCCAATCCTGAAGATTCAATGCCATGTTTGTTCCAGAGGTCTCAGTAATTTGGAAAACCTTCTCTACAGTAAGTGCCTTCAGGATTCCAGCCTTCTATGTATATGAAACTTGGGAATTAAGGAAGCCCCTCCTGACAGTACTGGACATATTGTTGGTGGGTACTCAGTTTTGTGTCTAATAATGAAATGTACCTGACAGGTCACCATAGTGTTTACTTCTGCTCAGAAAAGGTGGCACTCTAGCCTCAGGTGCTTCTGCCTCATTTTAAAGTTCAGCCTACTTTGCTCTGCTGTGACTCTGAAACAGGAATAATCTTTTTTCCCTTCGCAGCATCATTGCACATTGTAAATCTTTTGGCTTTCCCAACACCTTGCTGCAATCCTTCCTCCACTTGCTTCAGGAAGATATTTTCTGAATGATAATAGCCAAAGTGTGTTTGCATCAGTGTGAGAGCAAAGGTTTGGTCTTTTTTGATCCTGCTTTCGTGGGCCTTTTCTTCACACATATACCCATACCAGTTTCCTGCAGGTCCCGTTCTGCCTTTCACACCACCCTGCACCAGAGGAAAATATTTTCAGGTTTAAAAAAAAAAATCAAAAACTGACACTTTAGTGCAGTGGGAGTGTTACCGCCGTGGCCAGGTAACAATAAGTGATTTCAGCTCAGCAACGTAATGTGGCGCAGGAAGCCGGTGATCTTCAAAGCAAAGGATTTTATTCAGAGGTGATGGTCGCAGCTTGGGCAAGAGAATCGCGCTCTTGCAACCCAGTGCAAGAACTTTTATTCCCAAACTTCAAAGGGGCAGGGAAAAGGGGAGGTGAGAGGGCAAGTCCCTCACCAAATACCAATAAGAAAACAAACAACACAAAAGCAAGCTACAGTTACAACTTCTGAATGGGATTACAAAATCCCGCTGTCAAATGTCTTCTCGCGGGATCTCGCAATGGTGCTGAAGGGAAAGCAGATAACAGTCCATTCAGAAAATCCAGGTGGGCTCGCTACTGGACCCAGCTATTTCCTTTATCTGATGGCTGTTTCCTTTAGTAATACCCTGAGGCTCCCGCTTCACATCGTTGCAACAAAGAAAAGTTCAAACTGTCCAATGATGGTCTCTGCACGTCTCCCATTACTGAAGGGAACAGCCATCTGATAAAGAAGATAGCTGGGTGTGGTAGCCAGCCCACCTGGATTTCCTGAATGGACTGTTATCTGCTCTCCCTTCAGCACCATTGCGAGATCCTGCGAGAAGACGTTTGACAGCGGGATTTGGTAATCCCATTCAGAAGTTATAATTGTATCTTGCTTTTGTATTGTTGTTTTCTTATTGGTGTTTGGTGAGGGACTTGCCCCCTCACCTTCCCTTTCACCTGCCCTTTTGCCCCTTTGAAGTTTGGGAATAAAAGTTCTTGCACTGGGTTGCAAGAGCGTGATTCTCCTGCCCGAGCTGTGACCATCACCTGCAAATAAAATCCTTTTGCTTTGAAGAATGTCGGCTTCCTGCGCCTCATTACGTTGCTGAGCTGAAATCACTTATTGTTACCCGAGCAGCAGCGGTAACAAACCTAAGACCTAGTTTTGGGAAAGCAGTGTAGGTAACCCTGTTAAGCGCTGTTATACCCCACTGATTTTCATGCAAAGAACTAAAGTGCGATCTTTTACCTGGGAGTAAGCTCGGTTGCTGGCAATGGGGCTTGCTTCTGGAAGTAAAACCCTCCTAGAATTAGAGTGATTCACCACGTTGGAAGAAGTTGCCACCGGTTTGGCTTCAAAGCAAAGCCACCGACTACCACCAAGCTTACTCCCGAGTAACGTACACCTCGGAGTCAACTGTTTTTTCTAAACTATAACCTCAGTATTCAGGTTAAATTGCCGTGTTGGGACTTTGCTATAAATAAGTGGGTCTTGGGTTGCCATTTGGGCACTCGGTCTCGAAAAGGTTCGCCATCACTGCTTTAGTGTTATAATGCTATAGAGGTAGGTCAACTACTGATTGTTTTTAAAGTCTAAAAAAGTCCTCTGGTGGCTTCTGATGGGGAATAACAGTGGTAGAAGACTCAGAGGGAAGTGCATGGATCACCTCTGTGTGGATGTTTCTCTACTGCTGTCAATTCAGCTGTGGCAATGCCCAGGTGTAAGCAGTATGAGGGCACTGATCACATTTGTTTCATTAACAGTTCCCACAGATCCTCATTTCAGAGGAATGTATTCTTTACTTACATGATGATTGCAAAGAGCCATGTTAGTCTGTTGTAGCAAAATTAAAATTTAGTGGCACCTTAAAGACCAACACTACTTATTTCAATATGAACTTACACTGAGATTTACACTTGAAATTCCCCTGTACAGTTTCTGTCACATATCTGTCTGAGAAAGTGGGCTGTGTCCCATGAAAGCTCATAGTGAAGTAAATTTTGTTAGTTTTTATGATGTCACTATACTTTTGTTTTATTTCATTTATTTATTTAAAACCTTTATTAACCACCTTTCTACCTTATAGAACTCAATATAACTTACCACGTAACAAGGAATAATATATAAGAATACATAAAACATAGACACTGTGAATTGATTTAAATTTAAACCTGCCAATAGGCAGAAGAACTGAGCTAATCAAATACTATCTAAAATAAAAACATCTACAGCTGCTTCAAATCAAATGTGAGGGGGCCAGTCAGGCTGCAGGCATACGTACTTTCCTGAGGAAGCTACTCCATAATCGTGGGGCTGCTTCCAAAAAGGCCCTCTCTTGTATACCATCCAAATGAGCTTCTCACAAACAAAAAGAAGGCTTTTTTTGTAGGAGGTTGGCTTTAAGGACTGTCAGCTCTATTGTGGCAGAAGTGTTCATGGACTAGAACCTATTCATCGGCTGCACAAATCTAGGAAATAGGCTTCAGTCCAGGAAAGTTTCTGCCCCAATAAATCTGTCAGCCCTCAAAAGTACCACAAGACTCTTTGTTTTTCTGTACAAGGGCCCAGCCTCTGTCTTGCCCCAGCTTCTGCAATAGTCAATTTGGCTGACTCTTTCTAGCTACTGCAAACCATGCCCCAGTGGAAACAGGAAGAGAATCATGATTTTTGTGCCTGCCTGTTTTCTTTTACAGTCCTCACAAAACATTTCCTATTTTATGGTTTATTTCTGTGGCCAATTCTCTCGTCTGACATAAAGTACAAATTGCAATTTGAGATTTAAGTGACAGCAACATTTATTGTTTCTATGGGAAAGATTTACCAACTATAAATGCCACGGTAAAATTTATTTCCTTTTGATGTCAGCACATAAGACTCACTGTCAAAACTGGCAATCTTTCGGGAGTTTAGGTAGGGCAACAACTTGCAGCTTCAACTTCAGGCATTTGGAATTACATCATGGTTCTCAGTCCTTGCACATGCTACAGTTTTTGCAGGATCACTAGTAGGCTCTTTGTGAATACAGCATTTCTGTCTGCAAAATTCACCTTCATGGAACCATCAGTACACTGATCAATTGATTGATTATATTTGCATGTCATTCTTTCTCCAGTAGGATTGTCATCAGGTCCAGAGAATAAGTCCTGTGCTTTTTATAGGAGCTTAATGGCATGTTGTCTCCATGTAATTAAAAACCTTCAACTGTTCACTTCCACATATTAAGCCTCTGTTAAAAGAGCCAGGATGTCTGGTTTTTTTAGGGCAGTTCTGACAATTCTACCTCCAGGAAGGTCACATTGGTAGATGGTTTTCCCCACATATGGCTGATCTGGGATTTGAACTTTCAGTCTAATTTTATTACACATATTCATCTTTATAGGTTAGACATTGTTATTTGAGAGCAAACCACTGACTACTCATGGTATGTATTTTGGAGAATCTTCACATTTCTTCATTTCTATGTGCTAAAAAAGGAGACAGCTTGATAACAGAGCATATGCATTGCAACCATAGGCAAGGTTCCAGATTCAATTTCTGGTACATCTACCGAAAAGGATCTCAGGTAGCAGGGAAGATGGGATGAGCCCTTGGAATGTTGCTGCCAATCAGGGCAGACAATATTAGTAATAGGGACCAATGTACGGAGTATACAGCAGCCTCACATACCATATACATTTTTAAATGGTTTTTTGGCAACTTGGAAACTTTTTTTCATTTTTGGGTTTGTTTTTGTTTTGCTGTGAAGTCATAGCTGACCTCCCCTTCAGACACACACACACAAAACATACCCAAAGAGGCAACCCTGTAGGGTTTTCAAGGCAACAGATGAACAGAGGTGGTTTGCTATTGTCTGCCTCTGTGAAGCAATCCTAGTGTTCTCCAGTAGTCTCCTATTGAAGTATTAACCAGGGCCAGCCCTGCTTAGCTTCCAGGATCTGATGAGATCAGCCTAACTTGGCTCATCCTGGTCAAGACAACTTTGAGCTATGTGGCAATTTAAAAAAAACTTAAATAGTCTGCTCACTAATTTACTGTGTGCTTTGCAAACACATAAATTATTTTTAGCAGATGGCGCTGCCAGTCCTCAGAATAGAAACGGTTAACATTTGGCTTTGAAAACAATCTCTGTGATTTTGGCAAATAAGCAGGCATTAAAAAAACCCTCTTTATTGGCATCTAATAAATGAGCCTTTACTCAAGCACAATTCTCAGGAAATGCCTCCACCTGAAAGTACCTCCCTGTTTGCTTCAGTTTATGGCTCAGGCCTTGTTCCATATTCCCTTGTTCACAAAAACAAATTCTGCCAAAGTAGGAGGCAGATGTTCTCAGTGCTGGCACCCATACTTTGGGACTTCCTTCCAAAAAAGATTCATTTGTCAACAGATTTGCCTGTGTTTCACTGCCAAGTGAAGCTGCTTTTATTTCAGGCAGCATCTTCTGGCTGCTCATATATGGACTGATTGTGAGTCTGTGCTGCTGTTTACATTCCGATCTGTAAACTGACTTCATGCTGATGTTTCATGGCTTGTATGCCCTAATCCTATGTGTGTTGTCTCAAAAGCAAGTTCAGCAGAGGCGTATCTAGGCAAACTGGAGCCTGGGGATAAAACCTGAGCTTGGCACCACTGGCCACCCCAGCCCCAGCCCCGGTGGCCACCCTCCTTTACGACGACCAAACAATGATTTTTTGCACCAGCTCACAAAACACCCCCCACCCCCAACAAAACATACATGGCTCTCTCCCCACTACTTTCCTAATTGTGTCCTCACACCAACCCTGTGAGGTAGGCTGCTAGCCTGAGAAACAGCTCCAAACCAGTGCAAGGGGAATTAACTTTTAAGCATGTAAATCTCTCACAAGTCACCCCCCTTCTGAAGGTTTACCAAACAAACGTCAGCATCATCTTCAGTTCTGCTGCTGCTGGGCTCCCTGCTCAGCTTGCCTTTTCCTGTGCCTGGGAGGAGGCTTCTGAGTAATGCCACACTTAATTTAAGGTGAATAAGGCACGCTAGGTCAGAGGGATGGGAGGCGGAGCTCCCCAGTCCTGCTCCTGGGAGCCCAGTGGGATTTCTTCCCCGCCCCCTGGACACTCCAGGCCACCATACAGAGTAGGCGGGGCTACGACAGGCACTGGGAGCAGTCTGCTGCTTCAGTGCCTGCTTGCTAGGGCTTTCTCAATCACTCCCTGTGTAGGAGGATGTTTTGGCGCCCCCCCCCACGTGACCTCAATCGATGCGCGGGGACAAGGGGTACCCCATGTCCCTAGGCTAGTACGCCAGTGCAGTAGGGCTCACTCTCAAGTAAGTGTATTTAACTAAGAAACATGGTTTGGGACCTATTTTGATTAACTTTACTTGGCAAAGATGTTTATGCTTTTACTTGCATGTCATGGAATAAACCTGTCAGATTTTGTTTTTTGGGAGGTGGGTTTGGCTTGCTTTTCTTTAGCCAGTTCTGTATATTACAGACTTTGACAGAACCAAAAGAAAGGGAACAACTATAACAAAAACCTAAAGCAAAAAGTTTCAGAAAAGTAAATGTATGTAAATCTTCTTAAACACAATAACCTTACATACATTGCTTCAGTTTGAAAAGGTAAGGAGTAGGGAACACTAGCACCCATACTGTATATGATGGATATTTTTGCTACTCTTTTTGGAAGAATCTTTCTGCTCCCAGCTTTGTTAAAGCATGGGGAGGCAGGGAATAAGTGTTTTATACTGTATTTCGTTAAAGACCCATTAATTTGAGATCAGCTTATGGAATATCTGCTGGATAGATGACTAAAGGCAGGCTGATTTGTAGCCCAAGTTAATGCATTGATTGTCAGCCTTAGGCGAGCAAAATGTGAATATTGATCAGCACAAATGCTAACTGCTGGCATTCAGAGCCCAAATGGGCTATAAGGTGATCAGAGATGTCTTACAGCAGGTCCTGACACCTTTTGCAGATCTTCAGAGGATGAGATTTTACCAGCAAAACATACCCAGGCAAGCAAAAACATACCCAAAGAAGCATATTTCCACATTCCAGAATGCATCCAATTAATTCAGACACCATATTAGCAATTTCACAACCACATTCTGATTTTACACATATGGCAGTGGAAGAAAAAGCAGGGTGTGTCCTAAGAGAGGGATGATTGATACAGTAGCAGACATGCTCTGGCTTGTCAGGAGTTCAAGTAGCCAAGTGACAGTTTGCATTTGGAAAGATGTTGCTGTTCTACTACAGGCAACCGCTGAGTAGAGGCTCTGTTGCATATGAAATCCTAAAACCATTAAACTGATATGAGAATAAATAATCAATTCCCTGTAGGGCTAACTGTGGCATTTGTATAAAGGTAAGGAAGACACTTGCCCCACAGAAACACCCATTTCAGCAAAATTACCACCCCTAAATAGGAAGGCATAACACCAACAGCAGTCTCAAAAGACCTGTTTGCAGGCTTCTCACACCATCAACACTCTCCCAAACAGGACTCTCCTCCCCTTCAGACACACACACAAAATATCAAAAGTCTCCTCCGCCCCCCACGTGAGTTTGTAGAATTTGGGGTAGGGGAGTGCCTCTCCCAGAAAGGAATCAGTGAACCTTATCCCTGATCCTGATATTGGGGCAAGAAAATCTTTCTCCTTTGTGAAAAAACTGTCCTAGCCCTTTAATAGAGATTTAATGATATTTTCAATGTGAGGTTATTTACCCTCACACCACGGAAAGCTTCAGCTGTCCATTTCCACACATTGGGACAAGCCATTTTTTCCCAGGTCAGCTGGCATCCCTACTTGACCATAGCTATCAATCCAGGATTTTTCTAATGGGGGAGGGATCATTTATCAGCAGTTTGGAGTAGTTTACATTTGCCTTATGCATTTACTCTTTTGACTGGATGTCTTGCACTGGGAAACTGGGCTTTCTGATATCATGCAGGGGTAGGGAACCTGCGGCTCTCCAGATGTTCAGGAACTACAATTCCCATCAGCCTCTGTCAGCATGGCCAATTGGCCATGCTGAGGTAAGCTGATAAGGAGGTATGAATTCTCCCTAATTTATCTGGAAAACTTTACTGGGATTCCACCAAAACTACCAATAGGCTTGCAGAAAAAAAGAAATCTTTTTTTTTATAGAGGCTTAGTGTACAGGAATAGGCAGTTGAAGCTCTTCATAGCATGAATATAAAGTTCCATTAAGCCTCAAGGGGGAAGACCTCTTGACAACCCCAATTCTTGCTCATGCCATAACAGATTAGTTAGGCTGAATACACAGATAGTTAGGTATTGCACTACAGCAATAATTGGACTGTCTTGACTGCATAGGAAAAGACTACTGAACATCATCATCAGCACAATATCCAACTATGTATAGATTAAGCTTGGCACTACTATGCTAGGTAGAGTTATGCATTTTTAAGTACGTCGATGTCAGTGGAGTTCCAAGGTGGATGAAAATCAATTATTTTTTTTAAAAAATTGAAAATCTATATATATAAAAATCTAAATGTGTGTTTGTCCCTGATGGTCTCCCTCAGAAGCTGCTGGACGGATCGCCTCCAAATTTTCACAGGACGTCCCTCCCTGTTGCGGACAGGTAATTGGACCTTCAAATCGCTGAAAGTCAATACCTGGAGCCAAGTAAAAACATCTTTTCCCTGGCATACGCAGGCCCGTATGAAGCTGGCTGTGTTTAACTGTCAGAATGTTCGTGCAGATGGTCAGAGATGAGCATTGAAAACAGTAAATAGGTAATACTGTTAGGTAATACAAGTGGAAGTGAAACACATACACACTTTGCTGTGTGAGACGTCAGGTGGGGTCCCCACGCAGAGTAATTTCACTCTGTGCACCTCACCACTGCTACCACACGAAAGCACACATGCTCTCATACACATCCAGGCTCATCTTCACACACCTCACTCTGCCCTCACATCCAACCACTACTTACCCACTTCCTCACTCATATTTGCCACAGCTCTCTTTTACTAAAGCGAGGCTGGAGTTTGCCTTTTCCCCAAGAAATCCCGGAGTGTGGGGGTGAAGACAACACTGCTGGCTCCGCTTCTTTTTTGCACATGGCCGCTTTAAGAACCCAGAGAGCTGGCCTTCGATCTGAGGTGCCCTCACCGCCCTGCCTCTGCTGCCTGACTGGGATAGCCTGCTTGCCCACAGTTCTGCCTTACCCAAGCCAGGACTGTATTGCATGTCAACATCAACCTCATGGACGAGCGGGATTTGCACTCTGGACAGTTCAGGCTGTGGAATGGAAAGGGTTACTTTATACTAAAAAAATAAGACAGCACCATATAATGATGTGCATTGAAAAGGGAAAGAGGGATTCCATTTGGCCACCCCAAAAGGCTATGCTGGGGATCATTGGACCTACATGGACATCTGTGTGGGTTGCAGACTGTGAGAAGGACAATTGCCACAGCAATTGGCTGGGCCCACTAATAGATTATTAAAATTTACATGGGACATTTTTTATTTATACTGGATTTTTAAACAAAATGCTTTTTTTGAGGAAAAATCTGTCTATAGTTCTCTATTTATGATACAGTTATTCATAATGAAATAAGGATTAATGATGAGGCTGTATATTCATGCAATGTTTAATTTTTTTTGGTAAATACGTTCCATTAATTCATTTACAATGTCATACTCTTCCAGAGGTTTCTATAAGATTGTTTTCAGCCGTTTTTCTGTCTAGAAAATATTATGACAGATGCTTGGTTTTGCATTTCTCAAAACTGTGAATTTGTGACAAAGAGATAACATTCTTCTTTTTCACAGCAAATATGTTATAAAATAAACATACAGAGTTGAGGAAAAAAAGCCTTAGCCCCATTGTTCTTTGTAAATCTATGTACACAGAAACAACCCCCTTAAGTGCTAAGTTTATAGATTTGCATAAGGCTCTCAGTGTGTGGAGGGAGGGACAAGAAGTAAAATTGAAAATGAAACTCTTTGAGCAGAATATCCCACAAGTCTGGAATCTTTGTGTATATAGCCTAAGGTTTATCATATTATTCTCTTCTTGGAAGAGAAAACCTATAATGGTAGTAGGCTATAAAAGAGGCCCTGTTTGGCAATATTTTAATGAAGTTTCTATAGCTATATTTAAGGCAGGCATGCAGGCAAAATGCAAACACTGCAACAAAGAAATGTAAGGCCTGGTGGCCCAAATGAAACAATATCATGAGAAGCACTTTGATGAAGGTGACAAGAGGAAGATGTTTGAAGAGGCAAGATCTTCAGGTTGGTAAAAGTTTTGATTTAATCATATTTCTTCAAGACTACCTTGCAGAATTATCATATTTGAGCAAAATATATATTTGTTATTATTACTGCATGTTACTTCATTTTGATAAGTTGTTATGAAGAAATAAAGAGCTGAAACAAGCAAATATTCCTTTTTGGGGCAATAATGAAAGGCAGTGAATACAATGAGTATACTGAATAAACTGAAATGGTTTCAACAAAAAAACAACAACATTGCCTTTTTTGTTTCGGGTAATCCATCATCAACCTTAAGGATTCTGAAAACTACCTACCTTCAAGATCTTAGTGAGGGATCTTAGTGAGTTCCGTAGGGCCTGTAAGACCGAGCTGTTCCACCGGGCTTTCGGTGAGGCTGGTGATTGGCTGCCCTTGTGAGAGACCCTGTCTTAGTATCTCTGAGTGTTTCCCACAGGATTCTGTAGAGCTCAGCGAGGTCAGGCAAGAATTTTTCTTCATAGGATTAGGCTCACTATTGTTCCATTACTGCAGCCGAGCTACCGGCTGTTCTTCGAAGTGGAGCTCGCACATCCTCAGCCGAGCTCAGTGGGCAGTTCGATATGTCCTGTCGTGCATTCTATTGGCTGACATGCAAAATGGGATACCGAGCTCGATTTGCTGTTCTTCCGCAGCTGGTGAGCTCGGCTCTCCTTGCCAGCGCTTATTGGGTGGGTTCAACTCTCCGCGTCATCCACCCCTGCACTCCGATTGGTTCCCTTTTCCATGGCTGGAGATGTGAAATTCCTTCTTTTACGTGCATGTCGCAATGTCAGATTGACTTCGCGACACCTTCGCGAAGGTGCTACTTTACAGGCTTCCTCACAAACAGCCTGGTTTCCAGAAATGGAATTATGTTGAACAATCTTATAATCCCTTTTGAGTGCTTGTAGAATTTATTTCTGCACTCAAGAGATATACTGGTGGTCCCTCTCCGCATCTCGTGTGACCATTTCAAAAGATGGATGTTGTGCTGGCATCTCTTAATTCTACTGTGTAGCTCAAGCTCACCCAGATTTCAATCAAGTCCCTCATCTCCCGCGATCCCTCCATGACACACCTCTTCCCACCCCTCGGCTACCTGACCCACTGTCTGAGGAGGATGCTGTCGACTCAAAAGGATCATCATTAGTTCAGCCAGCAGAAAACTAAGCGAAACAGTGAAGTAAATGACTTGGCAAACACTAACCGAACATCCCTCCTGTAAGAGGAGGGAGGATTTATGTAAAGCTAGTGATTGGCTGAGACACAATGAACAGGTAGAAATTTGGCGATGTGGTTGGTCGCGCTGGGACCAATGCTTCATCGACATGACGATACTTTATGGATTTAAAACTTTTAGAAGCCCTGATTTTTCCGGCACCGCATTATGCTCACCATGGCGGTTATAGTGGCTGGGTGATAACTCGCCATGATTGGTGTACGAGGCAGTAAGCCCTGATTGGCCAGAAAAAGGAATAACACGATTGGCTGGAGTGCCGAGCAGAGTTGAGTCAGACTCAACAGACAGTCCGTGAAGCGTGAGTGGAATTGACTTCTTTAAAAGTACTAGGTCTGGCGAATTGAAAACCGGCAAGGAAGTTGAAGGAGAGTCGGACTTGCGTCGACATGTATGCCAGTGCGGACAACCCGGGCTGGACACGAGTTGAGCTCGGCTGGCAATGCGCTGTGCGGAAACGCCCTGGCAGTGCCCTATATTAGTTCCATCTGGCTGCCGGTATCAGCGCTTAAGACTGGGTGCTGCTAATATGGGGATGTTATGCTGCATACTGATTTTAATGTTTTTAGAAATAATTTAAGTTATTTATTGACTGCTCTTTAGTTTTGTGTTGTGAACCGCCTAGAGCCCTCCGAGGATGAGGCGGTCTATGAAATCTAATGAATAAATAAAAATAAATAAAATAGGAGCACCATCTTACTGTTCTACAGTTTCAGAGTTATCTGTCCAGGATAGTGTTTCAGTCACATCAAATACATCACATATCCACAGTGTAACACCTAAAAGAAATAAAAAACCTGACCATTCAGGAACCACCATAGATACATTCGTGATAAAACCAGCTGATTAGAAAAAGAGGTAATTGAAGAAAAAAATGCGCAGCTTGTTTACATAACAAACTCTTCTTTCTGTCTAATTGAAAACCTGCACTTCATTAATATGGTTCAGTTACTGAAACCAGGATACAGCCCACCTAACAGAGCTGATGTTGCAGGAAAACTGTTGGATAAAGTGTATGGCAGAGAAATGGAGCCATGTGCAACAGGTCTAGATGGTAAAATGGTTAACCTAAGTCTTGATGGGTGGAGTAATGTCCACAATGAACCTGTTGTATGTGCTTGTATAACAACAGAAGGAGGAAAGTCTTTCTTGTAGAAACAAATGATAGGTCAGGAAATTCACAGATAGCAGAATACTTACTAGAAGTAGCTTTAAAGGCTATAATAAAATGTGAACAAAAATTCAAATGTATAGTATGCACTTTAGTCACAGAGAATGCTGCAAATGTATCCAAGATGAGAAGAAATTTAGAAGAGCATGAAGAGAATACAAAGGTAGTAACATATGTAGTTGCAAAGGTAATTTGCAGAACCTCCTAGCAACCTATTGTCAAAGGCTTTCATGGCCAGATTCAACTGGTTCTGGAGGGTTTCCTGGGCTGTGTGGCCGTAGTCTGGTGGATTTTGTTCCTAACGACTGTACCTGCATCTGTGGCTGGCCAGATCTTCAGAGGTGTAGTCACGAGAAAGTCACCGTTTCTCACTGTGTCTGCCGGAGAAACGAGACTTTCTCTGTGATACACCTCTGAAGATGCCAGCCACTGATGCAGGCGAAACGTTAAGAACAAAATCCACCAGACCACGGCCACACAGCCTGGAAAACCCTCCAGAACCACTCCTAGCAACCCTCTCTCTTTTTTTGACAGCATATTTGGAAAAGAAATGTAATCTTACACAGTGGTGGGATCCAAAAATTTTAATAACAGGTTCCGATGGTGGTGGGGTTCAAGCAGTGGCGCCGCCACACACACGCACCTCCTGTCCCTATTGGGCAGGGAGGTTGCTTTAGTAACCCCTTCTCGGCGCTCAGAAAAAATTAGTAACCACTTCTAGAGAAGTGGTGAGAACTGGTTGGATCCCACCTCTGATCTTACACCTGAGTAAATGTTGTAACATAATTAATATTTTAAATATATACATTTGTGTGATCTTAGGCCAGTCACACATTCTCAGACTAATCTACCCCATAAGCGTTGTTGTGAGGATAAAATGAAGGACAGGAGAGCAGTGTAAGCCACTTTGGGTCCAACTGGGGAACAAGCTGGGGTATAGATTAAGTAAATCAATAAAATTGTTGCTAAGAAACTGCCACAAACGAATTACATCCATACTGTAACTGATTTATTTTCAGTATTCCCTAACTTCGGATAAACAACGGTAACCCCTCATTTGAAGTTTGCATCTCCCTCCATTGGCGGAGGGTACAGTTTTCAGGCAACCACAGCCCGCCCAAGAGAGCAACCCAGCCCACTGGGTGGCTCAGAACCATAGAGCGGATAGTCTGGCATTGCTAGAGAAGCCCGGCGCTTCCTGCAGAACGCAAAAGCATACAAGAACCCATAAAGGGAGAGGCTTCAAGAAAGAGGGTGGTGAACGCCGTTTCTCCAATTGGCCCGAAGAACGAAAGGATCAAATTTCTTCCTGTCAGACTGCCAATAGCAACAAAGAGAGGGAAGAGCCTTGAGGGCGGAGGCAAGTGGTGATTGGGCAGAAGGGGAAGGGCGGGGCAACCTCCCAGTGAGAGCGCGAAGACTCGAAATTGGCCGCGCAAGGATGGGTTCGGCGCCGGCGCTTCTGGGCTCCTCAGTATCTGAAGCGATGGCCGCGGTGGAGGTGAGAGGAACGTTTTTACGGTTGGAGGTGGCCTTCTGTTAGGCATGGATCTGGCGCGGTCGGTGTAGCCTTGGGTGGATGTTGGCGGTCGTACCGGCTAAAAAGCCTCAGAGGTTTGGAACTACAATTCCCAGTGCACTCTTGTAAAGCCAGCATCCCGCCCTGCATTACGACTCCTGGGGTAGCCGTTTCTTTGGCTTCTTGGGGCTTGTTTACAAGATGCCCAGAACGGGCCCTTCTTCTTCTTCTACAGATTGCTCCTGTCACTGTGCGGGCTTGAGTGGGTGTCACATGTTTATTTTAATATACTTTATATTTATATTTCGCCAATCTCCCATATTCAAAACTTCTCCTTTGTAAAAACGCCCTGTAAATAATTTTTAAGAGCATATTGTGGAGCAGTGACGAGCCCCACTCCATGATGTTTTCTGTTTGCAAGTCGATTTGGTTGGGGAGTTTAGGAAACCCTTTTTAAAAAGAGAATTTATACATGTGGACTTCTGGCCTCACCCCGGTATTGCAATTCACTGGCTCCCTGAAATTTGTTCCTGGGGTCAGTATACTTGGAGGAGCAACACAGGGTCAGGGCTGTAGTGGCAGGGGGAAACTGATGGAAGTCACCCCCCCACTTTTTTGCAAATGGAGAGTTGAAAATGAGTGAATTTAAAACAAACAAACAAACCCCCAGCAATATAGGAATTACCAGTATTAAAATAAGCCATAGAAATAAACCTTTTGCATTTTGCTACATGTTCAGACTAAGTCATGTGAAACATAGCGCGAGTGGGTGGGAACATTGCATGGGCAATCTTGCTTGCCATAAATTCCTCATGTAAACTCAGTTGCTGTGCTTGGGGTTTTAGTATGCCTGAGTAAGTGTGTTACCGCGCTGCCAGGGTAACCTTTAATAATTTCAGAATGATCTCAGCTCTTGGCAGCGCGGAGGAACAGCAATCAGGACCCAACACAGCGAGTATAGTAAAAACAGCAAAATTCTTTATTGAGATGCCAACCTAAGTGTCAGCACCTCCGTTCCACAGCAACTGCGCTGCCTAGCAGCTTTACAAAGCATTTTAAAACACTTTCTCCTGCCTGGAAATCCGAGACTACGGAACAACCCACCACCATTCATTAACAAAAATGCAGAAACCAATCAGAGTCCAGGGGGCTTCTTGAATTTCGCAGCAGAATCCAGAGTGAGGCAATGATGTAGGCGCGGTTGAATCCAAGGCTGGAAAACACAAAGGATCCACTGGGTGATCAGATCAGGAAACGAAACCTTAGGGTGTAGCACCCTTATTTGCCAGTTGATGGGATTAAGACAGGCTGATGTCGGTCTTCCAGGGTTCCCTTTGTTAAGAGTCCATTCTTGGTTTTGTGAATGAAAGGAGCATGCCTAGGTGGGGCAGGGCTGGGCTTCAGCCTGCATTCCTGCCTTGAGCAAAGGAGGTTTTATACAAATACAGAACAAATCCTATCTTCTATCTAATACAGAACTTATTCCTATCTAACTACAGAGAAATAAAATATAGTTTCATTTTTATTTGGCAAACAAAATCAGAAATGGATTTATTTATTTCTGACACCGATATCAAACGTTGCATTTGGCATACATGGAGTCCTATTTTTCACAAGGTGTTAGCCATTTGCAAAGAAGCATAGGTGAGTTCTTGCCTGCCAGCCTTGTGTTTAAATCAGGCCTTAGTGCTGCCCCATCTCCTCCACCCCATTTTGGAGAATGCTGTTGATTATACCAGTCATGGGGCGGGGAGCGGGGGGACTGACTCTTATGTTTATAGAGCTGGAATGGTTAAGAGAGATAAACCGATTCTATAGATGTTTATTCAGCTATTAAATTAGGTTAAAGCCTGGTTGAGTGTTCATGGGATTGCATCGGAGTATGTGCCATTGAGCTCACTGGAACTTGTTTCTGAATAAATTTATATAGTGAAGCTTTAAACCTGTGCATTACATAGAAGCACAGGGGCGCACTGCTGAATAAATGTTGCTGCCATGCAGATCTGTTCTTACCTGCACTTTATCAGGCTTTGAATTGTAATCAGGGAAATCCCCAGTCTGAATTTCACATGTGTTAGTAAAATCATGATTTAGCTTCAGTGCCCCCAGTTCCATCTGCAATGTAGCAGTGACACACTTAACAGGGTTTTTGTAAGATTGATAAAACAGTAACCTGGAGAACTTTAGCAACCATTTTCAAAGGGGCTAAAAAGTATTTCACCGGTGCTTCTGTGACTCTTCTTTCATTATCCAGAATAATATTTAAGAGATGACACAGGTTCTTATCTGAAGGAGGTGCAAAGCAACACTTGCCAGCACTGTACAGAGGTGCACAGCTGCTCACTGATCAGTTCAGGGCATGACTCATCCACACACTTGGGTCAGCCACTCCTCTGCTTCATCCATTTGTCCCTGGCTGGGCAGAAGCTTGATGTTGTGTTTGACCCAGCTCCTGTGTAGATTTAAATAGCGTATATACTCATGTATAAGTCGAATTTTTCAGCACATTTTTAATGCTGAAAAAGCTCCCCTCGACTTATATGCGGGTTATTAAAAAAATTGTGTGTTTTACTTTGCTTGCCAGCAGGGGGCGCAGTTTTTATGCTAGCGGCACCAACGTTTCGGGGTACCCTCAGAAGACTCTCCTGATGATACCAGCCAAGTTTGGTAAAGTTTGGTTCAGGAGTCCAAAGTTATGGACCCCCAAAGGAGGTGCCCCCATTCCCCATTGTTTTCAATGGGAGCTATTAGTAATGGGGCTACCCTTTTGAGGGTCCATAACTTTGGACCCTCTGAACCCAACTTCACCAAACCTGGCTGGTCTCATCAGGAGAGTCTCTTTATGATACCAGCCAGGTTTGGTGAAGTTTGGGTCAGGGGATCCAAAGTTATTGACCCCCAAAGTTGGGATGCTCCCCATCCCCCATTGTTTACAATGGAAGCTAATAGTAGATTTTCCATTTCTGATAATATCCCTCTTAAAATCTAAGTTGGGTTACATTTGGACATACAGATGATGATGAGGAATCCAGTTTTGAAGGATTTTAAATCTTGTGTTTTAGCTTGGTTGCTGGTTGAGCTAAGGTTTTTGTACTTTTAAAGTTATTGTTGATACCATATTGTTCTTGTTGACCCTCTTTTCCACTTTACAGAGAACCCAGTTTACTGTTTTTCTTTGAAATAAATATTCAAAAACATTTAACCTACTGATGCCTCAATTGATGTAATTTTATTGGCATCTATTTTTATTTTTGAAATTTACCAGCAGCTGCTGCATTTCCCACCCTTGACTTATACGCGAGTCAATAAGTCTTCCCAGTTTTTTGTGGTAAAATTAGGTGCCTCGACTTATATGCGGGTCGACTTATACACGAGTATATACGGGGTATATTTCCAATCCTGCTGAAAATGCTTTGCACAGTATTAAAGGACAACATTGCAGGGGGCTCTTTGGGCTGAACTGAAATGAGGAAGGCAAGCAAGTACCATTCTGTTGATAGAAATCCCTTCTGGATCCAATCCATTGGGCGGAGGTGCAGTATTGTCATTGCAACTGGAAAAATGAATAGTATCAGATTTTTCTGGTACTCTTAAACCCTAAGTGTTTTTTGTTTTGTTTTTTGGCTTGTACCTTCACTGGGATGTCCAGGATCTGAAATCTCAGGAAACCCTTGACAGCGAAACCGACAGTGGACAGGGCAGCTGTGAAATGAACTCTTCAATACAGATGAGCGAGAAAACTGCTGATTCTGGTGATGATGGAGGTCTGTAACTCAATGTTAAATGTTCTTAGCCCCCAACAGTGTTACTTAACTATATTTACTGTAGCAGGGAGTCCTGCAGTGGCTTGAACTGTGGGCCATGAGTCAGAGTTCCCCACTGCCCTTTGCAGGTGATTTGTGAGACTCAGAACCTGCAGAACTGAGTCCTGGCCTTTCTTCAAAAAGTTTAGGAACTTCCGCTCTAGCAGAAACTTGCCATAATCAATTTGAACTGTAATTCGCATGATTAAACAGCTTGCTTTTCCATGGCGGCCCCTCCCTGCATTGTCTGACCCTCCACAAAGGAGTTTCAGATGTCGCTTGATGGCAGCTGCCACATTAGAGATGTTTTAAAAAGAATAGAGCCGTGTGCTTAGAATTGGCCTTTCAGTGTTATAAGCAGCAGTGATTTGTGGATTGCAACGGTGGTTGTAGGGGCATCGTGTCCATACTAGTTACATTTCCCAGTGAAGTTTACTTAATTTCATCTGTTCATTTATTTATTTAAAAATACTTATACTTTGTGTCATACGAAGTCTCTAGATGGCTTACACAATAAAAGATCACGAAACAATGAAAGTTCACAATAAAATACTGTAAGCTACAGCAATAATAAATAAATAAAAACCACCTAAAATTAGCTCCTGCCCCACGCCCCAGATCAGCAGCTGTAGAGAGGGTTTCCTGGGAGGTTACCCAAATGCCCTGGTGTGCTGAATCTCCAAGGGGAGGCTATTCAAAAGTCTGGGGGCAATCATGGAGAAAGCCATCTGGCATACTCCTGTACCTTGGTGGGGGGGAGGTACCACTAGGAGCACCTTCCCCTGTGACCTCAGTACCTTAGCAAGTACATGTAGGTGCTCCAGGTAGGCAAGGCCCAAGCTGTTTAAGGTTTTATATGTCAATATCAACACCTTAAATTGGGCCCAGCAGTGAATTGGGAGCCACTGCAGTTCCTTAAGGACCAGCATGATGAGCGTCTGGCCAGATGTACCAGCTAACAGCCTAGCTGCCACATGCTACACCAGCTTCAGCCTCCATACCATCTTCAAGGGCAGCACCATGTAAAGCTCATCCATAGGGGAAAAAAAGATGCCTGCCCCCGCCAGTCCCCAACGGGTACTCCAGAGGTGATGCCTTTTTGCCTTCAGCCCCAGAACAGGCACATTTTTTGTAGTCGCAGCAAGTTGGAATGCCCTGCCCCTAAAACAGGTCCACTTAGGAATGAATGCGGCTGTAACCATTTCTATATCTCCCCCATGTAGCAACAGCAAAGCAACAGCATGTGGGACTGGTGTGCGTCTTGTAGCTGCAACTTCTCATCCAGTAGATCAGTGGAACTCACTCTGTGGATTGTTAAGAGCCTCATTTGCAATTAATATTGACCAAGAGATTACTCTGGGCACTACCCCAAATGCACCTAAGCAATAATACATAATATAACCATTTTAATAACCAGAGTATCTTTGAGCATCTAGGGTTGTCTTTCCCTGTTGTTGAGAGTTTTGTTTTATGGGCTAGCATTTAAGAGAGGTATGCCCCATTCCACCATCTTATTGCATATGGGATCAGATCTCAGACCCTAAACCCCTACATGTGTACAACCTTGACATAAGCCTTGACACGGGCAAGTTGTGTTGCAACTTAAAAATACAGTAATTTTATCTTGGACCTATAGTAGTGATGAAATTATTCCAGTTTCAAAAGGAATTGTCCACTTTCCTGGAACATGGGGTGGATATGGTGAAAAGTGCTCAGAAGAGCAACGAATGGAATGTAAAGAATCTTAGCAATAGATGGTTGTAGCTCCATTTGCAATACTTCAGATAACAAAAAGAGGATAAATTTAGTTTATTAATCACTTATTTGTTTGAATGTTTTAAAATTGATGCATTTCACAAATGCATGCATTATTTTTGGCAGAGTCTGATGAAGAAATTTGTGTGAGTAAAAGAATCCGAAGTAAGAAGGTGCTTTCTGACAGTGAGAGTGAAGGGGAAGATGTTTTGCATGTAGCGTTGGAGGCTGCGGCTGGGGATGTGGAAAGAGTAGAGGGAAACAATGAATTCGCTTCTAAGAAGATATCGCCCTGCATGTTCAAGGCTGCACTAGACAGTGATGAAAGTGATATCGGCAACCCATTGCACAATGAGGACCTTGCAACAAATCCAGAGCCTGGCTCACCTGGGCTTGCGTTTGCAACGCCAGGGGTAAAGAGCAAGAGCCGCAAAGCTGGCTGCCTGGAGCGAGTGGATGAAGGAGAAAAGGTCCATCGACAAAAGAGAAGAACGGAGAAAGAGAAGAAAATGAAGGCCATTAGACAGATGAAGAAGAAGGAAAGGAAACAAAAACAACAGGTATGAAGAAGAGAAATGAATACTTCTCAGGGTGTGCACTGTGTAAAATCTGATCTAATACCAGGCAATGTGTTTGATCCATCCATAATGAGGCATAAGGCACCATGCATGCATGCATATGAAGCTGCCTTGTGTTGAATCAGACACTCAGACCATCCAGGTCAGTATTGTCTACTCAGAGTGGCAGCAGCTCTCCAGGGGTCCGGTAGGATCTTTCACATCACCTATTGTCTGATCCTTTTAATTGGAGATGCCAGGAATTGAACCTGGAACCTTCTGCATGCAAAGTAGAGGCTCTCTCATGAAACCACTCCTCCTTCGCTTTGACCTATAGCCAGGTGTTTCACTGACTCTTACCACTGAGGTGTCACCATAGCTCTGTAGCACCCCAGTCTGTTATTATAGCACGAGACAGAAAGGCATTGTCTAGAGAAACAGCTAATTGCGTGACAGAATGGTTCCTGATCTGTGTTGCTGCAGAGCAAAGATGGGGATTGTATGATTGAAAGCTGCCCTATTTCTGAAGAAAAAGAATAAGCCCTACAGAGGGGGAAATGCTACAAAGCTATGATCTGTTGGTTTTATGTTTTCTTGGTTAGGACAGATTCAAATATAGAATCTCCCATTTGTAGTCTAAACCATACAATGAGTGAGGCTAAGTTTGTGTGCTACTGAGAAGTGTTTTTGCTTGGCCTGTTGCATATGTTTTGGGGAAAATGTTAGTTAGCAACAGAATCCTTCATTATAGACGTAAATGTTCCTTTTCTTACATCAGTGGGGAGAGGGAGAACAGCTCTCAACAGACTCTCACATTCTATGTTTCTTGGTCCTGGAGGAGGATGAAGAGGAGCTTCCTCATGATGACAGTGGCTGTCTTTTGGCTGATAAAGACCTCTTTGAGAATGGCTTGGAGGAGGAGGAGGAGAATTCCTACCAAGAAGATCCAGAGTCGATAGTGTCAATTAAAGCAGCAATGAAAGAGAAAATGAAAAAACAGAAAGTAAGTTACTCTACACTTTCTGTGGAGTCTGAATTCAAATGTGAGGAAACAACCAAGAGTCTTGTGGCACACTGAAGTTCCGATAAGCTGGAACAAACCTGAGAGTCTTTAAAATACCACAAGGCTGTTTTTGTTTTATTTGTTTTTGCAGTTGTATAGCCCAGCTGTTTCTCTGGAGTAGAACTTGCAGATCTGTAGCACAATATTAGGTGGTATTTGATTTCTAGAGACAGCAGACATAGAGAAGGTTTTATTTTAATAGGATGACTTTGGTATATTTTCTGTCCTGCTCCTTTCCAAAGGTTTGAGACAAGTTAAGGGTTGGGGAGACACAAATACTGACAAATCACCCACTGAATCTTTTTACATAATAGAGTACAACTTTTGTACAGTAAAGTTTCTGCTTGCTTAATACTATGGAATACCACAATAGAAGAATTCTATGCAATAAAGCAGTACAACGTTTCCAAGAAAAAGATCACAATATGCCTCTATTAATGAGGATACCTAGCATGTCTAGAAAAATCCAGATATAACCTGAAATTAAAACAAAAGTCAGAACAAATCCAGATACACCATGCAGTGAATTCTTCCCAAAGCAAACTCTTAACTGTGTTTTGCTGCACTGATTTGTATTGGATTTTTAGAGCAGGTAATCCATACAATGTGACTTTATGTGTTGTATTCTTTTCATTGTCTCATATCTGGATTTCTCAAAATCATACCTAGTTGAAAGCCAGCATGGCATAGTGGTTAAGAGCGGCAAGCTCAAATCTGAAGAACCGGGTTTGATTCCCCGCTGCTTCTCATAAATGCCAGGCTCTAATCTAGTTTCTCCACACTTCCACATGAAGTCTGCTGGGTGACCTTGGGCTGCTAGTCACAGGTCTCTCAGAGCTCTCTCACTCCCACCTACTTCACAAGGTGTCTGTTGTAGAGATGAGTGTACATCGCTTGAGTTTTAACTATATGAGAGCTTAAGTTTAAGGGGGTGGGCGGATTCTCTAGTTTTAACTGTACGCAGTCAAGTTAGTTAACATTAAAGGGAGTCCAAGGCAGCAAGCCGCTATTGAAGGCTCCCTTTAAAGTTCAAATCCCCAGAATGCAGAATATCTATTCATCATTCAACATTCTGAGCTATTCAAATTGGTTTTTATCAGTCTTGCTTGTATTCGGTACAAGCCAGAAAAATTCGAATACAGCTTTTTTAGGTGTTTTTTTTTTAATTCTGATATATCGAATCACCAAGCCTAGAAATAACAGATCTTCCCTCCACTACTTTTTTTGGTCTAAGCAGCTGTTTTCAGGGAGTGAGGATTACAAGCATGTGCTGGATGAATCTGAGGGACCATTCTTAAAGGAGCCTAAGAAGGTGAGTGTCTTTTCATAACATTTTCTTTTGGGTTTTCATTTTGTGTGAGTTTGCTTTTAACATGGGCATTAGCATGGCAGTAGCAGAACCTCATCATCCCTTTGTCCATCTTCGCATTCCAAGTGTGCTTTATTTCAGTTCTCTTTAAACCACACTACAGCTAGTTGTATTATCTGTTATTTTAAAAACTGGCTTACTGTTCTTTAGTCTCTCTTTTCTTTTAAAGGAACGGAAGGCAGCCAAATTAAGTAAAGAAGCCATCAAACGACTACATAGTGAGACACAGCGGCTTGTTCGAGGTATGACCGTTCTCAGCAAATTGCCCCAGTTCGTAATGGAGCCATGAACTCTGTGGGTTGAGCATCTTCTGGGCGGCTACAGTATTCAGGGATTGGTAGTCCAGCCATTTGCCAATAGTCTCTTGGCGCCATACCTTGCCTCTCCCCCTCCCTTCCTCCAGTAACATTTAGCTCCAAGAAGTCAGTCACTGTCAGGGGGCAGGGAGGCCAAGCAAGACTTTACCAGGGGTTCTGTGCGGGTAAATTCAGCAACTGTTGGCTATAGCTGCAATAGTCTCTTGGAGCCTGGTTGGCTGATTTCTTTGTGAACTGGGATACACTTTCTTTATAAGCGTTAATTTCAGGCATCTTTCTTCTCTAGAGCTGAACATTGCAACCCTCCTGGCATCAATGTACCTTTAAAAAAAACTTCTGTTCCTGCAGAGAAGGATCAGTGGGTTTGTAATACTTTTTTGTGGATGCTGCAAATGCAACTAGTTGCAACTGTTGCAAAAAGAGGCTTTATTAGTAAAAATTTTAAATGAAAAATGTGTAGACTAGCATAGTTGTACCTTGTCTAGGCATTGTTTGCATCTTACCAATATATTTTTGCTAAGGTAGGGCTTGACAAATTCCAGGAGCCAGGAAGTCATGGCACCTAGGAATTTAATTGCTGTGGTTATTACTTTCAGCAATGATTTTACTGTGATGAGACCTCATAGAATAGAATGATTCTAATTCAAGCTATATAACAAAAGTGTTGATGTATATAAATGGGGGTAGCTCATAATTAAATTATGAGAAACTGTGAAACATTCTGTGGTAGCAGTAATTAGAAAACATGGTTATGAAAATACAGAACACATAAGGCTGAGAAATGAGCCTAGTGTTTACATTTTTGGGCTAACTCCTAGAGTAAAAGCAAATTTGTCAAGGCTTGTGGTAAAGTCATAATGACTGAAGAAATCTTATGAATTTATTTACCATTGTGTCTTGTGTGTGTGCCATTAAGTCACAGCTGGCTTACAGTGACCTCATAGGGTTTTCAAGGCAAGAGACGTTCAGAGATGGTTTGCCATTGTCTGTCTTTGTGTGGACTGGGAGAGTTCTGAGAGAACTGTGACTGACCCAAGGTCATTCATCAGGAGTGGGGAACTGAACCCAGTTCTCCTGCCATGCTGACTCTCTTAAAAACCTTTGTTGGTCTGCAACCACGGCAATATCCCCAAATTCCACCAGGTCCTAATAGCCACTGAATCCCTACAAAAGCAGGAAATCTGTGGCTAAGAATGCCACAGAAACGAGAAGGTAATTGCCATCGGGGGGACGCTTCAAAGCCAAAAATTCTTCTAGCTGCTGAATATTGCGCCAGACCTCAACCAACACTTCAGTATTTGGTCGATATTCTTCTTTCTTCAGTCTTGGGATTACAGATTGTAGTTTAATCTCAGTTCTAAATTTGAAAAAATGCCCACCAATAAAAAAGTGGACTGTGTAAAGGAACAGAAAATATAAGAAACAAATCTCCTGAAGCAAGAGCTCTGATTGCGAAACGCCCCCAGCTCCTTACCCTGCCAGCTCCCCATACCCCAAATATATCCTCAATATTGTATGTGTTTGTGACAAATTTTAATGTTAAAATTTGCTTTGCTCTGGGAGCTCATTTTGGCTTTACAGTGAGGCATAGCATATTGAATCCAGACTAAATTTTCTGTCAATGGAATGGAGCTATTTTACCTTCCCCATCTTACTGCAGCCCACTGATCTCTGCAAAATGCTGCTCCTGGGGGACAGGGGACTCTGAGAAATAACATGAGAGAGGGTTGCAGTGGATGGAGAATGGGTAGAAATTACTGTGTAGTTTGGATCTGAATTGTATGTAGTTTTTTAGTTTTGTGGGGTTGCTCATTTTTTTTCTAATTGTGCAATTGAGAGAGGCCTCTAATGTCTATATGCAATTTGTTCACAATTGCATGGATCTTAGAGCCTCTATCTTGCTTACTGTTAAGAGAAAAAACTGCTCCTATAATTGGTTGCAGGCAACATGTTGGGGAGATAGCTTCATAATTCTCGCCTATTCTACAGTGTTGTGATTTTATGAATCATCCATTTTTCTGGTGTTAAGCTTAGGCTGTCACAGTGAAATGATTCCTGCATTGCACACAAATCTCTTGTTTCTCCTCTTGTAGAAGCCAACTTATCTCTCCCCTATCACCTACCAGAAGCCAAAAGTGTCCATGAATTCTTCAAATGCAAACCTCGACCTGTCTTCCATGGAAGTGCTATGACTTTGCTCAAGTAAGTCAAGCCTGTTTTTTAAGATCTTTCTAAATTGCTTCTACTTTACACAGCGGAGACAGTGGACTGGCTACCACTTCCCCCTTCTTGCTGCAGACCCTGTTTATATTGTATCTCAGAGTTCCCTATCACTCAGGAGCAACATTTCCCAGATCTGCAGGGAGAGCTAGGAGTTTCATGGAGCTGATAGAAAATTCAGTCTAGCTCCAATTACAGTTGTGTACACCACAGTTTTGCAGGAGTGTTGAGAAAAGCATAGAATATATTGTTCACAGGATTCAGCTTCATGAGACAGTCAGATTTTACTGAAAACATAATCCCCAGTCAGTATATTGTTGTTCTAGCTGTGAAGGCATGCTTGAAAGGGTATGGGAAATAATGTTTTGGGCTATATGTGGATAGAGTAGTTCCAGGTGGTGGGTAAGGATTGTCCCCTTTTCTTTATTTTACCTATGATCTATCCTGAAAAGGGACCATTTGTGTTACCTTATATACTCTCATATAAGTCGAATTTTTCAGCACATTTTTTGTGCTGAAAAAGCCCCCCTCGACTTATACACGAGTGAGGTGTATTTTAAAAAATATTTTAGGGTTTTTACTTCGTTGACTGCCGGGAGCGCGGTTTTTAGGCCAGCGGTACCAAAATTTCAGGGTATCATCAGGTGACACTCATGATGATACCAGCCAGGTTTGGTGAAGTTTGGTTCAGGGGGTCCAAAGTTATGGACCCCCAAAGGGGGTGCCCCCATCCCCCATTGTTTCCAATGAGAGCTAATAGAGGGCTTCAGGGTTGGTGATAGGTTTCACTGTGTGACAGAAATACCGAAGCTCTGTACCTGACCTTTATGGGTAATTGTTTAGCGATTATTTTCTTTAGCTTGAAAAGGCTTTCTTTGCATTTTTCAGTGATACTGTGTTTCTAATATATTGATCTATTATATTTTATTATAATCACAGCAGAGTACACCACACATGTAAATATAATACAAAATTTCTTATTTACTCATTCATCAGGTTTAGTTTTGTTCCAGTACCCATTTCCTGACAAAATTATCTTGTTCAAATTATTTATCATCCCAGGTTTATCTGCATGCTGTTATTCTTTCCATGGTACATAATGTGCCATATTTTACTAAGCCATTCCCCCATAATTGTTAATTTATCCTGCTTTGAATATTGTACTGCCAGACTTTTTGGTGTTGTGTGCGGGTTCCTTACAAGCTTCTTCTCTTTTATAACATTATTATATTCTCTTTCACATAAACTTGTTAGTTCAGTCAGTTGAGGTGCAGTGGTTGAGCAAATTGTATGCTTCTGCATTAGAATATAGTCCCAAAACAAATATGAGAATTATCATTCCTTTTTATGCAATGCCTTTGTCAAAATGATTATTTTGTGCCTTATTAAACATGGTACTTTGATACAAGAGCATTTATGCAAATAAGTATTTTTACTTTCAAACAGATGGTGGGAGCAGATCTAGGTAGGCACTAGGACCCAGGCAGAACATTCTACACCAAAGAAGGTCTGGCATGCTTTTTTCTGTAGTGGAGGAATATACAATTTACTAAAATCTTTATGTGAAACAGGATATAACACAACAGTTTAGCTTTAGGTTGATGTGGAGTTCCTAACACTTTTCAGTGATTGTATGTTTCTAATATAATGACTTTTGTATGTATGCCCTGCTCTTATATGGACTTTACAGTAGTCTCCCATCGAGACTTGGGGTTCAGATCCACGCTTCCTCTAGCTTTATATAATGCTGGTTTCAGATTGTTTGCTGAGCACTTACAGTGATCATATTTAGAGGGATGAAAGATAATATGATGGTCTGACTCTGTTCTTGGCAGATCAGCAAAATACCAGCCCAGACCAGGTGAAGAAAGTGCTTTACCGAAGATCCCAGGTGCTACCTGCGGCGGTAGTGGAGAAGAAACTGAATATCCAGCAACACAGGAACTAGAAGCAGGACTTGGCCCAGAAGCTTCAGCCCCCACAAACTCAACTGTTACCAAATCTGTTGCTGAGGAAGAGGAGCAATCGACAGCAGATTATCCTGAGCAACATGGACAGGACTCTGGTTCCAAAGCTGAAAGCCTTACAGAGGAAACCAGTTCTGGGAAGCAAGGAAAATCTAACCTGACCGGTTCCGAATGCACTGAACTGATGGCAAATAAAGTGGCAGAAAAAGCTTTTGAACCAGAAGAGGAGCAGTCGTCTGAACTGTACATACAACCCAAAAAATCTGTACAGCCCCCAGCAGCAGACTCTTCAGCTCCAGGTGAAAAATCGAAGAAGTCCAAGCTAGATCGTCTTCGGCAGATGGGGGTAGATCTGACCATAAAGCCTCAAATCTCTTCTGGGGATGATTCATTTATTAACCTTGATGAACCTGAGTCAAACAGAGGTATGAGGTATTTTGCCAGGTGTAACTCAGTCTTTATTAGCTTGTTGCTCCTTGCAGGGTTTTAAGAGGAACAGCAAAGTACACCAGCCACATACCAGCCTCCTGGTATGTGGCGTTAATTTGCCAATGGAATTTAAACTGTTACAGAGTTATAAATACATTCATTCTCTCTTGGGGGATGGGGTTGGGTCTTAATGGTGGAGCAGAAGGGCACAGATTTAGTTCCCAGCTTCTCTGGTTAAAAGCATCAGGCAGTAGGTGCTGTGAAATACCTAGAAAGCAGATGGCAGTTAGTATAGACAGTCTTGTTCTTGATAGGCCAGGGGTCTCAGCATAAAGCAGTGCCACCCTACTTGTGCATTATCTATTAAATTGGTTCAATTTGTTGGACAGTTCTCTGCTATTTCATGAGCATTTGTTTCTGTGAAAGCTCATGTTTAGCTTAAAAACCCATCTGCTAGGGCCGTGCAAAATATTAACTTGAGCTGTGTAAATCTGAGTCATTTTACTGTTTGTATATCACTGCCATAAAATGAGGACCGTGAAATTTTGTTCAGTAATTTATGACACATGGGAATCCTGAATGGTTTTCTTCTGTGACGATGTCTAAGGAAATGTATACATTTGATTCTGAATGTTATTGTTAATCTGTCAAGAAATTGTTTTGCGGTGCAGTTGCCAATGCCTGCTGTGAATGAATGAAAGTAATTTAGTTCTCTTTTTGAAAATATCTAAACAGAATTGGAAGCGTTGAAGGAACGTTTTGTGAAGCATGCACTTCACGCAACCAAACCAAAAGCGGAACGGATAGTGAACTTGAGTGTTATTCACAAAGAAGTGACAAATGAGGGCAAAGAAGAGCTAAAGGCTGGCGTGGTACCAGTAACTCTCGTTGCAGAGAGTATAGAAGAGACAATCCACGCAAAGCCAGGTATGCCTATGAGGCAGGGGGGTGGGCAGGGCAGATGCCAGATTTGGTGGATGGAATCAGTTTCCCCCATCACTTGGACATTCGAACCGAAGGATGAGCAACTCTGTGCTCTGCCATGCTGTTGCACTCAGTGGTTCAAGTAAAAGGATTAGGAGTGGGGCTCTTGGGGGCAAATTATCTTTTGTTGCTGGCTATATTTTTGGTTCATAGACAGTTTTGGTTCGTAGACAAGGGTGCTGGTTGGGTGTTAAGGTAGTTAATGTGGAGAGTAGTCATGGCATAAGAAGAAGAAAGGGACTCAGCTTTTGTGAGCATTGCAAATGTTCAATGTATTGTCTAAGGCTTTCACGGCCAGAATCACTAGGGTGTTGTGGGTTTTCCATAGTAAAGCAAGTATACTCCAGATGCAGGCAAAACGTTAGAAGAGAATGCTACTGGAACACGGCCACGCAACCCGGAAAACCCAAAACACCCTATTGCAAATGTTGTAGAGAGGTATGGCCAACTGGTGTACCCCAAGGCTAGATCTTGTCTCTGCTTGAAGCAGTTTTATCTGGCCTCTGGAAACAACTTAATCAAAGTGTGGTAACATGTTTATCCTCAACTTCCTCCAAAAGGAAAGGCTTTCAGTTTCTCGGAGGGAGAAAGTTCACATGTTAACACTGCAACTCTTGATAGTCCCTCTCATCCGCACCAGCAAAAACATTTTAATCTTACCATGTAAATATTCTATGTGTTATCTTCATTAATCTGTTTTGCTTGAAGCAGTCAACCTTTAAAAAAATTGCCCGAAGTGCATCTTATGTATTCATGCCTCCACAATTGCCCAGGTGAAAAATTGCAAGTGCTGAAGGCTAAACTCCAGGCGGCCATGAAGCTCCGTAGGACGGAGGAACGTCTCAAGCGACAAGCATTGTTTAAATTGGATAATGAGGATATGTTGGAGGAAGAGGAGGAGGAGGAAGAAATGACCGATGAGTCAGATGAAGAAGAGGAAGAAGGCAATCACGAGGTCTCTCTCTATCTCTATTTCAACAAGATTCGATGTTTTGCTGATTTTTCATATATCAACCAAGGACCGAGAGAATTTGGAATTTGTGCCTGCGTTAGTAATGGCCTCTTGCTCGACTGTTTATTTTGAAGAAGTTCTAATTATGACAGTTAATTACTGAATGGTGTCACTTTCTCAGGGCTAGCTGCTGAAGGGCAGTCTTTGTTTTCTACACCCAATGTTTGACTTGAGCTGATTTTGATCTTTCTAAATGCTCTGTGGCTGAGCTCGGGAGCGTACCTGCTGTGGGGCTTCTCACCCTGCTTGTAGTTCCCCGCTGCTGCCCGGCTCATTCTTTGCTCGAGTCAGGGCTGGTGAGGGAAGCCCCAAATGGATCCCCACAAGCCCGGGCTTACTCATAAGCATCGCAAGCTCTTCTGGGGTCTCTTTCGCACATGCATGGGCAGCCTCCATTTCCTATGTTCAGATTGGCTGAATCTCGCCCCATTCCCCCACTCACTTTCACTATTTTAGTTTTACATGACTCTGAACACAAAACAGGCGCTGAGAATCTGCATCCTTCCCCCCCCCCCCCCCCCAGTCTAAAATCCTTGAGTATGCGATGGGATCGCCACCCTCCTGTTCGTGGCGCCTGCACACGCTGCTTTTCTGCCCAAGGTTTCTCCCTCCTTTCTAAAAACCAAGGTTTCTCCCTCAGTTTTTTTTCACTGCAAGGGGGGGGGGGGTGGTGCCACTTCTCAGCGCCTGTCTGTAGGCGGGGCAGGCCAGAGCACTGAGGTGGGAAAACTGGCCCCGTTTCTGCTACTGAGGAGTTTTGCATGGTGGTGGGAGCCTCTGGAGCAACAAAGGGGCATTTCAAAAGGACCTCAACCTTTGCGGTTCAGGAAATTCGCAGAGCAAGGCAGTTGCCATGGGGCAGCTCCAGGGTAAAAACATGGCAGCCATGCTGCAGCACCAGGGACACTGCAAAACTCCCAATTGCATCGAGGCATTCCCCGTGCCAAAATCAGCCTTGGAGAACAGCAGTCCTGCAGGCAAGAACTTCTGAATCACTTAGTGCCTCTCTTGTTTTATCTCTTCTGGCATCTTCCAACAGCCACGTGGTGAGGTGCTGGAAGGAGGGGGAGCGCTGCTCAAGACACAGTGTGAGAAACTGGGCTTGGGGTAGTGTGGCTGTGCCTGGGCCAAATCAAGCAGTTGCATACTAGAAAGAGTTGAAGCTCCAGAGCAGTCTTGCTGTGCGCTGCTTAACCCAGGCCAAACTTCCTGTGGCATCATGTACATTATGCACCACACTTTGTGACCCATGTAAGTTGCAGAGGAGGCACTTGCAGATGCTGTGGCGCATCTTTCTGCATCTCCCTAGTTGCTTACTGAGTAACTGTAAACAGTCCTTAGTTGTCAGAGGGAAGGACTTCCAGATCAAACAGCAATATTCCCAGATGTTAGCCCCACCATTTTTCTATAGAAATTGTGCTGGATCTGTTTACTGGGTGAACATCTGCATTTTAAAACGATAACATCTTTTTTCCCCCCCACTCTGTGGAATTTTGTGCTTATCTGTTCTGTCAGGCTGCAGAGTATCTTCTCGAAGAGGCAGACGAGGACAACGGGGAGCTTGAAGAACAGAGCCTTGATGATGGCGACAAGGAGATAGACAAAGAACCGGTGGACGAAGAGCGAGCGGCCCAATCCGGGCTCGGTGGTGCTGTTCCTAAACTTGCCTCCACTGAATCGACACTGCTGCTTTTCAAGGACAACTCTTCAAAAATGGGGTGACGTTCTTGTTTGTTTGGTTTTCCTTTCACAGACAAAATTGAAATTTTGTACTTCACATGCAAACCTTTTTGAGGCTTGTTTGATTTCTAATATTGCTTTAATATAAGGTTTTAATAGTTCGCTCATTTTTAGTAATTATATGGTGTTTCATTTGAAATCACATGTTACCTTGTAAAATAGATTCTCTGGGGTGGCAGCGAAGAAATTCTCTAAACCAATAAATACAAAATGGCTTGTACTCCTGCAGATCTGTTTCTGATGATTCTCATGATCTCATGAGATGATGATTCTCATGATGCGAGACACTCAGAAACACTCATCTTGGGTCAGGGTGCTGCTCCTTCAGAGGAAAGCACTTTCACTAGCAAAACCAATCTGAGGGCTTCAACCTGCAACATGTGCTGTTACAAAGCAGGCAGTATTGTCTGTGTTTTGAGAAACACTAGTTTACAGTGGGAGAGTGATGCAGTGGTTAAAAGCATTGAACTCTAATCTGGAGAACTGGGTTCAATTCCCCACTCCGCATAAAGCCTGCTGAGTGATTTCAGACCAGTCACAGTTTTTTCAGAACTCTCTCAGCCCAGACAGAGGTAGGCAATTGCAAACCACCTGTGAACACTTCTTCCCTTGAAAACAGTATGGGGCCGCCATAAGTCAGCTGCCACTTGACGGCGCTTGGCATACACAGTTTGCGATGACATCTTTACTTTGCTCTAAATGCTGTCATTTAACTTTTCTTGTTAACTTATTCACACTCACCTTACATTTGGACTGATTTTGTTTATTTCAGATATTCTCTTCCGGGTGAGAAAGCTGAGGTGGAAGATGCCATGTGTAAAAGGCCTGACAAGCCAGGTAAACAATTGCAGGTCTATAGCAGATGTCTTCTGTAGCAAAAAAATGGGCATATTCCTGGTTTCTTCATTCTGAAAGGTGACAATTCTTGATGTGGTCAAGTCCATAACTGCTTCCAGGCACTAGTCCAGCGTACTGAGTGCCTCTCCTGACTCTGATGCATGAGTTTAATTTTAGTTTTGACTTTCTCTGTGAGCTGTCATCGTTATTTACTAAAATAAGTCTTTAATTAGGGCAGTTCCTCTGGGTGAGGCCCCTTGTTGGTGGCTTTAATGGGGACGTTGCATTGACATACGTGTGAGTGAGTGTGTGAATGAGAGAATATGTGTACTATTACACTTTATAGCACTAGTTGTCCATGTAGCCTCCTTCCAATCATACTCTAAATTCATTTAGGCTGGCTGACTGTCATTGTAATGACCTTTGAACTGCCAGTGAATGAGAGTTTTAAAAAACTCCCACAGAACGCTTGTGTCTCATTTTAAATGGCTGCAACCATATAAGGCTCTGATTTGATCCCTGCTATGCCACATAGCCAGTTGGGTAGCCCTCGTTGGGTAGCTCTTGGTCTAACCTGTTTATAGATTTATTGTGAAGCCTGTGTATGGCTTTAAATTTCTTGGGGTGCAAAGGTAGTTTAGCAGTTGGTCCCTCTGGAACAGGAGGACATTCTACTCCGGCAAGTCGACTTGGTCTTCCACCTTTGCCTTCCTTTGGTTTTAGCTGAAATCTGTTCTGATGGCAGAAACTTTTATTTTAAAATGGTATGAAAAGAAAGCAAATTATGTGGTGTTTTAGGGTGTGCTACTGGGTGATTGCAGGAGACTGAAGCGTTATATGCTGTTTAGGTGCTGCTGGCCACTCCTGGACATGTTGCTAGCGTCTAGGCTTTTAGCACACCGATTGGCCCCAGTTGATTGATAGGAACTCTCTCTTATCCACCCACTCCCCTTTCAGAAGATGATGATTCCTTTTCGCTGCCGAATTTGGCGAAGGAAAACAGCCACAATAGCAGCTTTGAGCTGATTGGCTCCATGATCCCCTCCTACCAGCCCTGTAACAAGCAAGCATCTCGCGGAGGCAGCTTCCTTTCCACTGTCAGTGGTATCCGTTCTCCTTCTCCTGGCTTTTTCAAAACAGGCTTTATCAGTGGTGCATCCAAGGTAACTGTCTTCTCTCCCCCTGACCGTCCCCATCCTTGGTTCTGATTTGAATTGGGGTAATGCCTGTCTTCCAGTTGACCACTGGTTTATCTAGATGTGTTCTATTTTGGATTTGCTTAGAGTTCAGGAAAGGCATCTGAGCCCTCTCTTCCCATAGAGGACTCCCAAGATCTCTACAATGCTACTCCTGAAGAGAAAAGCCCCATTCCAGCTGCTACCAGGTTTCAATTCCAATGCTCCCTAGAAGATGACACTCAGAGTCAGCTGCTTGATTCCGATGGGTAAGTAGTGGATAACGGTAGCATTCTTGTGTAGTTAACATTTCAGAAATGCTTAAAACTTTCAGAGCCTAAATAAGTACAAAAAACACCCTCTTGGACTTCCTGAATATCAGAACTGGAAGTTGCTAGTTTATTGTTTCAAAGCAACTCAGTACCTTGGCCTGGTGCAGCTGGCGCTCTGGATCAGCATCTGGGCTGCAGAAACATTCAAGTTTTTGGATTTCTGCTGATGACTGTACATGGTCAATTTAGTAATGCTAATATTTTCTATCACCTTTTTGTAGATTAGATTTTTAGCTCTGGTTTTAATAATAGATTTTTGGGCATGGTTTTAATGGTTTTACAGCGTGATCTTTATTGTGCATGTTTTAATTTGTTAGCCATGCCGGTGGTCCTTGTGAGGGTAAAAAGGCGAGATATAAATATTGTCAAATAAATAGGATCCCAAATATTTAGCAGTTTGCACATGGGACCAAGCCATTGCTTCTGTAATAGATCTTTGATCTGTCAGCCAGATTTGAGGACTTCACTTCTTGTGTGTCTGTCTGCCTGCTGAGCCTTCAAATCAAAGGTTGCCAGTTGCTTTAGCTCTGGATGTAGCCCCTAAAGTAAAAAAAACACTTGTGAACAATCACATTGGCCCATGAAAAATCCAGAAAATAATTTGTGCTTAATAAAAGTTATCTCTCTTATTGTGTCTCCTGAGCCATCTATTTTTGTCTGTTTCCAATCACAGTTTGGAAACTGCACCTACAGTTTTGGGTGTCAAGAAATAGAACATTTTCAAATTGCCCCATCTTATGTTCCATGCTCTAATATATTTCCTGTGTCTTTAGCATTGTATTTATAATTCTCAAGCTTTATCTGGGGCAAGTGTTCCATAAGCCCTTGCTGCTGGATGATGTCAAATTCATCATGGGCCTTAAACTTCTACATGTTGGTAAATTTTTGTGAGAGAAAAGTAAATTCATTTCTTGGACTACTGTTTATAGAACAAAATGACCTTTGAGAACATCGAACTTGACATGAGTGAATTCAGATGTACCCTGGCCTTAGACAAAAGGTCTGTGGAAATGGGAGCTGCTCTTGGTGGACAGGAGCTCCATCATGAGAGAAGCCATCCTAACCCATGCTGGAGCACTTGTATCTCATAACTGTCTACTTCTGAAATCATTTGAGTCTTCTGTGATGCATTAAAACTTTTAAAAAATAGATGGTAGTCATGATTTTTTCTTTCCCCTTTCAGTTTCTTGAACGTTGGTCATCCCCGGAATAAGTACCAGTCTTCCAAAAGCCACCTTCCTTTGGCTAGCATGGATGAGAATGCAATGGATGCCAACATGGATGAACTCTTAAATCTCTGTTCTGGCCAGTTTGCCTCCCAGGACAAACAGCCTCCTAAGAGACAGAACATGGAGGAACTGCTCAGCCTTTGCTCCGGGAAGTTCACATCTCCGGGTGAGTGATGAGCATTCATACTGATAGCAAAATAAAACTGGACTCATGCCCTTTGTTTTAAATAGCTTGGCATAGAATTTTTGCACTCAGAATATGTAGTTTGGACATACAGTGCTTGTAGGCAAACCAAGGGAAGGAGGCTAGTAGGCATGTATTTTCAAACAAGGCACTTAACTATGTTCTCTGGAAATGTATTGTCATTTCTTGTTCATTTTTTTAAAGTACCCAATTGGCTAGAACCAGGGCTGGATGAAGGCTTTTTGGCACCTTGGATGTCAAATGAATTTCCTGCCACCACATTTGACCCCCACGCGCCATGGTGAATTGGGAAGCTACTGCCCACCCTTCTTGTTCTCCATACCTTAGTGAAGGGAAGGAGGATGAGAGTCACCCCTCCCAAAAGAGGGAGGCAGGAAGGAAGGCACAGGCTGTCTGCAAGCTGCTTCATGCATCCACAGGCACTTCACAAGGCAGACCCTAATGCTGTTGGTGGGCAAGGCAGCATCAGGGCTTGTCGGCACACTGCCACATCTGGCACTGTAGGCTTACATCTAGTAGGCAGGATGGCCTTGGCTATAATGAATGGAGGGCCTAAATGAAATGTCTGTGTTTTTAATGCCACAGATGACCGATGTATTGGTCTAAACTAACTGCTTCTTGGATAAGTGGGCCATCCCACATCTCAGTTGCTCACTCATTGTTGCATTTTATGGTACAAGGAGGAGGAAATGTAGCTGCTGAAGCAGCCACATTAAAGGCTAAGGATCATGCTGGCTTGATTTTTGAAAAACACATGAAAGCTGAATCACAGCCTTTTCATCATTATTGTGAATAATTGCTGCAGCAACCCCAAGATCTCTGATGAAGCAGTGAGAGACTACAAACAACTTGGAAGTTTTTCTGGAGAAAATCAGCTTCAAAACAAATTTCAGTTAGCCGTCCATTACAACTGCATTACTAGCTGAATGTTATATTCAGTGTGTACACTGCCATTTTGATGAACCTTTCTAACTTTGTGTACTTGGCTATGCATTGTACTTTGTCCTTTTTTTCTGTGGCATGTAAATTGAGTTGAGGTGTTCAATACAATGCTTTTAATACTTGATTCTTTTTGTGTTATATCTTTAGCATGCAAGTACTTCTGTTGTTAACCTGGCTGAGGCCGTTTCCGCACGGCGGCGGAAACGGCTGGGTCGGCGCTTCTCGCGCCGACCCGAAGACGCTGGGACCGTCCGCACGGACGGTCCCGGGAAGAGGCGGGCAGCCGGCGCCGCAGAGCACTGGCACTCGCACGACCCAGCTTGTCCCTGGGCCTCCGGCGTGTCGCCGAGGCCTGGGGACACGCCCCCCTGGCCCTGTGCGCCTGCTCGAGCAGGGCAGGGGGGCGTGTCCCCAGGCCTCAGCAACGCACCGGAGGCCCAGGGACAAGGTGAGTGCCGGGTCGGGGAGGCGCCGTGAAGCCGCTGCCGTTCGCTCGGCAGCGGCTTCACGGCGGCGTATTCCAAAAAGAACGCTTCTTAGCGTTCTCGGAATACGCCGGCTGCGGGCCAACCGGGCGGCGCGGGGGCGGCGCGGCTGCGCTGCAGCTGCGCCGCCCGTGCGAATGGCAGCCTGGAGACGGCGTTTTTACCGTCTCCAGGCCGTCATTTTCCGCCCGTGCAGAAACGGCCTGAGAGAAAAAACTTACCTGGGTGATCCTCTGCTAGCCCAAGACTATCTATGGGTTGCCGATGGCTCATCTGTATTGTAATGATTTCTCAACTCTGGTTTCTTAGGTTCTCCCACTCAGACCTCATCAGCATCTTCTCAGCTGAAAAAAGAGAGCAGCTTGGATCCCATGGCTGAAGTACTAGATCTGTGCTCTGGCCCCTTCCCAGCAGACAGGTGAAGTATAGAAGTTTGAGATGTGCAAATGTTTCAGTTCTGTAGAGGTTTCCGTACTTGCTTCATTGGAGCAGGGTCACATTTGTCTGTCTTTCATAGCCAAAAAGATTGTGTGTGCAGAGCTGAGATGAGGTTGTGTGTGAAAGAAAGAGGGGTCATTTACATAGCAGGACATACGTGCTGAAGGACAGACTGGATTATAGATTGCAGCAAATCTCTCTTTACTCAGCCAGCCTGCATTGCCTCAGAATATGAAAGGTCTTCAGTCAAACTAAAGGTCTTTTTCTGCCTAATCCCTGGCAAGTGCTGGTACCTTTCCTGTTACGCATCTTGTGGCTTCCAGAATGCTGTGGCCCCTGAGATATTGTCACAATAAACCAGGTGGCTCTTTAAAGTGCTGTAATGCTTCTTGCCCTTCACGAGGTTTTGTGTCCTGGGAAGTTAAGTGCGGCAGCCTGAACAGTAATTCAGACACATGCTAAACCTTTGACGTTCCAGCTGCTAAATGAATATGTTCTTTTCAACTTTTCTTTCTTATAGGGAAGGGGAAGATGAAGAGGAGGAAGAGCTTGCAGACTTCCAGCTTCTAACAAATGACCATGAATTTGACAGTGAAGACGTGAGTATTGTGCACTACTGCAATTTATGGTAGAGCAGAGTATCATACATGCCTTATGCAATCTTGGAAACTGTTTCTGTTCTGAAGCACACAGCCATCTTCTAATGTGTTTTCAACTGGCCAGATCATGTCCTCTAATAACTGATTTTCAGGGAAGCCAGAAGTTCATTTCCAATTTTTAAAAGTGGAAATTCTTCGCCCAGAGAAGCTTGGTTCTGCAGTCAATTTGAATTATGCCAGTTTACTCAGTATGCACATCTTTCTTCTGCTTTACATAATTTATTCTGCCTTTGCTGTATCCTTTTCAGGATAAAGATGGCACCAGATGCAAGAATTAATCCACCATTTCCTGGACCGTGTTTGTTCTAAAATGCTCCATTTGGGTCTTAGTGCCTTGGGGATAGAACTAAATAGGCACTAGGGCCCAAACTGAGCATCCTAGAACAAAGATCATCTAGGTAGGAAATGGTGGATGAATTCTCAAATCTGGTGTCATCTTTATCCTGAAAAGAATATAGTCACAGGGATGAGCTTGGCAAGGCACTGGAACTCCATACAAGGGGTAAAAGAGGTAGCCCCAAACATAGGAAAAACAAATGGAGATGTGGACCATGTGCTCAGAAACTATACAGCCCTCTCAAAGTGAAACGAATGAGCTGTTAGCGTTACAACAAGATGGTTGAAGGAGATCTTTTTGAAGTATGTGGACTGTGTCATACATTGGTAGTATTGTTTTGTTTCTAAACATTAGCCTTTTACTTGTTCTTGTTTGTTTGTTCATGTTTGTTTTTCTCCTTTAATAACCAAACCCCTTTGAAACATTAATTCCATTAGCCATCTCTCAGCAGGCGTTGACCTTGTATTTTCAAGCATCTCTCTGCAACCATAAGGTCTAGAAACTTACTTTTCTTTTTAATGTGAGCCTGCTGTCCTTTGCAGTAAATGTATAACCTTGCTCTGTAGTCTGCTCCTCTGGAATTGCAATATATGTGCAGCCCTGTAGGTGGGCTTGTTTTTAATGAAAGGCGGGCCTGAAATTGAATACCGGTAAATAAAATAAAAATGAAAACTGCAGGGTGTGATGATGGAGCTGATAAGATGCTACAAGTATTTCTTAACCCACAATTCCCTGTACTGATAGGATGAAAAGAGCAAAAGAAAGGAGAAGGAAAAACAAGAAAGTGAACAGGAGGAAGAGGAGAGTGAAGAGGAAGAGGAGAATGAAGAGGAAGTTGATGATGAAGACGAAGAGGAAGTGTTGCGACAAAGAAGAGTGAAGAAAAAATTGTAAGTCCATCCTGGTCTTGTTGATAAAACAAAACATGGTTGTAGTTGTGTTCTATTGCCTGAATTTCAGTAAATCAGAATAAACAAACCGAAACAGTTTATCGGTTGGATGTGAAAGTTGCTGGCCAAAAATTGCCTAGAAGCTCACCTGAAAAGATGAATAGTTTTTTTCCCTGTGGCATGCAGAGGGAGTCTGAAGTTCTACTAAAACTTGGTTGTGGGAGACCCTTCCATAGATATTCATTTTTGGTGCAGTGTGTGAACAAGGAGTACAGGCTGAGAGTTGATCATGACTGTAGCAAATGTGCAGGACCGTTCTATCTGCAGGACTGTTCTAGCTCAGCAAAGAGTGTTGCTCATTCGAACTGAAAGCACAAGGTTTTGTTGTGACATGTACCTTGTTTTCAAAATGTAGCCCTGGTTCTGAGGTGTGACAAGATAATTGAACTGAGAATGTAACCCAGAACCCCTAGGTCTGTTGCTTCTTTTCCCAGGGAAGCCAGCCAGTTTGGAAATCCTTGCACTCAACTTTGGCACGTTGCTCCCCTGGCAGGTTCACGCAGTGAATAACCCTGGCAAGACCCATCATGATGGTGCCAGTCTCGGCACAGGGAGACAGCATATCCAAGAGTTTTCTGAGACTAGTTGCTGTTACCAGCAACTAGCTTGTCTTCATCTTTGTAGCTTCTATGCAGTCCCCCATTGCCACTTGTTTGGCAGCTTTGGCTGTGTGTTGCTGTCAGGGTAGACTATGCTTTTCTATCCTGGCTCTTAGTAAGACATCCATTCTCATCATTGCCCTTGTTATGTAAACAGTAAACAAATTGTTTCATCGTTTAAAACTTTGATCATTTGCATCCCTTATCCTGGCCTGAATATGTCCCATGTGGAGAGGACCAGAAGTGCTTAGTAACTGACAAGCCATCCAGACTTTCCAAATAATTTTGATTCACATAATACAAGCTTGTAAAGAGCCACTTTCCTAACAGGAATACATATTATTTCCAGGCAATTGGATAGGAAAGGGTTCATAATCTAGAAGAGTTTTTGTTTTCAAAGTGACTAACTAAAGTAAATGTTTGAAAGCAGGATGGTAAAAATCTTAGGGGCGTCAGATGTATTGGAAGGGCTGATGTCCTGTTATCTACTGCCGTTTCAAGCAATGGTGCTTCTTAATATACTGTCTGCTAACACGTCATAATGCCTTGGCATGTCTTTTTTTCTGAGTCCAGTAAAATGGTCTAGATAGAGGTAGACAGCGTCCACCCCTGCACGTGTGGTGTACTAGACCGTTTCCCTTGGCACTCTAAGCCAAATCTCCACTCAAACATTACAGGCATTGGCAGCACTGCTAGGACCAGCGGTGCAGGAGAAATCAACAGGCATGACTCTTATGCCTGTTGTTGCTTCCCAGACCTGCACAGTGACCAGCCAAATTAAATAATTGAGATGCTCGCAATGCCCCTGGGGTTGATTTGCTCCGACCATGTCTGGCTAAGTACCTTGTTTTCCCTCCCATCACTCTTTCATTTGCTGGCACAATAACTTCCTCACAGGTAGACATTACATTTTTCTTTTTCAGTGCTTGGGCCAAAAAGATTGCCTACCTCTGTTCTCGTTCAGCAGTTAGTTCACATGCTTCGAGTATATGAAGTTTTGCATTTGATTCTGGCATCACAGAGGTTTGCTGGCAGCAGGACAAAGAGAGAGCCCCCTTTTAACTGAGACCTTTGAGAGATGGGGTTGGGTCCTTTGGATCTGTTCCGCAAAGGTAGAGATGCTTCCCTCTGTCAAAAGAAGCCTTCCTGCAATGTGAATTGTTGCAAGCATCTTGTGTTGGGCAAAGGCTTCTTCCACTGGGAGGAAATTCAGTGCTGTTAAGAGTTTCCCTGTTGATCAGGGTTGATGCTGCTGAACGGAGTGGATCTTTAGTCTCTCTCAGTATATAGTAACTCACTAAATCCTTACTTTTTCTTTTCTTTTTCTTTTTGTCTTATTCCTTTGGACCTGTCAGTAAATTGCAGGAATTCTTGGAGGATGAAGCTGAGCTGTCAGGAAGTGACGTGGGAAGTGAGGATGAATATGACGGCGAGGAGCTGAACGAGTACGAAGAAGAAATCCTTGACGAGGAGCTCCCTACCCCTGTGGAACTCCAGGACCAAGTCAACAAAATACACATGTCAGTAGCTGCAGTTATACTGATGCAATTTCATGTATTTGAAATTGTGAGCAGTGCCTTTTTCTTTTTGGAAAGTGGCAGTCTCATTCCTTGATAAAGACTGGTCTGAGTTTTCTTTCCCTTCTACGGGGTCTGTTTTAGGAAAGTGATGCTGGATGAAGACAAGCGGCAGCTCCGCTTGTACCAGGAGAGGTACCTTGCTGATGGAGACCTACACAGTGATGGCCCTGGGCGAGCAAGGCGATTCCGGTGGAAGAACATAGGTACAGTCTGTTTCGGTTCTGTTCAGCTTGTGTTTTTTCCAAGCTGAATGCAGTTCACCAGCCAAATGCTTGATGAACCTTAAGGTTTACTAAGCCCCTGGTAGACCCAGTTCTTTAATATCTGGATTTGATCTACAGAACCTTAGTCTTCCAGAAATTCTTGTTGAGTCTGTATATACCAAAATGTAGGAGAACTGACTATTTTTTAAAAAAATGTAGTTATGTCAGGCAAAGACCCTCCTGAGGGCTTGTCTCTTCCCCTTATGATTCTATCATAACTATTTCAGGGACAGCCCTCATTTGTGACTACACAAAGGAAATCTTTCAGAATATGCCAGGCAGGAATAATTTGTCTTCTATTGTTTGTTTTAGATGATTCTTCTCTGATGGATATGTTCCACCAAGATGCTGATGATGAGGAAAATGAAGAGCATCTCGATGAGACAGAGGCCAAGTGGAGAAAGGAACGCTTTGAGCGGGAACAGTGGCTCCGTGAACAGGTAGCAAGCTTTATCTTTTTAATGAGCCACTTCTAGGACCATTTTCATACTACTTGCTGTCGTCCAAATTGTAGAAAAGTGGAAATACTCTGCTTTGTCACCCTTGGTTTCAAGAAGAGTTTGTTGGCTAGTTTACTGCTTTCTACTGCTGATTTGGTGAAGGGAAAGGCATCAAAGATCAGAAATAATGGCAATAGAAAAGTTAACAGATTTCTTCATGCCAACATTTGTGACAGACTATTCAAACACATAGGATTTTCCATTGAGTGGTTATGATAAATAAACCTATGGGGTTCTCTCCAGTCCTACGCAAACACGAATTGAACTCCGAACAATAAGTTGTTGTACAAAAGTCTTAAAGTGCAATCAGTAATGGCATGGAGAAAATTTTGAAAAGCGACTAACAAGCTTTGTAAGCACAATGTAAGGAAAACATGCTAATATCGTACAGTTCAAGCTGTTAAAGAAAATAGTAATTTAGAGGCTGCTTTGTGCATTGGCTGTTTAGGAAAAAAGAACACACCTAAAATGTAACAGGTGAATGAGACAAACCTGCACCCTCATTCTAACTGAACAGCTAAAATTGTATGCCTATACTGAACTGATGTCTGTCAGGGCACTGCAGCCAATGTGTCTAATGTCCCTGAAGTAATGTCTGGTTTTTAAAAAAAATCGCTATAGTGAGTTTTAGTCAAGTTCCTGCTTCTGCTTTTCTTGTGTGATCAAGGTGTTTTTATTTACAGTCTGAGAAAGGAGAAAAGGAAGAGGAGGATGTTGATGAAGACAGCCAGTTCATGAAACTAGCTAAGAAACTGACTGAAAAATCCATACAAAAGAAAGGTCAGTCTACATTGTACTGAAGTGTTATGAGCTCTTAAAGAATGTTTGCTTAGGAAGGGGGAGTGGGCTTTTAAATCCTGACAATGAACCCAAAACCCCAGGACCAGGTTCTGTATTTGAAATGTGCTTAGTGCCTTTGTGATATTCACAGTTTAATCCCCAGTATGTATACTCAGAATTAAGTCTGATTGAGTTCCATAGGACTTGCTCCCTTCGTATTGTATTGCATTTAGTATTGCAGCCCTAAATAGGTAACTTCTTGATTCAACTCAGATGGAAACTCTTTTATCTGTTGACTATTAGAAGCAGTGTCCAGTAAAAATTGTCTCAGAACTTCTAGATTTTCTGGCTGTGGGCATCATCTGAGCGTTTGGTTTATTTTGTCTGTTTCTGCAGGGTGTTCCCTCCACTTTTAAAAAAAATAAGCTAGTATTTTTGGATTCTCTATGGTTCACTCTTCATGACACGAGACAGCAGAATCTCATGGTCTCTGGTCTCACAATGACAGTATACATTTTATAGCTCTGTATTGGGTAACACATTTGCTTTTCTTCCCAAGTAATTGTCTATAAATCAGATGAAAGGTTTTTCCTGACTTATCAGTTCCTCTTTGGCTGGACCCAGCATTACCCTGTCTGAGTGGCTTGTCCAGTTAATTTTCTGCCTCTGTACAGCACCACTGCAATGGCATCCCAAATTTACACAGCTTTCTTTGTTCTCCGCTATCCAGCACCCCCAGTAACAGCAGTCCCGGAACCAAAATTGATACTCAGGAATCCATTTGAAAGTTTACAGTCTGCCAGAAACCCACAGGTGAGTAGTTCTGTGGTATAATTTCAGGATGAATTTTTTTAACCTTATATACTGCAACTAGATAGGAATCCCCTGTCCCATGAATGTGGGCCTCATTTTGAATCATGGTTGCTGGAGTGCATGGCAGGTTATTGGCCTTGTCTTTGAACATGTGAGATTCAGGAGCTCAGTTGTAGAGCCATGTGATTTGCAAGTAGAAAATCCTGGGTGTTCAGTTCCTGGTTTCTTAATGTACAGACTCTAAGGACTGGGGGAGATTTCTGCAGAGTATCATGGAGATCAACTGCTATTATGGCGATCAGAAGCATTGACCATGTTGGGTTGGTTTGACTTGCAGTATCTATGTTTAGAACACAGTTCCAATACAGCCATGAGCTACCCACATACAAGGCATTAAATATTTTTATTTATACATACAAAGCTGCCAGGTTATCGGTCTGTCATGGTCAATCTTGCCTTCTCTGACTGGCAGTGGCTCTCCAGGTCTTACGGAAAGGGTCTTTCACTGCCTGGTCCTGTTGAACTGCACAAGCCAGGCACTGAACATGGAACATTTTGCATGCAAATTTTTTTTACCACTAAGCCAAAATTAATGTATTGCATGGATACACATGAAGCTGCCTTCTACTGAGTTAGACCATCAAGGCCAGTTTACCTGGCAGGAGATTTTTGGTGTTTTGGAATGAAGTGTTTCACCTCCTCTGCTATAAGCAAAGATGCCAGGAACTGAACCCCGGACCTGCATGCAAAGCAGCTGTTCTCCCACTGAGCCCCGGTCCTACCTTGATTGAAGAATGTTTCCCTGTGAGCCGTTCAGTATATTCAACCATGATGCTTTGTACAGTTTGTAGTTATCAAACATATGTATGTGCCATACGTTTAGTTTGGAGAGGAGACGTCTGAGGGGGGATATGATTGAAGTCTATAAAATTATGCATGGGGTAGAAAATGTTGACAGAGAGAAATTTTTCTCTCTTTCTCACAATACTAGAACCAGGGGGCAATCATTGAAAATGCTGGGGGGAAGAATTAGGACTAATAAAAGGAAACACTTCTTCACGCAACATGTGATTGGTGTTTGGAATATGCTGCCCCAGGAGGTGGTGATGGCCACTAACCTGGATAGCTTTAAAAAGGGCTTGGACAGATTTATAGAGAAGTCGATCTATGGCTACCAATCTTGATCTGTCTTGATCTGAGATTGCAAATGCCTTAGCAGACCAGGTGCTCAAGAGCAGCAGCAGCAGAAGGCCATTGCTTTCACCTCCTGCATGTGGGCTCCCAAAGGCACCTGGTGGGCCACTGCGAGTAGCAGAGTGCTGGACTAGATGGACTCTGGTCTGATCCAGCAAGGTAGTTCTTATGTTCTTACGTTCCAAACATTTTTGTCCAAGGTGGCTTCCAGGAAAAAACCAGAATACAGCATAAACTATAAAATCAAACATATAAAATAATAAAGCTGTGAAACAATATAAAGGGGCATAAAAGGCACAAAAACTGCAAAGAGTCCTGTAACTGCATAAAATCAAATGACATGCTTGTGGCCACCCACCTTCAAATGACAGTGGCCTACACAGCTGAGTCTCTGAAGGAGATAGTAACAAGTAGGCAGACTCAAGTGGAAACAGGAGGTCCTTTTAGATACCCTAATTCTATACCGGCTTTGAACCTCTGGACCCTTCCCTTCTTTACAGCTAAAGAATGGATCACTGCTGAATAGGCCTAAATCAGTCCTTCAGAAACTGTCAGCAATGTCGGACCTCAACCCAAATGCCCCCCGGAACTCACGTAATTTCATCTTCCATACCCTTTCCCCTGAGAAGAGTGAGGACATGAGAGAGAAGTCCAAGTCCCAGGTAGGTATTTGCTAAGAGATATTTGTGTGTGTTGGGTATTATGCTGTATTGATACTTCCCTCTGCATTTGGAGAGAGTAGGTCCATTCCAGTGCTTTGAAGGGTCTGGTTGGGCACCTGCTTGCATATAGGTGTGAAGTCTGTCCCACTGCTTAAAGTCATCTGGTTATGGCCTGCCCACCCTGGGGAGGAAGGGGGAGGGAGCCTGGCATCTGGTTGAGGCCCGCTCATCCACCCTGGCAGCACTGCATAAATTCCTATATTTGATATCAAATACCCAAATTAAAGGATCTTGGGTAACAATGCCAGGAAAAGCTTCTGCCTGAATCCTTGGAAAGAGCTTAGGGAATACAGGCCACAGGGGTTTATGTCTTTTATTTGTTTATGGCACGTTTACAGCAGTCCAGTTCTGCAAACTCCTCTTCATTACAGGTTCTTTGGTTCTTCCTTCCTTTGGTGGCCCCCTGTCAGTTCAGTGTTGTCAGTTCCCACCATAATGCCTTTTGCCTTTTCATTTTTATTGGTATCTCAGTGGAAGTTTCTGATGTGCCCTGGGGATGGCAAGAATATGGAGGGGCTAGGAATTGCAGTTAGGAATGCAGAGGAGGAGAACATAAGCAGGAAAACTTTCCCTATGATGAATGGGACAATGTGAATGTGGATTGCCTCTTTGTGAAATGAGAGATGATAGAAGTTTATTATGCTTGCCAGGTGCCTGGGTGGAAAGGGAACAAGCTGGTGCTTTGCCTCTGAGCTTGCCAGGTGTATCTGGCTGACTACTGGGCTCTTTTGATTGGATCCAGTAAGGGAGTTCTCACATTTGCCTGTCTTCAGCTGTTTCTGAGCTCTGAACAACTTCCTTGCCTCTCTTCTGTGAGATGCACCCTGTGGCAAAAGGAGAGGGGTAAACTGCCCAATTCTGTCCTGACAATGTTAGACTGGCAGGAAAGCCACCTGGTTTTTCCTTGAGTATAAAATACCCTGTTTTGAATCATCTGATGTTGAGTGTGGTTGCATGCTGTAATTAAATCTGACCTCCTACACAAGGAAGATGCTGGTGATTCTTTTTGCTCTTTGCTTTTGTGACCTTCTTTGTAGTGCTAACCTAATAGTTCTGTGTCATTTTCCAGAGTAAGAAACGAGCTCCCCTTCCCACAGCAACTCCTTCTCCCAAGAGGCTTCGGATGGATGATACTTCTGTTCAAGCAACCCGAAGTATATTCCAGTTCTTAGAGCGGTAGGAGTGGAAATTAATTGGGCCGCTTGGGATTATGTCTTGTGGTCCTCTGTGCCATACAGACCTCTGCTGTCCAGTGGCAAAGAACTGACGACTCTTTGTGGCCCTTCTGGAACTGCTTAGTGCCTGTTGGATAATGTCCCTTGCATCCTGGGGGTCTGCTCCATCTCCAGTCCTCTGCTTCGAGGGAAAACGGTTCCTCCTATTGGATGCAGCTCCAGGTTGGGCATCAATGGAATCAGCACTTCTGCTTATGACATCTCACATTGGGGGATACTGAACTGGTGCTGCGCTCTCAACAAGCCACTGTGGTGCCAAGTGCTGAGGGTGAAAGATATTGAAAGCCCGCTGTTCCTGTGGCTTTTTTCTTACCACTGTGGAGGCTGAGAATCCCTGTGTACACGCACACACAGACATTGTCCTCATTTTATATCTTGTTCTTTCTAAAAGAACGCAGAGTTGTAGAACAAAGGTATGTAGGGTTCTTGTGTCCCCTTGTTTGCCATGCCCCTTTGCTGATCTGTTCTGCATATGTAACAAAACTTGCATCATTGTAGAGGAATAAACAAGGGAAAAGGAGGGGAAAAGGAGAGCTTTCTGGATGGTTATGCTTTCCTTTTCACTCCTTCGTAGCCTCATTTGGGCTCTTTTAAAATGTAAAATCGAGAACTAGTGAATGGATCTTGTTTACAGCCAGGTCAGGCTTTTAGGCAACATTGATAGATGAACAGAATTGACACATCATGATCTGGTGTTCTTTTGGAATATGCAGCTCTGAATACATTTTACAGTGAGGTCCTGCCTCGTTTTTGACAACCTCAAAATCCGTTCCTAAACGGCTCAAGACCGTAATCCCGGATTGTAAATTAATCCTGTAAATGCAAATGCGTGTGTTGTATAAAATTTTAAAAATGGTGTGTACGCCACCAATAAAGAACATATTACTTCACCAAGCAGTCTGTCATAACAGCCACATGGTTGTTTTTTTTAATCTTCTGTTTTTAAAAAAGTGAGTTGATAAACCCCAATGCAAAGATTTCATAGGAAATAGTTTGGACTGTGTTGATAATTCCTCAGGCATTAGCTGTTGAATTTCCTTTCCCTTTATAGCCCAATCCAGAGGGCTTTCAGGTGGCTCAGTAAGGCAGCAAGCTCCAGAAACTCCCCAGTTACCTACAAGCCCTCCATAGGACTAAATGGGTGAGCTCTGCACTGGGGGCGTTTCTGGCTCAAAAGCCCAGTGGAAGCAGACTAAAGTTTGCTCCACCCCCAGGAATGCCCCTAGCCATGCCAGCATATAGCTTTAGGGCATGGGCTCTTCCAGGTTGGGCATTGCGGAGCTCCACAGTACCGACTCGCCTCTCAGCTTGCCCTCCCTGCTGGCATAAGTGCCACTTAGGCTGGCGGGGTGGGCAGATGCACCAGAGTGGTTCCACACCAGCTCCAAAAGCCACTTCAACCCCCACCCTCTGGACTGGGCTGTGTATCTGCCCTCCTTTTTTGGCTGAGCCTATCACTTGTAAATGCATTATTTTTCAGCATTTTCCAGTAAAGACAGGCCATCATGGTTGTGATTTTTCTTTAGTATCTTTAGGTTCCCCTCCCTTTTTTAAACCACACCAACCTGAACTTGTATGTTGAAGATAGAAGGTGTGGAGTTGAGCCAAGTCTAAAAACTGGTTCAGTTTGGTTTTCACTGAACCAGAACTAAATTTGAACTTAAAATCACTCAGTCTTTTGGAGCTAGTCCTTGAGCCTTTAAAAACACAAGAAAATGGTACTTGGTTCACAATATCGATTTAGATCAGGAGTTCTTCTGTGGTGCAGTGAAGGATTATTTCTATTCCAGCCATACATATATTTCAAATTGACTGTACAGCTTGGCTTGAAAAGTAAAGTATTAAAGTTGGACAAATCACTGTGTAGCAGTTCTTCTTGAAGTTAGAAATAGCTATGGAGCTTCTCTGAAACAGGCCTCCATCATTACCTCAAATAATGCTGCTCATAGGATCAAATAATTGTAGGATTGCAGAATGCAGAGAAAGGAAGACTAGCCCTCATGCGGCCGAGAATCCTCAGTTTCAGATAATGGAAGAGACGGAGTTCAACCTGGTAGACATTGGTTGCACACTGCAACTTGCTGTTAAAGGTGGTATGAAAAAAATAGCTCTATCAATATAGTAGGGATGTTTGCTTTGCGAAAGGCAATAGTAGGATTATCCAATAAGATGCTGGGTGTGAAAGAATCCTTGAACTCAATATTTTTATTATTTTATTTTATGACTGCTTCAGTTCAAGATCTTTCCATAGTTGACTGAAAAATGGAATGTCCCTAATAATGTTAAGGAAAGCATTTAAAGCCTGGCTGAATTGAAAACAGTGCTGCGTCAAGCAATGTAATAGTGATTTTTGTGGAGCTTGGCTAAGTTGCCAACTTTACACAACGGTGTGTACATCATTGGCTAAAACACCAGTAGCTTCAATGGAGAGTAGCCACACATGCGAGGCTGATGGCTGGTAAGAAGCTAGAAAAATGGTGTGCTGATGTAGAGCATATTGCAGTCGTTGGGTAATGGAAATTGAAGAAAGCTGTAACTGTTAACCTGCTGGCCTTGTTAGCAGCACAAGTTCATGGGAGAAGAAATTAAAAGGAGTTAAAGGCAGGGGCTGCTGACAGGCCCCGTGTTAAAGGTTAACATTGCAGACACGTTTCTAACCATCACTCTCTCTGCTGCTGCAACGGGTCCTGGGGGGCTGGAGGCGCTTGCAGAATTATATTTCTTACTTTTTTTTCCCCGGAGAGAGTGAGAGGCAGGGAAGGAGGTGGGGAAGCAAGAGACCTATTTGTTTGTCTTGTCTAATTTAATTTATGTTATTTATCAAAGAGACAGGCTATTTGGGAAACCAGATGGACCCAGGCTAAAAATGATCTGTATTTCACAATGTGAAAAATGGATTTTGAGTGGACAAGGCAAGAAGACATTTGTGTACACTGGTGTGAGTTTCTGAGCCCTTTCCCTGGGTTCCATATCTTTCATCAACCCTGCCCCCCCTTGTCCTGATCACAGGGTTAAAACATCAGACTCATGCCTTGGGGTGTGAGGAGACAGCGTGTCACTTAAGAAGAAAGAGTGTCCTGTTGCAGTTTTGTTTCGATTGTTAAAGAAGCTATCTCATTACTGGAAATATCTTCAGTGAGTGATGACAGGAATATGTTCTTGAAGCAACATTATTTAAGTGGGCCTTTCTGCAATTGCAAACAGTTGCAGAAACCAGCTGCCTTTGTCTTTTCCTTTGGGTTTCTGGTTTCATTTTTTTTAAAAAAAACTACAAAGCAGACCAGTATTATTACCTTCATTTTGTAGATTTTTTTCGGAGCGGGGGGGTTGTCTTAGTTTCCCCCCCCCCCCCATGTGCTCATGACTTGGGTAATAGTTAAGCTAGGCTTCTCCAGTCATAGAGTGGTCACCACCACACTACCTTTCCATAATTACATCCATGCAAACTGATGTTACAATTACAGTCCTAGTCTTCTGTGTAGAAGTTGATCTGACCTAGCCCCCCTCCCACAGGTTCACTCCAGAACAAACTCAGAATGGCTGCAAATGAACAGGTGAGGGGGAACTGAGTGTGCTCAGAAAATGACACTGAGGAGGAAGTGCAGGGAAGCAGAGAAGCGTGGGAAACATAGTTGAAGACATTTTCAAAACATTTCAGACAATCATTTTAAAAGGGATTCATTTTAAAAAGTTTGGAGCCTGGAAACACAATGTTTGCGAGCAAAAACAATGGAGGAAATGTTTTATTTCCTGCCTCAAAACGTTTTAAAAGATTTGTGCGGAAAAGGCCTCACTGTCATTTTGATATCAGTTTGATCCCGACTCCATATTTCAATGCTAAGATGTTGCTGTTTTTCACCAAGTTACAGCTGACTTATGGTGACCCTGTAATGCTTTCAAGACCAGAGGCATTCAGAGGTGGTTTGCCGCATCCTGACCCTGGTATTGCTTGGAGGTCTCCCATCCAAATACTAGCCAGCGTCAGGGCTGAGAGTGCGTGAGTGGTCCAAGATCACCCAGCAAGCTTCCATATTATGAGTAGGGATTGGAATCTGGGTTTCCCACATCCCTAGTCTGACATCTTAACCACTATACCAGGGATGTCCCAGATGTTCATGGACTATGATTCCCATCAGCCCCTGCCATCATGGCCAATTAGCTATGCTGGCAGGGTCTGATGGGAATTGTTGTCTGTGAACATCTGGGGTGCCAGAATTGGACACCCCTGCACTATACCATGCTGGCTGCATGTGTACAAGGATCAAAATGGGGTCTTTTGTAAGGGGACATCTTAAGCACCAAACTCTACACACCAGCTCTAGCAACACCCTGTCCTACCTTATGCAACTCAACAGTTATACATTCAGTATCTGCATGTGGACATGGATGTCTAGAAATCTAGAGTAGGTTCTGTTGTACTTCGCTGGCTGAGAAGTATTGCTCAGCATGTTTGCTCTTGGAGCAAAGCATTTCAGGGTTGCTTGGAACCTTTGCTTTCTGTCCTTTAGTAATGGGGATGGATTAATTTAGAATCATGGGCCACTGAACTGAGAGCTCAGGTGTGGCAGAATAGCAGCTGCCTGTTGCTGACTAAACAGCAACTGAAGGCACAGATCTTTGATTAGGCTCCCGGGAATGGAGTAATTAACAATGAATAGATCAGCTTGCCTTGGGTTGCCTCATTAACTACAATACTGGTGTTATTTTTAAAAGCTTTGTGGAAGGAGGTAAGTGTAACTTCCCAGAAGGCTGCAGGAAAGCTGACATTCAAGAGGGAGAGAGTGTCAGCATAAGTATTTTCTGATTCACCAAGCAGGTCTTTGTGGTCACTTGTGTTACAGTTCGGTTGCACCGTAGAAAATCCACAGATATGATCGTGTATCACATTTCCAGACTCCTAAGTTGTTCATGGTAACTAAGAGTAGATTTAATAATTTTTTTAAATTGACTCAAAATTTTGATTTTAAAATTTGAGTAATAAGCTTCTTTTAAAAAAGGCTGCGGATGCAAAGAACCAAAGTTTATACCACTCTTAAAACTGAATTCGTAACTCTACGACAAAGACAAAGGTTCCAGGGAAACTAGAAAGGCAACAATGTTGGATTTATACATGAAAGACCTGGATTTGAATTTTCACGAATGTGATCACCTGCTCTCAACCTTGCCTCCCTCACAGGGCTGTTGTGAGGAAGGAAAAAGAGGGATAAATAACTCACTGGAAAAAGGACAATGTGTAAACATGAGAAAAGCAGAAATTGCCTTCCATTCATCAAACAGATGGCATTCAGAGACAGATTTCCTTGGAACCTGGATGTTCTACTGAGGCAATAGATCAGGAAGATAATAAATCCATGATGGAGAATCACTTCATATATCATACTCCTTTCAGCAGGAGATACAAATGAAGAAGGGCTTGTGAGTTAGGGGGAAGCTGACTGGGCCGCAAAGACAGGCCCTAGGGCAGGGCAGGCGACTCACTTGCAAAGGACAACTCCATCCTTCAGCCCCTTCTGGAAGTTGGGCCCAATCTCCCTGCCAATGATGCCTTCGATCCATTCCTGCAGTTCCAATTTCTTCTGAGGATCATGCTTGTGGGCAAGCTGGAGAGGGGGAGAAAAGGACAGGGTCAGACCCTCCAATCCTCAAACCCTTGAGGTATCTTTCTGCCTTGTGCCAAGTCCTCCACCCCACTTTCAGCTCAGTCAGACCACAGGAAAAATATCTGACGTTCTTCACGACCACACTCAAAGCCTCCTTATGTTGAGTCCATCTGTCTAGGCCAGTGGTGGCGAACCTATGGCACGGGTGCCAGAGGTGGCACTTGGAGCCCTCTCTGTGGGCACACGCAAACAGAGTTCGTCATGTTGTGGGGGGGAGATCGCGCCCTCCCCCACATCTAGGCTGGCCTGGGCCACTGGGCTCGATTATTAGCAATAAACCTAAGACCTAGTTTTGGGGAAGCAATGTAGGTAACCCTGTTAAGCACTGTTAAACAGCACTGATTTTCATGTGAAGAACTAAAGCACTATCCTTTACCTGGGAGTAAGCTTGGTTGCTGGCAATGGGCTTGCTTCTGAGTAAACCCTCCTAGGGTCGTGATTCACCCGTTGGAAGAGTTGCACGGTTGCTTCAAAGCAAAGCCACTGGCTACCACCAAGCTTACTCCCGAGTAACGCACGCCTCGGAGCCAACCATTTTTTCTAAACTAAAACCTCAGTATTCAGGTTAAATTGCCGTGTTGCGATAAATAAGTGGGTTTTGGGTTGAAATTAGGGCACTTGATCTCAAAAAGGTTCGCCATCACTGGTCTAGGCTGGTTTTGTTTCCTGATAGGATATGGTTCTCCAGGGCCTCAGAGTAAAAACAGTTCTTTCCCAACACAACAAGTCTCCTCCCCCACCCACCCACCCACCCTCCAAAAGACTCAGGCTTGTGCATATTCCAGGTACCATCTATTCCATCACACGAGCATGTGATCTGAACATTTTAGCTTTTATCTGACAAACTCAGGTTTCTAGTCCTCATGGAAAACCTTCCCTATTGAAGCTGATTTCCTGGTTGTTGTTTTTTAAGTTTCCTTTTCTACCCCATGTCAATTCTACAGCCACATCTTAGGGAAGACCAATGAAGCTATCCAACCTTTACTTCCTGATTCATATCAAACACAGCCTCCTTTTGTGGCTTCAAACCGTAATTTGCAGTGCTCACACTTGAGGGTTAGCAAGTCACAGTGTTATCACTGCCTTGCTAGAACATGTTGGTGAGACACTTTTTTATGACTGTTATGATGTCAACAAGGGAAGACAGACAGTTCTAAAAAATAGGAAGTCTAACAGCAGGCAACTGATAAACAGACTAGCTTGCAAAAGCTTGTGGGGGAAGAAAATCTTGTTTCAGACTAAGGTCCCTGTTTATTTTTCCTTTAGCAAGCTAACAGGGCTGCACTCTATGGAAGTTAGTGAGAGAGCTGTAATTTACAATTAAAAAGGTAAAGTTTCCCCTTCAGTCGTGTTCGACCCTGGGGTACCACTGCAAGCAAGGCAAGCCGTTTTTGTGGGGTAATTTGCCATTGCTTTCCCCGGCTATTCTTTACCCCCTAGCTATGAGCTAGGTACTCGTTTACAGACCAAGAAATGGATGGATGGCTGAGTTGACCATGAGCCAGCTGCCAGGATATCTGACCTACAGGGGGCTCAAACTCCTGACTGTGTGAGTGGCAGTGCAAGCACTTAACCACTTCGCCACGCAGCTCCTAAATTTACAATTAGGGAGTGTCCAACTCCCGAACACCTTGCCTGGCAGCTATTTAGCATTAAAGAATCTCTTGCATTTTTCAAAAGGCTATTTTCTTTTAGCAAAACCTGGGGCAATAATTCTTATCACCTTTATACCATCACCCTTCACCCAGAGAACCTACAGCACCTTGTGTTATTCTTCACTCCTCTGACAACAACACTGCGGAGTGGATTAGGATGAAACCCAAGCAGCTGCCTCAAAGTCTCCCAAGCAAGCTGGAAGGCGTGTGTGTGTGTTATGTTGAATGAGGCCCTTGGTCCACCAAGGTCACTCTTGTCTACTCAACTCTCTGGAGTGGCTCTCTGGGGTTACATTCACATCACCTACTACCTGATCCTTTTAACTGGAGATGCCGGGGATTGAATATACAAAGTCAACCTCAATGCATGTAAGCAATGGATTAGTATGTATTCTTGAAATAGTATTGTTTGAGAAGTGATGTAAGTTTAGTAATACACTCAATTGTATGAAGACTTTCCATGTTAATCCATGACAAATCCATGAAATTAACAGTTAAGTATTTTTATTTGAGATATATAAAAATAATTTGGATTTGTATAGCAGTATCTTGCTTGCTGCTTTTATATAAAATCATTCATGGCAGTGGCAGAAAATGCTGTTGACTCCTAGTTGATGTATGGAGATCCCACAGGGTTTTCAAGGCAGGAGATGTTCAGATGTGGTTTGCCATTGCCTGCCTCTGCGTAGTAACCCTGGGCTTCCTTGGTGGTCTCCCATCTAAGTACTAACCAGGACTGACCCTCCTCAGCTTCCGAAATCAGGCCACACTGGGCCACCCACATTAGGAAGAATCATTCATAGCACCACCAATTCCTGCAGAAGATATGAGCTAATGGGGCTGGGTTGTGGACTGGGAAGTCCTGGGTTCAGATCTCATGTACCCCCACACATCACCGCCAGCAAAATGCAACTCAGGTACACTAGAGAGTCAGCCCCTTCCCCTTTAACAACCCTTGCACAAAGAAATGGAAGGTGATACTCCTGGAACTGGGCAGAACATTCATGCTTAAATCCCCAGACTTGTACAACTTTAGATTGGAAGACAACAGCCTTCCCCTGCCACAAGGCTCCTTTCTGCTTTGGGCAGAACTCCTCACAGGGGATTGAAGGCCCACCAAGTGATTGTGCAAAACACACACATACACCCCAAAAGCCACACAACCCTGGACAACCAAGAAAGCTTCCCACATTACACACCCTAATGGTTTGAGATGGAGGTATCTGAAGGACCATCTTATCACATATGTTCCTGCCTAGGACTTAAGATCCTGCATGTACCATCTGTCAAAGAATCTCATTTCCTTGGTATGTGAGAGAGGGCCTTTTTGGTGGCAGCCCCTTTATTAAGGAATAATCTATCCAGGGACATATACCTGCCCCCCTCACTTGTATTTTTCAGGGCAGTTGAAAATGGTTTATTTAGTGCTGCATTTGATTAAAGCAGTCCTAAACTGAGATTTTAAAAAATTATGTAAGTGTAAATAAAGCACTCTACTTTATGCATTTCATCTATAAGACACCTTGAGCTCCCTTAAGGAAAAAAGGCAGCTAAAAATCCTCGCAATAAATAGAGATAAAATGCCTCAAAAGCTGGGGAGTTTCCCCCCACAAGTTCTGTGGCTCACGGCCCTTACTTTGTGTGGAGAAGGCCCTTGGCAAACTCCAGACTCACCAAGTGAAGCAAGTAACTGGTGCCACAGACAAGCTCTCGGGACACAAGACCCTGGAGACGAGCCAGTGATTTAGAGTTTTGTTAATAATTATTACCCCACTATGTTTCATAAGGTGCTTAAGTATCTGCGTTGTTTTATATGTTTTATATGTTGTTCAACCTTTATCCAGTTGCACATTAGTTACCATATATACACAATATACCTCTACGAATGGTTTACGTCTTATCAAATTGTCTTTACAATTTGGGACATTTGCATATACCAGTAAGTTCATTTGCCTTGCGTCTGTATATACAGTCCATGTTTTCCAGGCTTGGCTGGCCTTAGATTTTTAGACTGTGTTTTGACTGTATATATTTGCTACTCAGATAACGAGGAGCCACTGCCGGGCAAACTCAGCATCACGTCGTCGCCCCCTCCCCCAGAAGCCCCCAAGCCGCGCCACCCTTCTGCAGGGCGTATGCAGAGCCACCTCACCTAGCAGCACGCCCCCGCACTGCGCCCCTCACCCGGCTCCTGACTTCCACCGACAAGCCTCAGTTGGGCATCTCGTTGAACTGACTGGCTGCCCATCCTCTGCCTTCCTCGGCCTTTTTCTGAACCCAAGTTGGGGGCGCCGCCTCCCGCCGTGACCGAGAGTTGAAATAGCCGGGGAAGGCCAGAAAGAGCCCAATTTCTGGGGGATGGGAGTTTCCAGTTTGGGACCCCCGCAGGTCTGGGACATCTTTCCCAAAAGGGGGGGGGGTGCACAATGCACTGAACACCCCCCCCCCCGTTTCTCACCTGGAATGACCCCTTTTCCTAAATTGGCCCAGGGCGGCTCCTATTCTTTTAAATTGGGGGGCCCTGACAGCAAAACAAAGCAGACGTTAAAGGGCACTTTAGAGGCTAACAAAACGGATTCCAGCCTCAGCGTCCTTTAGGGAGAAATGCATCAGGTAAAGTTTGGTTTGACTTATGAGTGGTGAGGCAAGAAGCAATTCTAGGTTAATCTCTGCAGTGTTTGTCCTTAAATTGCTGTTTTGGTATCTGGTCAGGCCTGGGAAACATGCTGCCAGACGTAGCTTTCTATGACATTCTGTGCATACTCAGGCACTTTCTTCTTTGCCCACAACTGGTTGGTTCGGTGGAAGCTTTACATTTTAAAAATAACTGGAAGGGGCATGTTTTGGATGTCATAACCTTGGTTTACCTGGTCCTAAATGTGTACTGAATGCACATCTAGTGTGCATTGTTGAAATGAGATTTTCTTAGAGAAGTAAGACCGAGTCACCGGGCCTTTGGGGAGGCCAGCCACTGATGGTGTGCGCCCCTCCTGTCTCTCCTTTTAACATCTTGGTAGTTTGTGACATCTATACCGTCCCCCTCTCTGGGAGGGGTTTTACTGATAGTTTTAACGTCGGACGCCAAATGATTCATAGAACGCTGTAATTTTATATATTTTAATGATGCTGATATCTTAATTTTATTGTTATATTGTTTTGTAATATTTGTTGTTCACCGCCCAGAGCCCTTAGGGGATGGGGCGGTTTATAAATGCAATAATAAATAAAAAAATAAAATAAAGGATTGTAGGTCTTGAAAAAAAAACATTTTAAAACCTGACTCCCCAGACAGAGCAACAAAAGCCCAATGCAGAACAGCCAGAGAGGCAAAATAGAATTATAATAATTTCTAAATATATGGCAGCCACCTCCAGATCAGCTGGATAAGCTCAATCTGCACCTTTTTAAACTGCTTCCCAAATAGGTTTCCTTGGGAGTAAGTCAAAGGAAATGTTAGGTTTACTTGGACTGTACTTGTCTCACTGGAACTGTGTCAAGAATGGCACAATAGCTGGACTTTAAATATTTTGGATTTTTGAAATAATTTACAGCCGGTAGATTATTATAAGGTTTTTTGGGGGTAAGAACTTCTTAACTTCTGTAGCTGATTCCTACCCCTTTGCCACCTTTGAGAGGAATCTTTTATTCCTACCCTTCAGTTGGAGGTCCAAGCTCTGATTCTGACCTTCTTCTCTGGCAGACAGCTACATGGATGTCCTGACAGTGACATGACAGGGGTTAGGAACTCCAGGCAGAGCAGCTGATGGGAGGCGCAGGAGAGGGATCAGGCCTGACTTCCCAACATCCCCACGCTGTGAGCAACATCCCCCCCCCCCCCCGAGCAAGAAGAAGAATTTGATTTATGCCTTTCCTTTCTCTCCTGTAATGAGTCTCAAGGTGGCTTACAAACTCCTTTTCTCTTCCTCTCTCCACAATAGACAACTTGTGAGGTAGATGGGGCTGAGAGAGTTCAGAGAGAACTGTGACTAACGCAAGGTCACCCAGCAGGATTCTTATGAAGGAGCGGGGAAACAAATCCAGTTCACCAGGTAAGAGTCCGCTGCTCATGTGGAGGAATGGGGAATAAAACCTGATCCTCCAACTTAGAGACCAACACTCTTAACCACTACACCAAGAACAGCATCCGTATCCTATCTTCTAGGCGGATCTCAATAAAAGATAGGACATGGCCTTTGATCTTCTTTTTGAATTTTGCCTGGACCAGAATTACTTTTTACAACTTAATTCTCATCCTAGGGTTGCCAGGTCCTCCAAGGGGCACTAGATTTGGATTGAAAAGTTCCTGGAAATGTGTGGTGAGGAGTAGAGTCCAGGGAGGACAGGGTTGGGAGAGCAGGATCCTCAGCAGGGGATAATGCTATGGAGTCCATCCTGCAAAGCTGCAGCTTTCTCCAAAGGTTGGTTCTGGTGGGTTTTCCGGGCTGTGTGGCTATGGTCTGGTGGATCTTGTTCCTAACATTTTGCCTGCATCTGTGGCTGGCATCTTCAGAGGTAAGATGCCAGTCACAGATGCAGGCGAAACATTAGGAACAAGATCCACCAGACCATGGCCACACAGCCCGGAAAACCCACCAGGACCAGTTGAATTCAGCTGAGAAATCCAAAGGATCTGGTCTGGGTAGTCTGGAGATCACTTGTAATGCTGGGAGATCTCCAGGCCCCACCTGGAACAATACACAGCTAAAAGAAAAAAGCACAAGTCCCTCCAAGCAGCGCTGATGAAATGACAGTTTTGAAACACAAAGGTTATCTGGAAATCCTGTCTGCTGCTGTTCACTGTATAATTTGCCATTAATTGACTTGGTTGCATATGATTGTTTTTGGTTATCAGTGTATGATGCTATAAGTTATACTTCTGAATTATTACTGGATGTCAAAACTTATTATTTATGATTATGAACTGCAATGTTTAGATCACAGCACGTAACCTTTGGAAGTGATTTATATTGTGAAGAAAATAAAGTAAACTAAGCCTGTGAATTACCAAGACAAATCACCCTTTACTTCCAAACTTTCAGCCTCCACACGTTTTATCCTTTTCTTCTTGTTGGCCTACTTGGAGGTTAGCAGCTCTTCAGCCCTGTGAACCTGGTCATGGAGAATGTAGATGTGATCCAGGTTACTTTGTAGAGATGATCCTAGAGACAGCACCAGCCACACAAGACCTCTTCACTTTCCAAAGATTTGGATTCCATGGTCCATTTTTGTTCATTTTTCATTTCCTGCTCCCTCACCTCAGATTTTGTGGATTAGCTATTGTATTCACACTCTGCCAATGCTAAAAAAACACCCTCTTATGTAATTATTTATTGAAAGTGTTTTTATCCTTCCTGCCTGTTAACTCTTGGATCTGTATAATTAAATTAGATTATATGTAAATTAATATTTAATATATTCCATTTGTATATTGTTATATTAAATGACATCCATTTATTGTAATGGGACATATAAAAGCACACCCCAAAATCCCACAGAAATGTAAAAACATCAAACTTCTCCACAGCAGTATAAAACATTGAGTTTTTTAGGATAGTCAGAAAGCCTGAGAAAAAAATGACCGTTAAAGTCACACACACACAAAAAGACACAACGTGTACCTTCTAAAAAATTTAAGGGCTGAGCACTGAGAACAGGAACTGGGATTACCTCACAGCTATGCCACTTTTGAAAAAAGCCCAGCATGCAGTTTCTTGTCTTTAAACCAAAATGTAATTTACCAGATAAACATCTTGACAACCTTAATTTGAGAACAAACTTCAACTCAAGCCTCAGTGAAACTGGAGATTAGCCGCAGGGCCTGTTTTTAGAGCTGTAGGGCTGTGTTCTAATTAGAAAGCATAGAGTGTCCATGGGCACGCACAGAGTGCCTGGCTTTCCTGCATTGCTGAAGCATGACAGTCACTGTGCATGCACATTTGGGATAGGACAGGAGAATTCTCTAGACAGAAGAGATGATTTCCAGACAGAATATCAGAACTCAGAGAGAAATAACAAATTCTCAATTCCACTTGCTAACTGTAGCTGAATAAATGTTCCTTCCAGTGTGGACCAGGGGAAAACACAGAACTGTGCACCCCTTGTGGATAACCACAGGCAACCATGTTCTGGGGTCATGCTAAGTCTGAGGGAACCACATGGGTAGAGGAGAACATGTCACCCAACAGAGTACAATTTCCTGGAAAGTCTATCCACTGGCCAACCTGGAGAAAAGTCTGTCCACTGGCCTTCCTGACTGCTACCCTGTACTTTGGGACAAAGTCAAGATGTACTTTATTACCTTCCCAACATCATAACTAGGAGAGCAGGGCTTCAGTGCAGTCACCTAGCTTCTTGCCAAGCAGAGAAACGAACTGAAAATTACTGAACATGGGGATCTAAGACTTCTACTTCATTCCTTGCAGCCTGTTGTGGACAAGTTGGTATCTCTGCACTAAGCACACCACAAAGAAGAAGTTGAATTTGGAGCTATATCCCTTTTTTGTCCTGTAAAGAGACTCAAAGAAGCTTACAAACTCCTTTCCCTTCCTCTCCCCACAACAGGCACCTTGTGAGGTAGGTGGGGCTGAGGGAGTTCTGGCTAGCCCAAGGTCACCCAGCAGGAATGTAGGTGTGTGGAAACACATCTGGTTCACCAGATAAGCCTCTGTCACTCAGGTGGAGGAGTGTGGAATCAAACCTGGTTCTCCAGATTAGAATCCACCTGCTCTTAACCACTGCACTACACTATTCCAGTTGAGGCTTGGTTGGTGCCTTCTTAACATGAGGCCCAACATCAGAATCCCATTGACTGGCCATTTAGAGTCTGGCTATCCTTTCCCCAGATTTAGCAGCCCAGATGGTTTGTTGAGCCCTTGCAAGTCTGATTTCAACTTGGTGGGTTGTGAATTGTATGGACACATGCTGTACGGATACTGAAAAAAAGAAAAGTGCTCCCTATGTGTGACTTCATTAAAAATAGATGTGAAAAAAAAACTCACAGGAGCCAAGAAGAGAATGAATGGGGCATTTTTATTTTTTATTTTATGGAAGGAGAGCATCACAATCCGAATGTGGGCAGGTGGGGGTGGGGAGGCTGCCCTGTCTCTTCTTCCAATGACTACAAAGCGCTTGGCCTCCTAGCCATGTAAAGGCAATTTAGCCCACGACATTAATCTGCCTCTGACAGACTGGAAGGATGCTCCATTTATCACTGCCCTGTACTGGAGCCTGGATAAAGTTAACACTGTGTCAAAAGGAGGTCCCTTAGTGAATCCTCAGTTCTTGGTATATGTGTGCATTTAATAAATGGCCTGAAGTAGAATAGGGAAATTGAAATATAGTGGACTGGTGTCTCTGTTTGCTTCCTGTACCTGAAACTTGCGACTGAGCTTGCATTAGGATATGGTAACAATATTGCTTCAACCAGTGTTAGGAAATGAGGTTTGTCAGAAGGCACCTGGAAGTGATAAATGGGGAGTAGAGGAAGTATTTGCTGTTTTTGTGGGAAGGAAAAAGAGGTCAGAAGTAGGAGCTCTGGAAGTAGTACAATCCTGGGAAATAGGGGCAAAAATCTAAAATTTATTTTAAAGTTTCTAGTTCTCAAGGTTGCAGAGAGGATTTAAAAAACAATAATAACTGCAAAGGCAGCTATTTGAAATTGGCTACAAGGGCAACTAATTCCACCAACCACTGGTAAATATAAGTCGGGAACTGTCTCTTTTTATGGAAGTATCCTTGCTAGAATCCTGCAGAACTTCCTCACATATAATTGTAAGCAAAATGGTGATCCATGCTAAAATGTGCATATGATTTGCATAAGCAAGAACATGCAGCTCTCCTTTGGTTCACCTGAAACCTACCCTTCCTCCCTCCCTTTACACATAGCTTGTTTCAAGTAGCTGTCTCCTTTCTGAAGATGGAGGCACTCAGCCCTTCCACACATGCAGAATAACGCACATTCAATCCACTTTCACAGTTGTTTGAAAGTTGATTTTGCTATTCTGCACAGTAAAATCCAGCTTCAAAGTGGATTGAAAGTACATTATTCTGCATGTGCGGAAGGGGCAGCAGAGCACGTTCCTCTGATAAAGTTCTGAATTGTTAGGCAGGTTTGTATGGCTGTAGGTAGTACCCTTGTCCATTTAGGGCTTTAAAAGTAAGACTTTGGACTTTAAATTGTGTCTGCAAATAAGCTGGGAATCAATGCAGTTCTTTCAGCACTGGTGAGATATGTTTTTTATGACCAGTTCCTGCTAAAATCTTGCTGGTGCATTGTTAACCAAATGACGTTTCCAAGCAATCTTTAAAGATGGACAAATGGCATTAATTTGATCAGGATGTGACTGCAGCATGACAAACAATACATGTTTCTCTGAAAAATGGCTGCCATTTATACTGGTTTTGCATTGAAGGGGAATGGATGTGATAAAGATTGCAGTTCTTCCAGGGTAATGATTATGACCAAGAGACCTGGCCAGAATTAGCCATGACTGTGGACCCATAGTATCCATCTCAGAATCTTTTGTAAGAGGCTGTATAACCCTGACCTGTGGACAGCCCAGGTGAGCCTGATCTTGTCAGATCTTGAAAGCTAAGAGGGTTGGCCCTGGTTACTATTTGGATGGAGACCCCTAAGAAAATTCAAGGTTGCTAAGCAGAGGACAGTGATGGCAAATCATCTCTGAATGCGTCTTGCTTTGAAAACCCTATGGGACTACCATGTCAGCTGTGTTTTGATGGCAAATAAATATATTATATGTATATTATATGAGAGGCCTGGACTTAGATGGTCTAGGCTTGTCTGAACTCAGAAGCTAAGCAGGGACAGCCCTCTTTAGTACTTGGATGGGGTACCTCCCCAAAAGTCCAGGGTCGCTACACAGAAGTAGGTAATGGCAAATCATTTATGTTTGTCTCTTGCCTTGAGAACCCTGCAGCTATAAATCAGCTGTAACTTGACAGCACCTTCCACCTTATATGTGGGACTCTGCTCTTCCACCACTAGAGAGCAGCATTGTATCACCACCAACTTTTTTTACAGTCAATATCAGGCACAAAGGGAAGGCTGAGGCTCAATTCTAGGATTCTTATACCAACTTGTGACTTCAATGCTAGACTGAAACAAGACTCTGTACCCCTCAAAGAGTCTGCTCAGAACCCTCTGTGACCCACTGTCCCTTTGTCAGCATCACTGACAATAATGTGATGTGACTTTGATCAGATATTGATAGACCAACAGAGTTGGGTGAAGACTTTGGATAATTTCAGTAATTTGAGCTGCATTTTTTCAAACATCTCAAATTACCCAAGTCCGAAGTTACAGTTCCACTAAGTGAGAATCATTCTCTCACTGACATAAAAAAGTCTTCCTTCTAACACACTTAGTGGAAAAGGAGTGTTTGGATCCAACCCAACATTTTTTTCTGTGTTAACATAAAAATAAACCAATTCATATATATTATGCGATGTAAAATAAAGAGAAAATAATCTTCAGTACTATGTCTTCAAGACTGATGCCGTATGTCTTGCTTGATGTCTCCCCCTGGTTTAATAGTATTCCAAAACAAAATCAATGTTTTCTCATCACTGTTTTAAAAATATGTCATTTGAGTTAATTGGCATTTGAGACAAATAAGTTCAAGTATCTTCTGTTATTGGATACTTGATTAGCCCCAGTATTTTGTTAGTACATACCATTAAATTATCCATCTATACTATCTTCAGCAAGTAAGCTAATACTGGAGAAGCATTTCAGGCTTAAAAACCAATGGACTTACTTAAACTATAAAGTGCTTGCAAAATAAATAATACATTCAGGAAATATTTTCATATGCCGGTGTGGTCACCAGCTCATACGGGGAGGTGTAATTTGTACTGGAATCTTAAATAGAGTTGTATCCATCTAAGCCCACTGATCCCAGTGGAATTTAAAGGATGTAACTGTTCAGGACTGTATGGTTATTCTTGCATCTGTTCATAGAATAATTAACAGGCTTTACTGTACTTCGATTAAGATCTTAAATAGGAGAAAGGTAGCATAGACCCAAAGATCCTATTCTCTATAGTGTTTTCTGTAATTACACTTTAAAAGATGCTTTCACATGAGCAAAGGTGCTATGAGATCCTTCTCACAGGAGAAAACAGGATACCATGCCTTTATTTTATTTGTGAAATCAGATATATTCCCTTTATTTTTGCCTCACTTGTTAAGCGAAAGAACCTCAGAGTTGTCCAGCTTTCTAGAGAGGATTGTTCTTATACCAAAGGCAGTCAGCAAAAGGGCTGCACAATGGTGATATTGAGGAATAGGGGGTGGAGTGGGGGTTACCCTGATTAAAGTGGAGTGTGTATTCCTGCTCTCTCCTCATTTTCCCCTGTGTTAAAGTAACAGTGCATAAATCACATGGAGGGCTAGGAAGAACCTTCCTGGATCAGATTAAGTCCACCTAATTCAGTATCCCATTTCCTATTATGGCCAACCAGATATCCCTGGAAGGACAGGGAAGAAGCAGGACAAGAAGATCTTCCTAACGTAAGAGCCCTGCTGGATCAGCCCAGTGATCCATATAGTCTAGCACACTTATTCAGGCAGTAGCCAGTCAGGAGCCCTGGAGGGTCAACAATCAGGGCATAGAGGCCAAGACCTCCCCTATTGTTGCCTCCTATTTCTGGTATTCAGAAGTTTACTGCATCTGGGTGAGGAGATTCCAATCATCAAGAATAGTGGCCATTGATGGATCTCTCATCCATAACACTGTCAAACCACCTATTTAAAGCTATCCATTCAAGTGGCCGGCACAGCATCATTTGGCAGTGAATCCCTGCAGTTACTTGCTAAGTTAAAAGGTAGTGGCGTAGGAGGTTAAGAGCTCGTGTATCTAATCTGGAGGAACCGGGTTTGATTCCCCGCTCTGCCGCTTGAGCTGTGGAGGGTTATCTGGGGAATTCAGATTAGCCTGTACACTCCCACACACGCCAGCTGGGTGTCCTTGGGTGAGTCACAGCTTCTCGGAGCTCTCTCAGCCCCACCTACCTCACAGGGTGTTTGTTGTGAGCGGGGAAGGGCAAGGAGATTGTAAGCCCCTTTGAGTCTCCTGCAGGAGAGAAAGGGGGGATATAAATCCAAACTCCTCCTCCTCCTCTTCTTCTTCTTCTTCTTCTTCTTCTTCTTCTTCTTCTTCTTCTTCTTCTTCTTCTTCTTCTTCTTCTTCTTCTTCTTCTTCTTCTTCTTCTTCTTCTTCTTCTTCTTCTTCTTCTTCTTCTTCTTCTTCTTCCTCCTCCTCCTCCTCCTCCTCCTCCTCCTCCTCCTCCTCCTCCTCCTCCTCCTCCTCCTCCTCCTCCTCCTCCTCCTCCTCCTCCTCCTGTATTATCCATTAGCTTAATTGGGTGTCATCACCCCAAAGTAGGCTATTCAAAGGTACATTATCTTTTATTAGAAAGTGCTATTTAACAGTCCCAGCTAATAGACACTGATAGTCCCATCCTCCAAATTTATCTGATCCCTTCTGGAAAACATCCTTAGCTCCTAGACATCAGTACATCCCATGACAATGAATTCCAAAACCAGTTAGGCACTGCATGAAGAAGTACTTCTTTTTCTCTGCCCAGATCTACAGCCCAACCGTTTTTCTGGGTCACCCCAAGTTTGAGTATTGCAGGTGGGGAGAAAGCTGTCTGTCTTTTTTTCCTACTTTCTCTGCATCATATATCATGGTATAAAATTAGTTTGTTAAAATGAGGTAGCCATGTGTATGAACATAACCTAAGAGGTTTTGGACTATTAAAAATATTTGAAACAGGCTATCCTTGTTGTGTTTGGCTCAAGGTTTTGTGCCTTGTTTACACATAGACTGGTTCTATAGGTTTTCTGTACAATAGTTTCTTGGCCACTTTAGAGAGAAATGAGGGTCCTGAGAGGAGAGAGGACCGTGACAGAACATCTGTTTTGCATACAGGAAGTTCCAGTCTCAGTCCCTGTCTTTATTTTTTTGTTTTTAGAATAGAGCAGTGGGTGATATTAAAGATCTCTGCCTTACATCCTGGAAGAGCAACTACCAGTCAAAGAAGACAATTGCAATCTTGATAAACCAGTGGCTGGGCTCAGTACAAGGCATATTTGTGTGTGGTGCTAGACTTGGGCTGCACAGCTACCTTTCCATGAGCCAAACTCAAGGATCATTTTATCTCTCATTCCTAAAGCTCCCTCTTGGTTGTATGAGTGGGCTCAGAGGCAGCCTCTCCTTCCCTCCTAGTTTTAATGATTTTAAAGCATAAGAGAATGGAACTTATTCTGAGACAGTAACCTTAGCTGCGGGCGCCTGTGTAGCAAATGAGGATCCAACTTTTTCATCCATTCTGTACAGCTGAAGAAGGCCCTAGTTGCCTAGCCTAAACACGGCAGAACTTATTACCTGTTTTAGGGGAGAGTTTCCCTGTTTTTACCCCCCATGTGGCAATAATAAAACCCAGCACATATGAGAACAGCTGCAATTAATTAAAAGGAATCACAAACCCTTATCGAGAACAACTGGTGCAACATCCCCAGGGGGTAAGCAGTGTGGAAAACATACCGCATTTTCCCCCAAACGAACCTGGTATTTTTCATGTAACATCATGGGCTGGGGTGGGGGGTGGGGGGGTGGAAAGGACTTGCTGTTCTTCAGGAACCCTGAAGAGGGCGCTGAGATCTTCCTGGCAAACTTGAAGCATGCTCTCACCTTTCCGTTGCACCTGAAAACAAAAAGAGTATGTATGAGTGCGTGCTTGTAACAACACTCCTTTTGGCTTGGGATTTTGGTCAAGCATCAGAAGGTTTCCCATTTCTGTGGCTTCCTTTTCCAACGAATTCAGCCACGCAGAAAGGGAGCTACACTTATTCTGCCTTCTTTCTCAATCAGACTGATATTAGGCAACATGGAAACAATACAGATGCTGTGTGCCGTTCTTCAAGGGGAAGTATGAAAAAGATGCTTGGATTGAATGAGGATCTTGCCTCAGAGGATGAACATTTACCTCAGCCCTGATAAGCTAGGATGGTAGTAATCTGCATTTTACCTGTTTCCTGCCAGGTCTGCAATAGAAAGTGCTTTCAAGTCACAGCTGAATTAGGGTGATCTCATAGGAGTTTCAAGGCGAGAGACAAAACAGAAGTTGTTTGCCCTTGCCTGTCTATGGGTAGGCACCTTGGCCTTTCTTGGGGGGTTTCCCATCCAAGCACTAACCACAGAATAGAGGGCCAATGCAGTTACTAAGTATTCCACCTAGTCTTCTTGCAAAACCTTTAAGATTTTTTTGGGGGGGGTGTGTGTGAATATTTAACACCTCTCTTCATATGGATTTGTGTGTTTGTGTGTCAGAGTGATAGAGAGATTTCTCATAGTTTCTGAGCATTAAGCAGGGAGAATGGGAACAGGTTAAAGGCCACAAATGCCCCTCTAGGGAAAAGATGCCATCCTTCAGCTGAACATTTCACCTCAGTGAGCTGCGAAAAGCCCCTGGGGCAGCAACTAACACAGCCATCAGTCAATCAACCCATGTCCCTGACATCAACTTGCCTGTCAGTCATCCTTACCACGAGGTCAGTTTTCCAGAATGTTGTACTGAATATTGATCTACCTGACTCCAGGTCACTTCCGGAACTGGTTATTGGCTCTGTGTGTACTGTTAATTCTTCTCTTGCACTGGAATATGCCACTGGAATGAGTTGCTGAGGTGCTGAAGAACATTTTGAGTTTTCTGAAGGAATGTTGGGGGCTACCCCATCTCCCCATGATTGTCAGTATAGTACAGTAAAACTTTATTGTGTAGCTGTAGGCCATTACAATATCAAAACATATAAATCAACATAAAATGCACTAGAAGTTTTACCAACTAGAGGTAAAATATATAAACCCTTAGACCCTCAATTCCTCCTTCCAATGTATCTGAGCTAAAATCAGACATATTTTATACAAAATTCGATCATTGTATTTCCTTCCATATAGTCTTAGATCGAATCTTTGAGGCTGCCAATGCAAAAAGGCCCACCCTATGAGGATCCGAGTCTGAAAGGAGAAGGAATATTTTATCTGCAGCAGAGTACATCTGATGTATCATTAGATACATCTGCATCTGGGGCATAGATATAAGGCTAAGAAGGAACTTGGCCCTCGGCTTATCATACAAGGGGCAGTTCAGCACATAGTGTGGTAGATCCTCTACTTAATGCCAGCAAATACAGATTTGCTGCTCCAAAGGTGTTTTGGCGTATCTGCTTTCTAGATACTTTGTTGGCATTGATTGAAAGTATAATACTGTCAGAGCCTTTCTTGTATTGTTTTGCGTTATGCCAGCAAGATAAGAGACTTTGTAATGGTCTTTTTTAAATGAGGCTATACCATGGGGCAAAGTTAGAATGTAGAACTATATCTCTGTCCATGGAATTATCTCCTCTAAAGATCCAGTCCCGAAGATCAGGATTAGTATTTGGCGAGAGCATTAAATCATCTGGGACACTAAAACTATGCAGGATATTATTTAGAGAAGTATCATGTAACTTGGAGTACATTAATAAAATCTGCTTTGCTACCAAATGAAGTAGGCTTTAAGGAACTCTTTTTTACAAATTTCAAAATTGCCAGTTGAGCATGGGCTTCAATAGCAGGCAAGCCGAGTTCTGCCCTGAGAAGAGCCGCTGGTGTCCCCTTGGGAAGCACCAAAATTCATCTAAGGAAGGAATTTTGAATGGTTTCCATTTTATGCA